>NC_079497.1:16114257-16480364 GCF_030052815.1 Hevea brasiliensis | reverse complement strand
GTCTGTTTTCTTTCGATATGGCATTTGAGTTGTTCAAAGGCCTGGATGCTATGTCTTCAGATGTCCATAAATTCTGCACAAACTGGGTTGCTGAATAGAATGGGATGTCTACTGCACATTGATGGTGCTGCTGTGTATTTTTTGGTTATCTATTTGCTGCATTTTTTCTGGTTTTCTTAAGTTGTTGATGAACTTATTATCTTTGCTAGTTTGTACTTGTTTTCGTTAGATTTTTTTATTTAGCATGATTCCTTCTAGGTCGATTTTCATGGGAGACCTATTGATTGAAGTTTAGTGTGAGAGTCTCATGCTAAGTTTTTTCTGACATTAATTTAATAAAAAATTATTTGCTTATAAAAAATATATATATATAGAGAAGCCAAAAGAAAAAACATGTTTGAAGGAATGTCCTTCATATAGTAGGTGGAAGTAGACCTCCTCGTTAGGTTATCATAATAAACTATATGCGAACTGTTACCGGATTAATTAGTGTTAGTGAGACAAGTGCAGTCTGACACACTGCCTTCAGTGAATGTATTACAAAGACAAGTAGTTGATGGTGTCTTAATGTAAGTTAAATATTGAATATGAAGTCTTTTCTCTAAGTATGGTGAAGTGGAGTCAATTTAATGGAATCAATTTATTGAAATCAATTTATTGAAATCCGCCCAAATGGAATAGCTCTGTTCATGTACGTTCGACTTGTTCATCTGGATTACAAGTGATTCGATTTGACTCATTGTCATAGAGTCTCGTCTCACTTGACTTTCTTTATTTACTATTTTTTATTGTCCTAAAAAATATAATTTGACTGTGATTTCTTGTTATCTATTCAATTTCATCCTTCATCGAAGAGAAAAATGCTACATGGAATGCTGAAAATTTCCAGAACAAATCTTTACTCTTTATCCCATTTAATTATTTACTTGAATCTCCTTTTGTATAAAGTCTTGTAATCTATCCTATGTCATTACAATATAAGAATGAAAACAAAATATTTGAATCAATGGCGACTAGATTACAAAAGTAACCTCATGATATATACATGTGTAGTTCTGTGGGGTTTCCTTCAATAATTATACAAATAAAGCCGCAAATCCTTCAGGAAAGAAGTAGAGTAAGACTGTTATAGTTGTTTTAGAAGCCAGCCCTGAATAATTGACGAATTTTCACTTAATATGATATTTCACACAAAGTTGAAAATATTTTTAAATATGAAAAATAGCTAGTCTATTCCAAGACCATCCTATCTTATTTTATGAAATCAAATTTATAAATATATGTTTAGATTCTCTCAAGCAGTAGGGTGCAAAATGATTTCATTCAAAGTTATCACATTAGTAATTAACATCCAAGAAAAATACGTGCAAAGAATTTAGCTTGACATTATCAATTCAAGAAAAATACATGTGATCGAACTTGGATTTTGATCATTCGTGGAAGAAGTGAGGTAAAAATTGAAAAGCAATTAGTTTAGATATGACTTTAACACAACTTTCAAGCTGTACAAATTAGTTTCTAAGAAAAATTGTGGAATTTACAGCCTTAACCAGTGTTTCAAATGGCAATAGTGAAAGAAATCATTTCTGATTATTATAAAACGTTCCTTTGTGTATTTTTTGTTGATATGATTTTGATGATCATGCCAAGGGTAAGCTAAAGAGCAAAATTAAGGATTCGATAATCGGATTTATGAAAAGTTTAAAGATCTAATAGATAAAGTCTTAAAATAAAATAAAATCCCTCTTACCGAACAGAAAGAAGTTGTAAGAAGCTGGAGGTAAGAAGAACTACTATTCATTTATGTCCTCAAAAGTGGACATGTTAAAATTTCTTAGTGTAGAAAAAGGAATTAAGGTAGAAAAAAAACAAAAGAAAAAAAACCTCTCCATTAGCCAGTAGATTTCGTCCAGCAGGTGCAATAATAGACTCTCAGAAGAATTCTCTGGTATTCCTCGTTGATGATGTTTCATGAGGCTCGGGCCCCAACCTAAGCTCCAGGTCTAGTTCGATGATCTGTGCCGTGGGTCGATGGCTCAATTTCATATTCTTATCTTCATCACCATCAGGCCAATTACCCACCTTCGCATCTGCTGAAAAGGTTGCGCCTTTGTTTCCAGGAGTTCCAGCGTCATCTTCTAGAGAAAGAGAATAGGATGTCTTAGGGACACTGCTTCCTTCTTCGCTAGATTCTAATACAAGAAGATTTTTGTCTTCCGAAACTTGTTGAGGATGATCAGCTGGATTAGCAGGATTCATCGACTTTGTGATGTCCAAGGAAAGCAGGTTTTCATCAGAGGCTTCTCTAAGCTTTGCTCTATCTTTTCTATGGATATTCATGTGACCTCCTAATGCCTGTGCGTTTGAGAAGCCTTTCTTGCAGAAAGAACAAGTATAAGACCTCGCAATACCGGAACCCCAATGGTCATCTAAGCTCCACATCATTTGTTCGTCAGACTTTCCAATGCTAGACTGATTAACATCCATTGAAGCTATAGTTCTCGAGGAGAGAGAGAGCAAGAGAGAGAGAGAGAGAGAGAGAGAGAGATTGGGGAGGGAGAAAGAAAGGAAGCTACAGCGCTCTGGTGTTGTGGTCAACTGGCGGTTGTGAGAGAGGTTTTCAACTAGAGGAAGCAGGCATGCTTAGCTAACTTTTGATGGCAAAAATGCCCTTGAAGAAAAGAGATCATCAAGTCTCCCGACGCGTACTTATTCAGCCTCCTTCACATGGAATAATACAAAAAAATAATAATTTTTCATAATTATGGTTTGCTTTTACTTTTATGTGAAAATTAAAAAAATTACCGTTATTTTTTAAATATAATTTTTTTATGAATATTAAGATGTATAGTCCTTAAATTCTTATAATTAAATGAAATATTAAAAGAATTAAAAAAAATTAAAAGGGTATTTAAAAAATTTTAAGAATTAAAAAAATATTAATTAAATATAACTAATATTCTATCATATGAAATAATTAATTTTATCAATTTTTATTACTCTTATTACCTTAATTTTGATATTTTCTAATTTATATATATATATATATATATATATATATATATATATTCATCAATTATATTTTAAATAAAAATGTTTTTACTGATTATAATAATTAATAATTAAAAATTCTAAAATATTAATTCAATTTTATTTAATTAAATTATCGATCCCTCCACAATTTGTTTACAAAAATATGTTTTAACTGACATTAATAAAGGTTTATCAATCTTATAAATAATGCATTACACATTTCTGAGGATTTAATAAAAAATTATTTAAAGCGGAGAAAGTGAATTCATATAGCCGACTTCAAATTTTTGAGATAAAGGTTTAGTTGAGTTGAGTTGTATAAATAATGCATAACATTTACTCAAATATACTAATAACTTTGTTAATCCATAATAAATGTATGCGTACTATAAGATATATGAAAATTAAAAAAAATAATAATATTATTTATATCTTTGATAAAAAAAAGCAATACAATAAATTTTTAAATAATAAATTTAATCACATAGCCTTAAATTTTGGCAATCAATGGTTAATAAAATAATTATTTAAATTGTAAAAATTAAGATAATAATAATAATAATAATAATAATAATAATAATAATAATTTAAAAATATAAAAAGAGTTAAATACTTAACATATAAAAGATAATGATTATTAATTATAAAGTTGATCTCTTCATGGAAATTGTCACTGCACTATGAAAAAACATATGCGCGTAACATGCAATATTTTCTGTTATAATTTAGTATATTACTTAATTTTCGCGTTGGATAATCATTACAATGAATACATACATATATATATATATATATATATATATGGACACTACTATATAATGAACCTAAGGCAATGAATAAAAATTGTCACTGTATGTACTTAAATTGTAAATTGTGTATATTTATTATTGTTCTGTATGTACTTAAATTGTAAATTGTGTATATTTATTATTGTTATCATATTATAAAGCAAAGGTTTTTATTACATTGACTTACACCTGAGTGTAAACACTCAACCAATTTATACATATCACATTATATAAATTTATGGTAATTTTTATCTAAAATCATAATAGAACTTACTTAAAATAATAATTTATTAATTTTCTATTGATTGGATGTATATACACCTAGATGTGTATAAAAATTTTCCTTTAAATAAAGCAAAGTTCATAAAAGGAAAGTTTATAAATTTAAATAATTTTTTAAAGAACTTTTTGCTTAAGAAACCTCAATTTTTCATTCTCAATGCTTCCGGCCGATATTGGGATACCATTGTTTCTTGTATCAATTGGACATGTACTCACTACAAGATATTGCTGGAATAGCAATAGAAATTAAAAATAGACTGTGCCTCTTTGTAAATTAGAAACGGACTTACAACGAAATAGAAACTAAATTTATTTAATAGGTGTTGCAATGAATTAGAAATAGAATTTAGAAACAGGAAAGAATTCGTTTCTATTTTTAACGCCAAAAAATTGGCGTGATATTTAGAAAGGAAAATTAGAAATAGAAACCTTCCATTTCTAATTTTAGTGTCAAAAAGTTTACCTCAAAATTTATAAACAAATAAAAATAGAATAAAAAAAGAGAATATAAACAGATTTCAGTCTATTTCTAATTTAGAAGCAAATTTAATTTCATTTCTAATCTATTTTTAAATTTAAAAACAGATTTTGAAATCTATTTCTAAATTATAGAGAATAAAAAGAAGTTAAAAAAATTAGAAATAGATTCTAAAATCTAACGGATTCTAAAATCCATTTCTACGTTTGGAAATGAATTTCAAATTCTATTTCTAAATTAGAAATGGATCTAATTCTATTTCCTATCTATTTCTAAATCATAGAGAATGAAAATAAAACTTCAAAATTTAAAAATATATTTCAAATTCTGTTTCTAAATTAGAAAGTGAGTCAATTCCATTTCTAAATTATAGATATTGAAAATTATGGAAGAAAATAATCCACTTTAAAAAAAAATAATAAAAATGGACTATCTAATCCTTTTCCAAACTTTGAAATAAATTTTGGAATTCGTTTCTAAATTGTAAATCCTACAATTAATTGTAAAAATTATTTCATATTTTTTAAAATTTAGAAACGAATATAAAAAATCATTTCTATTCCATTTCAAATTTAGAAACAAATTTAAAAATCTGTTTTTAATTTTTGAAGGGAAAAATCTCACCATTTTTTTAATTAGAAACAAATTTTGTAATTCATATCTAAATTGCTTATTAAAAAAAATTTCTCCTTCCTCATTTGATTCATTCTTTTATTTTCTTTTCTTTCATTTCGCTCTTTCTTCCTCTTCTTTTCATTTTTGTTTCTTCCATTTCATTTCATGTATTCCCCATTCTCTTCATTTTATCTTTCATATCATTTTTCTTTTATTTTTTCCTTTCCATTTTTTTTTTCATTTCATTTTCTCTCATTTCATTCTTTCTCCCATTTTATTTCATTTTCTTTCTTATTTTCTTCCTTTTATCTTTCATTTTGTTTTTCTCTTATTTTTTTATTAATAGTTTTTATTTCATTTTTCTCTCATTTTTCTCATTTTTTTTCATCTTCTTTTATTTCATTTTTCTATTATCTTTTTTTTCCTTTCATAACTCTTTCCCATTTTAATTTTTATTAGTAATTTAATTATTAGTAATTTTAGTTTAATATAGTTGGCGATAATTTTCTATTTAATTTATTTTTATTTATAATTTTTTAATAATATTTTTATATTATTTTTAGTATTAATGTTTTTTTATTAGTAATATATTAATAAAATTTTTTAGTAATTTATTTTTTAATATTTTTATTATAACATATTAATGATAATTTTTCATTTGTATTTTTTATTAGTAATTCTGTTTTTAATATTTTTATATTTATTTTATAATATTAGTAATTGTATTTATATTGTATTTTTTTAGTAGTAATTTATTATTTTTTAAAAAATTTTACTTTTAAAATGACTTCAAAATAAATAATTTAACAATAAATTACTTTTTTTTGCCTTTATTAATTAGAAATGAAAAAAATATGTTTATAATTTTTTTTTAAAGAAAAAATCTTATTTGAAACGGATTAGAAATGGAATTCGGTTTTGAAATAAAAACAGATTAAAAAGGGACAAAAATCTATTTCTAATTTGAAATAGTTTAAACCCTTTTCCTGAATTTCGTTTCTAACCCGTTGCTAACTAAAAACGGATTAGAAATAGAATTGTTTTCGTTTCTAATTAAATTAGTACAGAATACTATCTATTTCCAATTTAGAAACGGGCAAAAATTTCTGTTTTTATAGTTATCAATAACAAACTAATTAGAAACAGATTTTTTTCATTTCTAAATTAATTAGAAATAAAAAATCTTTAATTTAGAAACTAAATGGTTTTTTTTTGTTTTTCTTGTAGTGACTGATGTACACAATTGTAATCTTGATGAAACCGTTGAATTAATGAATCCATTATTTTAATTAAGTTAATTAAAAATATAAAGACCTGGAGGGTCCATGCCTACAACAAAGCCAGTTCTTAAACATTTAAGCACTTATCGTTTTGCCATATCTCAAGGTTTTATAGATAAAAGTATTTATTAGATAATAAAGTCAAGCAGCTAGCTAGATCCCATCAAGAGGTTTTGGCTTCATGTCAATGTTCGTTTTCAAGAGAACATTAATACTATTATTCTTCAGTTGGGGCAAGTATATTCGATATATATATAGAGAGAGAGAGCATTGCAAGCCCTAAGATTTTGTTTAGAATTTCTTTCTTCCAAGAGTGAATCTTTTATTAAGGTTGTTTGGCAGCTTCTGGAGACAGTATAGCAGTCCATTAGCTATTTCATATTTCTTAATCCTATAGAAATGAGGAGATTTAAGTCTCTGTCTCTTTGTCTCTCTCTGCATTCTTGGTTGCTATCGTCAAGAATAAATGTATAATTATAGGCTAGGTTTTTTTTCCTAAAGTTTGGTTTCAATTATATATATATATATATATATATATATATACCTCACTTATTTGTGAGTACTAATACAATATTACCACTGGCTAGCTAGTATCAGGCAACCAAAACTGATTAGAAGTTCTCTTTTTTATATTTATCTATAATATAATTTATATTGTAATTGAATTAAGTGAAATATTCTTCAATTAAAAAAAAAAATAGTGTTATATAATTAATTATGCGTTGAAAGTCCAATCATATTATTAATTTTTAGAAAGCCATTATTCTTCGGAAGTCACCGTAACCATTAGTTGAAATATTATTGGTTTTTAGCGTGAATTCAAATAAATTAATATCATTCATTAATTTATTATATTTTAAATTAAATTTAAATTAATTAAATGAACTTAACTAATTTTGAATTAAGTCTTATTAATTGTTCAGTTTATCATAATTTTACTAATAATCATTAATATTTCTACATCGCTTGAAATTGTATATTGGGGCGTATAGTTCTAATCAATGATCGATCAAAATGGGAGAGAGAAGTAAAAAATAAAATAAAATAAAATAAAGAAATGTAAGAGGTAATTTATTATTTAGTCCCTATTTGATTAATCTTATGATTTGATTTTATATTTTTGAAATTGAATAATTTAGTCACTTACTTATACTTTCACCAAAATTAGAAATCCTTCTATTATATTATAATTATTTTAAGTGAAAAAATATAAATATATCCTATATTTAATTAAAAAAATTTTATTATTTATTTTTAAATTTTTGATTATTATTACAATTTAATCTCGTATTTGATAATTACTAAAATTATTATAATTTATTTTTTTTTCTTATTAACTTTGTTTTTATTAAAATTTTTTCTTTAATTTTTTTTTAAAATCGAAAGAATTATTTTATTTGATAATAATTTATTTTAATTAAAGAAAAATATAAAAAAAATTAAATCATTAAATTTTTAAAATATAGAAATTAAATAATAATATCAATCAAACTCTAAATATTAAATAGTAAATTTTTTATAATTAAATAAAGAATATATTATAATATTAGATAAAAAAAACTTCTAATTTTAATTAAATTATAAAGACCAAAAAATATATTTTGTAAAGTAAAACTATAAGCCCAGATGTCAAATAAAACATCTATGAGCTCTCAGCACATTTTCTATCGCTCTCTTGTTTTTACTTTTCCCAAACACGGCCTTACGTCTCGGACATTTTGAGAGGTCTATAGTGAATTTTCTACTCCCGACATCACCGACCGTTGGAACTTAGGTGGGGCTCAACAGCTCCATGATGTGGCAACACTGGGTCCACCTAGGCATTTTCGCATGATGCCCTGACGCCATCTGAGTGAAAACGACACTCAGTTACAACTAATGTTGGAATTAATTAGATATGTGTTTTTAGGCATCCGTCGCCGTCCAAAAATGGTGATAAAATATTGTGCCGTCGATCAAATGCCAGCAGTACATGAACTTGGGTCTATTTCTGTACGTTAAACTCGTTGACGTGGCAACCGACTGTTTCATCAACAGTGACATAGATTTGATAGATAATGGTTGATAATGTAATAGTTTAAGACACGTGGACAAAAAGATTGTGCCTGACCAACCGACAGAGACATTATTTAAATAATATTTCCTATGTATTATTCTGTACACATCTAGTCCCTAATTCCAATCCAAGCTTAGGCGCTCATGTACACAACGAGCTTAATTAAATTATACTCTTAATTTTATTTTAAAATATATTTCATATTTCAATTTAATTTAATCTTCTTTTTTACAAAATTTGAGATTATGCAACAAAATTATATTCAAAATACATATTAAAAATATAAAAATAAAATATTTAAATTTTAAATAGGATTTTCAATAATTTGGATTTTTTTTTAAAAAATTTTTCCTTTAATGATTGTTTAAAAACATTTTAGATGATTTTTCTTTGTATTTCATATTATAAAGAATAGCACAATGATTTTTCTTTGTATGTTATATTATTAAAAAAAAAAAATTAAAAGACTAATTTTTAAAAGTAAAAGAATAATTTTTATGATATGACGATAATTTTAAATGTTCCTTAAAAATAAAGTAATGATTAATTTTCAATTTTACGATTTATTGGTCCACATTTTTGTGCTTAACGTCCAATTTTATATCACTCTATATAAGTCAGTCTACTTTGCAAGATTTTCATATTTAAAGACTTATTTCATATCCTCTTTTTTTTTATCATAGTTTTTTTTTATGTATTTAAAAGTTTAGAGAGATTCTCAAATAAAAGAAAATTTGTATTTAATTTGTGAAATCAAGTGAAGCTTGTGTACAAGAATTAGTGAAAACACTTGTAATTGGTTGATGACAAGCATTTGTGACTGTAATAGGCTTGACTCTTGCTCATGAAAAGAGTTTATCAATGGAAAGTTTAAGTCCTGGAATAAAACTAACTTTGGCTTGACTGAAAACAAGGTTAATGACTTAAAGGAAGCTTCGGATCGATGGAAAAATACTGCCAAATCACGTAACCTTACCCCGGAGTTAATTGAGGTCAACACGTTGAAAGTAGATTTGGAGTCTTGGACGGCTTAGAGTAAATTAATTTGGGGGTAGAAATCTCAAAGTTAATTGTTGCAAGCTTGGTGATCGTAATACTAAATTTTTCTGCCTGCAATGCTCAAATAGCTAGCGCAGCAATAGAATCACAACCCTTATAGTTGATGGTGCAGTGATATATGATGCTAATACAATTAATCGGGTTGTTATTGAGCACTTCAAGCTGAGATTCCGTCAACAATTCCCAGCACCGCGCAGAAGCTCAAAATTGCAATTTCTTGGTGTCAGTCATGATGTTGCATCGCATCTGGAAACTACTTACACCTATCAGGAAATTAAGACTGCGGTATGGAGTTGTAACTCTTCCAAAGCTCCCGAATTCGAAGGAGCAAATTTCTTCTTTTATAAGCGGGCTTGGAACTCAATTCAAGAAGATCTAATAAGCATGATCAATGATTTTACTGTTATGAAGTCATGCCTTTAGCTATAAAGGCCTCTTTTCTTGCTCTTTTTCTTAAAATTGCAGACTCAACAAAGGTGCAAGATCATCGTCCCATTAACCTAAGTCATGGGTTATATAAGGTTATTGCCAAAATCTTGGCGAATAGACTTAAGCCTATCATGGCATCCATAATTAGCTCGCAACAATCAGCTTTTATCAAAAGTCATTATATCTTTGATAATTTTCTAGTTGCAAATGAGGTTATTGACCTGTGTAAAAATGAGAAAAAGAGTTTTTTTTTTTTTTTTTTTTTTTCATTCAAAATTACTTGAAAAGGCCTTTGACTCGATGAGATGGGACCAAATTGACTCGGTCATGGAACTTTTGTGCTCGGTGGCGGTCTTCGATTGCGCGATGCATCTTTGATGCGCGTATTTCAATTCTAATTAATGGCTCCCCAAGTGAGGAATTTGTTATTACCAATTGAATGGGCAGGGGGACCCTTTTTCACCTCTCCTCTTCAATATTATAATTAAGCCCTTTTTTTTAATGATAACTGAAGCATGTCGTTCGGGGTTGCTGCAAGGTGGTGACAGAAAGAGCTATTTGTTTCACACCAGTAATATGCAATGATATATTACTCTTCTTCCTTGCTAAGGAAGAATTTGTCATTGCAATCTCACAAATTCTTTGGTGTTTTTTCTTTATCTCAGGGCTAAAGTTAAACTTTTATAAAAGCATCTTATTTGGGATCAATGTGGATGACTTCACTCTCCAAAGTGTTGCCTCCTCTGTATCTTGTGAGCATGGGCGATACTACAACCCCTAAAATTGTACCTATGGACAAGTAACAGACTAACGCTATTGAGACCGAGTAACCTAAACATGAATCCGGGCTACCCTACATAGCTCGAACACTTGTTAGTCCATCCTTGACAAGTAGCTTAGGTAGGTCACATCAGTATAAAGCAATCTTGAGAAACACGCTGGAATAGCAGTCCTAGTGCCTATAGGACTCCAATATGAGTTGGACCTTGAGTCCCAATCGAATATCCACTCCTATTCCAAATAAGAGGCAAACACAAAGCCTGTATAAAAGCCAATAGGCATGCATATCTTAACTTGATTCCGTTCTTTCACTATCAATTCCCATACTAACTTAAGTATTTAAGAGGCTACCCACCATTCCACCTGGTGTTTTCTTGCGTTGCATTACAGATCAAGACTCATGGAGTGGAAAACAACATAAATGGGACCTTACTAACAATGTACCTTGGTCTTCCTTTGGGGCAAAATCTAATCAAGCAATAACATAGTCTTTGATAATTAAAAGAATTGAGGATAAATTGACAATTTGGAAAGGCAAAATCCTATCTCTAGCTGGTTGGTTTACCTTGATCAAGTCATGCCTCTCATGCTTGCCTATCTATTACCTCTTAATTTTCAAAATTCTAAAGAAGGTGGCTAATAAAATTGAAGAGCCATTTCAAAATTTCTTCTAGTCATGTGGAGTTATGGGTAGGAAATTACATCTCATTAATTGGAACTCCATTTCATAGCCAAAGGTGAAGGGTGGTTTGGGCATTAATAAAATTTTAGTTCACAATCAAGCCTTGCTCTTCAAATGGTTTTAGCATTTGCAGTAAAAAAAATCCAGACTCCTCTTAGGCTCTAGTGTTGTGTTCTAAATACTTGTTTCAAAAGGATAATGGATTGTTGTTTACTCATGACTTCTCCATCTCTGCTTTATGGTGTGACATTCAAAGATCTACATGTTCTTCTGATAATGGCTTCTCAATTATAGAGAACATTTGCTACATTTTAGGTAATGGCACCTTAATATTATTTGGGCATGACAATTGGATAATTGATTGTCCCTTCAAGTTCACTTATGCAAGGCTCTTCAAGCTCTCGCTACTTCTTAATGGTGTGGTAAATGATATTGATGAATGGATTAGTGGTAGTTGGGAACGAAGGATTTCTTGGAAGCGAAATCTCTTTAATTGGGAATTGTTGCTAGTCTCGCAATTGCTCAACATTCACCTTTGCATCTCTAGTCTGATAAGTTAATTTGGAAGCCACAAAAGATGGTAATTTCTCTATTAATTCTATGTATAAGTGTATTTTGAGTGCCATGTCTCAAGAATCTAATTCAATGCCTTTCAATTTGGCTTGGATTGGCTCCTCTAAAAGTTGAGCTCTTTGTATGGTTAACGAGCACAGGTAGAGCTTGCACTAAAACTTGGCTTCAATTCATTGATCTGATTGATTCATCTCAGAATGTCGGCCTTAGGTGTTCAACTACAAATGAAATTATTAAGCATTTATTCCTCCATTGTCAATTTTCTTAGTCAATTTGGTGTTGGATATTTAGATTTACAATTTTGCATACCTTGTTCGGTCTCCATGCTATTTTTAGAGTGGAAGCACCTCTCTTATGGTATATTTCAGTCTAAGGTTTGGGATTGCCTATTTTTTAGGACTATCTACACTACAAGAAAATGGTCAAATTGAAATGGATATTAGAAATGGATTCTATCTGTTTGTAAACGTAAACGGATTATAAACAGATTAGCAAGGAGATTTGGTCAATGACTTTTGAAATAGTGTTGAAACGGATTAGAAATGGAATGTAGAAATGGATAAAGTTTGGTTTGTAAATAGGGCAGGAAAAAATGGCACAAAAATTAGAAACAGTTTAGAAACAGATTTGAAATGAAAATTTTGAAACAAAAATTTATCCGTTTAAAAGTTGAAATGGAATCAACTCAGTTTTTGTTGTGCAGAATTGATTTCAACATTTAAAAATGAACATTGTGTCTATTTCAAAATTTGGAAACAGATGCTTTATCCATTTTTAATTTAGTTGGATGTGGCCTTCATTAGAAATGAAATGCTTGTCTGTTTTTGTATTTGACACAAAATATTGTCCATTTCTATATACAAGAAGTATTGTTCATATTGTATCGAAGATGATTAGAAACGAAATAGTGCTCCGTTTTAAAACTTTGAAACGGAGTATTTTTTTTCGTTTGTAATTAGTTGAGTTTCTCTAACGTTAGAAACAGAGAGTTATTCCATTTCATTTTTTTGAAATAGATTTAAGTGTCCGTTTCTATTCTGTGATTTTGTTCTTCCTCCTTTCTCTGTCTTGAAACCCTAATTCATTTTCCTCTTCCACTCGAATTCATTTTCCCTCACACCTTCCTCAGTCACTCTTGCTCTGTCTCTTTCTCTTGCTCTCTTTCTCATACTATTCTAAAGTCCCTTTCTCTGAACATCGGCGCAAAGTCCCTCAGTCACCCAAATTCACTTTGGAGCTATTCTAAAGGTCAATCACACTTTTGGGTATTTTTTTTCTTTCTCTCTCACGCTCATTCAGGCTTGCCCTTTCTCTATTTTAGGGTTAGAGACAGTCGAAGATATAACAGCCTTAACCAGTTGACTCGAGCCAGTGGGTTTCAGAGTCACAAGCAGTAAGTCTCCCCGACGATAAGATTTTGATTTTTCATTAGTTAAATCTTTACTCTTTTATATAGAAAGTATAATTATATTTGGAATTCCCTAGCAAGTTGTTCTGTGCTTAATTCTTTGTTCATTTACCAATTTATCGCCTTTCTTCTATATAGGAAATCGATGCATGAGGTGGTTTTTTATCCTGTAAGCATTGTGTGATTCCATAATCATAATTCATACAACTTTATGCATTATACACTTGTTGATGACGCAACTGCAAAAAGTAGAATGTAGTTTGACAAAAAAAAAGGATAACTAAAACATTAAAAGAATGTTATATGTCCATAGTTACATTTAAAGGGTGAAAAAGAAAAGAAGAGTAAGCTTAAGACAATTGCATAGTTGAACTAGAAACACAAAAATTAGCCACATTGGATTTTGCTTATTGTTACAAGAAAGTGAACCTTCTAGAAAATGTCATAATGGATTATGCATAGAACTTGGGTAGCAGCTACTTACATTCTAAGTGTTTGTGATATATGTCGAAATGGTTGCTGCATAATGGAATGAGGTTTTTTGATATAATAGCAGCTTAACTTGTATTTCTATTCTGCATTTATAATTTTCTATTGACCTAATTCCTTAATCTAAAAGTAACAAATCTCATAATCATGATGGCAACTGGTAACTATATTATGATTTATTTATTTATTTATTATGACTTAGGCCTGATTACTTACCATCATCTCATTTGTATGTTTTAATTCCCCTTTTTTTAGTATTAAATAAATTTCAGCTAAGCAAAGTTTATTGCATAGCTTGTGATGGTGAGTTTTTGGATGTGAAAATTTATATCATTTATGGGATCAATCTATTGAATATTCAATCTTATTCAATTCATAAAAAAATATATTTCCATATATTTTATTATCCCATGTAAATTTTCTGATTTCTATCTATTGCCTCATTAAATGAAATTCACAATCAAGCTAGTTAACTCATACTTTTCACCATTTTCGGTTGTAACTAGTGTTGTGTTGTTTGAGTTGGTGGATGTTAATTTCTAGATGCCACATTTATGTTTTTCTAGGAAAATGATTGTTATCTGCATATTTTATAATTAAATTTAAATTTTTTATTATTTACAATTGCTTTACTATGTTATTAAATATTTTTATTCTTCTATCGTGATTATTAATACAAGACATTAACTTTTAAGACTGATTGAGTGATCCAACTCAAATGGATGTTATCCAAGGGATTGTAATCATAAATCTTCTTAAGCTTGTTCACATATAATGCAATTAGGACATATGTATGCAAATAATACCTTCGTAAAAAAATTGTTTAAATCTAGTTAACTATATATATATATATATATATATATATATATATATATATAATGTTAGGTAAAATAATAAATTTTATTTAAATTTATTTTAAGTATGACATATAAATATTTTTTAAAAACTTTCTTAGTTAAGTGTGTAAACATTTAAGAGACATATGTGAGTCATATCAAGTTAATTTTATGTGGAAGTTTGAGTGGATAAGATGAAGAGTCCCTCGCACATTGTTTGGAAAATATTTGATGCAAGTAATAGTGGTAGGTCATAGTCTTATGTGGAAAAGTAGGGTGAGGTTGAGACCATCCCTAGGAATAATTGTTGAATTCTATTACAAATGAGAGGTATTGTTCAATCAGTGCCGTACTTGAATGACATTTCTCTCTTGGAAATCTCCATTCCAAAATCTATACAAGATTCAATCTTACCTATTCATAGCCTTAGGGGTTAGGAATTTACAAATGGTAAATGCATTTAGGAAAGTGATCATAATCTTAATAGCTTATGATCACATCTCTTTTATTGAATACTAACATTTATATGCTTTGTGTATAGTCTTTCTCTCTCTATCTCCTTCTCACTCTATCTCACATCATTTGACCTTCTTGGCTTCACATACCATTGATAAGTAAATAAATGATCACTTTATCTACTCTCATAGTTATGCTTTAATTTTATGATTATATATTGCATACTTTGTTGGGTTTTTGTGTACATTTGACATTGTCCTTGTTTGGCATTGGTCATTTAAGAACCTTGGAAACCCGTTCATTTCCTTATTCACATGTAATGTGAGTGGGAATTGAATTGTCTTGATTAGACATTTTGAAATTTCATCCTCCACTTAACTACATGGATGAATAGCATTTGTTCTATTATATATGTGTAGGAATTTCATATCATCTGCCTCTATTCTGTGGGTACATATGTCTTAGTGCACTTGGAGAACCTAGGGGAGATGCTTACGAAATTTTTACAAATAAATAATCGACCATTTGTCGTCTTTTGTATGTGGAGATGGTGCAATTCTAAATGGGTTAAGGCCTTAACCTTGCATATGTATAGTAGTGAATAAGGGGCATACGCAACATATCAATGGTTAATAAATGGTTGAATTCTAAGCACATGTCCTATTAACCTAGCTATTTAGGAAATGAGTTTAGACCGGATGTGAATGTATGCTAGGCTGAAGGATGGGTTGTTAAACCCTGATTTCCTACAAGGGATTAATGAATTCATCATTTTTGCTAAGAGGCATCCAAAATGTATGGATGGAGATGAACTTAAGTGTCCATGTCATAGATATAAGTGTCAAAACCTTAGTTTTGAAGACGAGAATACTGTGAGGTAACATCTGATGAAGCATGTATTCGTGCCATCTTGTTATGAATGGTATTTGCTGTTAGTAGTATGCCCTAGAGCATATCATTTAGTATGTATCTTGTACATGTTTTTATTAATAAAAGGCATTTTTACTTTTCCGTTTACATAATATATTTATGTGTAATAGAAAAGGTCCTTTGATATTTTGTTAGAAATTTTATTTTTAAGTTGTTAAAAATATGAGTGATAGTATTTCTAACACAAAGTATCATAAATATGTTCACAATCGAGGATACTTCACAATAAGGACATGACTTATCCAGAAAGATTGTAATCATGTTTGTTCCTAAGTTATTTATATGAGATGTAAATAAGATGAAATGGTGAGTCTCATGCCATATAACAAATATGATAGACACTTATACATGATAAGTAGGCTGAACCAGTGACACTTATGACAAGCACATGGAGTTTGCTCTTGTCAATGTATTGTCATAAATCATATTAGTGCATGTAATCTTTAGACCTGAGATAGCACAGTTATCTTGTATATAGGTGGTTTGAGTTTTATATTACTTTCATACTTGTACTGTGTATGGGTATATGGGCATGTATTGGCTCCTACTAGTTATATATGGAGGTAGGTATTAATCAAGATAAAATCTGTTCCTCTAAGTAAATAGGATAAAATCCTATGTTCATTTAATTGTTCTTGATGTTTCAAGTTCCTAGCCAGGACGGATAGATTTATTCACAAAAGAGCTTCTTATGAGAAAATCTTTTTAATCAAGAACTAGAATTAAAAGAGAAAATAATATTCATAGAAAATGGGGTTTGACATAAATCACGACTCCAGCTTGAATTGGAATTTTATAATAGAGATATTCTATTGCATGGTAATATATGATTATAGGTTCATTTAAGGTAAACCTTATTACTGATTGGTTGGCTATGGCATGCTATGCTAGGTGTTAACTATAGTCTATGAGCTGCATAAAATGATTTAGAGAAATCACTTATGGTAAGAAAGAGTTCTGATGATATTAAGAGTTGATATCATATTTTATTGCCAATTAGTGATGAGCCTAGTAAGTCACACACATACACAAGTAATCATCAAATTAAATATGATTTAATTAATTAATTAAAGAGTTTAATTGATTAATTAATATGTTTGGTTTGCAATTAGATTGCAAAGTCCCTAGCATGGCTTGAAACTAAATCTATGTTATTTGATATATAGTATAAGTTAAATTTATATTTAAAGTATTTAAATATGAATTTAATTATAAAAAATTAATTAATAGAGATTAATTAATTAATTTATATTTGATATAAATTGATTAGAAGAAGAGAAATAATTATTTTGGGTTGAGAACTCAAAATTAAGATACAGGGGGTATTTTGATCATTTCACAGGGTGACATATGGCACCATGAGATGGTGACACATGGCACTACACATAAGCTTGCCATATGTCTTTTAATTATGTAAAATGATCAAAATCAAAATTAAATATAGGTTTGACACTTGGCACAATGTGATTGGGTTAATTAAACCTAGAGCTAATCAAAAGGTGACATGTTGTAAGGATTTTAAGTGGTGACCTAGCTATATAAGTGTAAGGATGAAAGAACAAAAATCATAAGCTGCTGTTCTCTCTTTATGCCGCTATCCTTGGCTGCCACTCCTTCTCTTCTTCTTCATCTCTCATCAATTCAAAGAGATTAGACAGCAATCTCTTTAATTAAAAATACTAGAAATCGTTTCTAGTGTCCTATTTATATCTATAATCCCTCAAAAGGCAAAACTTGATTTTCTAATTGATTAGGAAAGCTTTAAAAGCTGTTTAAGGGCTGTCATTGGTGATCTTAGTGTGGACAAGCTAGAGGGGCAACACTCGGTGTCCTAAGGCGCATCCCAAATGTGCCAAACACACTGTAGTGCATAAAAAGGTTAGTGCACTTGTTCTTGATCTAATCTAGGGTTCTAATGAATTAATCTGATTAATTCTAAAATCTTAACTGGCAAATGTAGATCCAAAACATATTAAAAGAGTTTTAATATGCTATTTATCATTGAAATTAAATAGATAAAAATAAATCTAGCATGATGCATGTGACCCTAGGTGAAAAATTTTTGAATTCAATGATATAAACTTTTATTTTTCATGCTTCCGCTCCTTCATTTGCATGAGGAAAGCTGTCAATAGACTATTGAGAATCAAAGTGGGGAATATATGCATGAAGTGAATGTCTAATTAGATGAGCAACCTTCTTATAATGCTTATGAGCAAATGGGCATGGATGTTGCGAGACCTACTGTATTGTAGAATGATATAGAGGAACCCTACTATATTCTAGAATGATACAGAGGAACCCCTAAATCCATCAGCTTAGAAATTATATGATATGTTAACAGTAGCTAATCAAGAGTTATGGAGTGGATGTGAAAACCATTCTAAATTATTAGCCATTGTACGAATGCTTAACATAAAGGTAGAACATCATTTGACGGAGAGATTCCTTAATGACATATGCCAATTGATGAAGGAGATGTTACCAACTGACAATGTAATGACGGATAACTTCTACTAAACAAAAATGTTGGTCCAACCTTTAGGACTACCAGTGGATAAAATTCATTCTTGTTTTAACAAATGTATGATATATTGGGGACAAGATAGTGAATTAATGAGTTGCAAAGTGTGTGAGTTTGCTAGGTACAAGCGATTGAAAGGAGGATCTTCTAAACATAAAATGAATGTCCCACATAAAAAGATGTATTACTTTCCTCTCACACTAAGGTTTTGAAGGTTATATGCCTCAAAATCAATGGCAAAGGATATGAGATGGCATGCTAAGCATCAGGTTGAAGATGGTGTCATCTGTCACTGTTTAGACTCACTTCCGTGGAAGCATTTCAATAATTCTCATCCTTCATTCTCTGTTGAGAGTCGTAATGTCAGACTTGGCCCATGCACGGATGGGTTCCAACCATTTGGACAGTTAGGTCAACAATATTCATCATGGCTAGTGATTGTATGAAAGACGAGTACATGTTTCTTATAGTAATAGTGCCTGAAACAAAAAATCCAAAGGATAAGTTAGATGTATACTTGAAACCACTTATAACATAATTGAAATAGTTAAGGGATGTCAGAGTTGAAACATATGATGCATTGATGAAGAATAACTTTCAAATGCATGCTGCACTCCTTTGGATGATAAGTGATTTTCCAGCATATTCAATGTTGTTCAGATGGTAGGACAGCCTGTCCTTATTGTAGGGAAGAATCTGATGCATTCATGCCAATAAAAGGTGGCAAGCAATCTTGGTTCAACAATCACTGCAAGTTCTTAGCTCCCGATCATCCTTTTACAAGGAACAAAAATGCATTCAGAAAGAATAGAAAGGTAACTAAAATAACTCTCGCTGTCTTGTCAGGTGTAGAAATTTTAAAACAAATTGATGATTTGGGCTTAAAAAGGGTAATACATCCAGGTGCAGATGAGACAAACAACCATACTGGCAAGAGTTTTGGTTGGGCAAAAAAGAATTACTTTTTAGGATTTACCTTATTGGACTATGAACATGATTCGACATAACCTTAATGTCATGCTCATAGAGAAAGATATGTCTAAAAATATTTTCAACACTATGATGAATGTCGAAGAAAAGACTGAGGATAATGCAAAATCAAGGGAACATTTGAAGGAGTTTTGTAGACGACCTAAGAAAGGAATGAGATGACATGAAAATATCCTAAAGCATGTTACACACTTGAAAAAAAATGCTAAATCAGTGTTGTGCGAGTGGCTAAAAGTTTAAAATTTCCATATGGATATGCATCCAACATGGGGAGATACATCGACATGCGAAAACTTAAGCTTTTTAGGATGAAAAGCTATGATTGTCATGTGTTCATGGAAAGATTAGCCCTAATAGCATTCAGAGAATTGCTACCTGTACATGTTTGGCAGCCATTAACAGAATTATGCAATTTCTTTCGAGACTTAACTTCGACAACAATTAGAGAAGAGGACATGTTAAGGTTGAATGCAAGGTTCCTTTAATATTATGTAAGTTGGAGTGAATATTTCCTCCAAGCTTCTTTGACTCAATGGAACATCTACTGCTACATTTGGCTTATGAAGCATGGATGGCTGGTCCAGTGTAATATCATTGGATGTATCCATTTGAGAGGTAATAAAGTCGTATAAATTGTTGTATTGACTTCTAACTGTGTATTACAAGCGTTGTGTAATTAAATATAATTACAATTCTTTCAGGTACTTGAGAAAATTAAAGAATAATGTAAAAAATAAAGCTAAAGTTGAAGGTTCCATAAGTAATGCTTACCTTGTTGAAGAAACATCTTCATTTTGTGCTCATTATTATGAACCACATGTGAACACAAGGCATCGAAAGGTAACACGAAATGCCGATACTATAGAAAATGAAGAAGATCATGTAGGGAATCTCTCAATTGTCACGCATTTTGGTAGGATCTTAGGCAAAGGAAAAGTAAGATTTCTAACCGATGAAGAATACCTCGTAGCACAAATTTACATGTTATTGAATTATCTAGAAGTTAAACCATACATTGAGTAAATATTTATATCCATAATAAAATTAACCATGCCTTTAACATTAGCTTAATTGAAATAGTTTAATTTGTTGTTTTTACATTATTTGAAGCATTTATGTCAATGAGTTACATTTAGTGAATACAGTAATCAATGAAAGAAGCATTAATGAGAAACCGAAGCAAGAATTTGCAATGTGGTTCTATACGTATCTGCATGATCCCTCCCAAAACAACACAAACCAATTTCTTAAGGACTTGTCAAAGGGTCCTTTAAGATGTGTTACGTCATACAGTGGCTATGTTGTTAATGGATATAAATTCCAAACTAAGACTCACAGCTTTGACAGGGCAAAGATGAGTAGTGGTGTTTGCATTAGGGGAACAAATTACACCACTAACGAGAGTGACTATTATGGATAGTTGGTTGAAGTTATACGTTTGGAGTACCCAAGATTACCCATTAAGAGAACTGTGTGTTTAAATGTGAGTGATTTGATCTGACACCAAATGTGGGAATAAAGGTTTGTAAATAATATCAACTAGTGGAGGTTAATCATAAGCGTTCATTTAGAAAGTATGAACCATTTGTTCTTGTAGTCGAAGTCTCACAGGTCAATTACATCACATATCCTAGCTTAAGGCGTGATAAAGTTGAATGGTGGGCAATTTTCAAAGTGAAAGCTAGGTCATTATAGAGGTCCCTGAAAAAGTTAACACAACAACTCCCTCCTTTCGTGAAACACCATTTCAAGAGGATGAAATGGAAGTCCATTTGATACAAATAGATAATGATGATGCTCAAAAAGCATTGAATGATCCAAGTGGCACACTAATGAGGAGGTAGAGAATGAAGAAGAGTCTGATATTGAATCAGAAACTGTGGATAAAGAAGATAACCTTTATGTAGATAGTTACTAAAATAAGGTAATTATATATGTCAATATATTTATAAAACCCAAAAGACAACAATTCATAAACAACTTACATTGAATATCACATTTTTGTAAATAATGATTGCATTGTTAATTATAATTAAATGCTTATGCAAGATGAGAGGGATGGGACGTAGAGGAGTAGCCACTAGCAGAGGTTTGACTGATAGGGCCAGGTTATAGGATGCTCCTAATGACCAGAGGGATCATCCCATGCATGTTGCACATGACATAGCATCTCCTTCTACTACACTATTTATTGTTGATCATGCCCCAGGCGATTCTTCACCTGCCATCCATGCTACTCCATTATTGCCATTATCATTCTTTGCATTAGCTTCTGCTGCATCATCATCTTCTTTTCCAGTAGCTACATCCACTTTGCCTACAGCTTATGCCCCCTCTTGGCACTAGAGATACATCATAGCCTCCCCTTACACTTGCACAAACCACCAGCCACACCTATTGTGTTGTCCATCACATGCCACATATCAGGCTATTAAATAATAGGTCAATGTTAATAAGATTTTATGTTGTATATATATAAATTTATATGATTAGGATAAGTTTTTAATTTGTTTATTGTCAAACACCAATTATTAAATATGTATTCCTTCATATATGTTCACAGGTTGCATCTTTCTTACATTTGTTTAAGGAAAATCATGTCCATCATCAAGGAAAAGTTGGACGTGGAAGACTATTGTTGGAAAACTATCTCGAACGAGATGAAAGACTTTCACTAGACCGAGTTTCAGGTAATTATAAACCTATCAATTATTTTAATTGAGTGTAATTTCCATTTTAACATTATGTAAACTATAACAATTAATAGTTGTATTGAATATTATTGTATATTTTAATGTTGATCTATGAGTTTGGATTGATGTTTACCTGTGAGTTTGGTTGATGTTGCAAATCTTTGAAGTGTTATTTTAACAAGATTTTCAAATGCCTCGTGTTGAGGCCGTATGGTAATTATTTAGGGGAGATTCTACCAAAATTTTTATAATTATATGGGATTACTAATCACTTTTTAACTTAATAAGTTTTTTGTGTTTTATTGTTTTAATGTAGAAAAACTTCACTTGGGATGAGATAATGACATCCCTTGTGAAGATTGCTTGGGAGAACAAGGCTGCTAAGCATTTATGTGCCATTAAAGGAAGTTGGCATAGAAGCCCTTTTCGTGCCTGATGCAGCATGGTGTAAGTGGAAAGAGACCTGGCGTACACCTGACTTCAAAGCTCGTAGTGAGCAATTCATAGCAAATCACCGTAGTAAGACTAGAGGACCCGAATCTGACATATCTCACCACACGGGGGGCTCAATTTCCCATGTGTAACACGCAGAGAGATTGGCCAGTATAAATCTCTGTATTTCTATATGTATTGCACCTATATGTAGATCAATAGAATTTTCATATAGGTCCTACTTACATTATTCAATTTGATGTATTTTTCAGTGAGGTAAGCTCAGCCGAGATCCTCTCCCCCACGAGCTTTTCGAGACAATCCATACGAGGAAGGGCACTTCAGAGCTCGTTGATGCACGGGCACAATCCATCAAGGTAACTTAAATTTTATTATTCACATTATAATTCTATTATAGTACATTGTTTATTAGTTTAATAAATGAAGTGACTTTACTAAGCATTATCTATAGCTTATGGAGCAGTCCTCTCATCCACAGGAGGACTCTAATGAGCTTGCTATTATTGATAAGGCGACATTATATTATCAGGTTGTTGGAGGTGAGAAGAAATGACGGGTTTATGGAGTTAGATTACAGGCATCTATTTTCTACCCCCAATAAGCTGGTGCATCATCTTTTACTACTTCCCACATGCCAGCACCGGCTGTTAAAGAGGAGCTATGTCAACTATGATAGACGGTTGAGATCTTATAGCAGAGAGACAAGGACGGTGAGCACATGATGCAAGAGAGGGAGGAGCAGCGTGAGCGCCTTATGTAAGACCAACTAAGACAGATGCAAGAGATGATGAGGCAGATGCAGTCTCGATTCTCACAACCCTCACAGCCAATGGAGTAGGATCCACCTACAAGAGATGCCGCTGCTGATGATCATTTGGATGATTTATAGCTTCCTTCTTGTTTATGGATATTCTTATCGAGCACTATGAATTTTTCTACACACTTTACATTGTATTTATCCATACACTTTACATTATATTTATGGATTTCATGATTATGTCTTTAATTCATGTCATTTACTTTATTAATATGAAATGGAGCTTTTATTATTATTTTTCTCTAATCACATGTGATAATATTTTACATAACAGGTCCTATATTAAGTATTTTAATTTAATTAATTTTTCAATGAACATTCATATGAAATGGATTTGAAACGAAAATCCATTTCTATATTTACAAACGAAATTGAAACGAATCTTCCATTTCATATTTGAAATGCAAAAAAATTTAGTTTCTAGTTTGGCACTTATTTCCTTTAGAAATGGAACCTCTTTCCTTTTCAATATTCAAATAGATCATAAACGGAAACATTTCCGCTTGTAAATAGAAACAGATTAACTCAATTTCTATTCCATTTCTGATTTTGAAATAAAATATGTTTTTCGTTTCCAATTCAATTGGCAACGTGTTTTTGGGGAATGGACATTTTCCATTTCAAATCCATTTTTGAATCGTTTTAGAAACAGATTGACTACTATTAGGAACAGAAAAATCCATTTCTATTCTGTTTAAATCTTGTAGTGCTAGTCGGTTTGGCTCGCAGGTAATGATCTCATTCTCAATGGGAAAGAATTAGATGTTCTTAGGCTTTATGGCCTTATATTGTCTTGTTTAAGTGTATGGATGAAAAAATTGATCCTGAACTTCCTTTCATAGGAATTAATTTGCTCATTTCATCTCAATCCATCAGAGCTTGGATAATCACTCTTCATTATAGACCTATAACCATTTGGGAAGCCCCTACATCAAGTGTTTTATAGTGGAATGTAGATGGGTTAGCTTTAGGGAAGCTTGGTATATGTGCAATTTGTAGGGTTCTTTGACATTATAAAGGGCATTTCCTTTGTATCTTTTCTTGTCCGATTGGAATTAAAGACTCTAATGGAGTTGAATTCAAGGCTATTTGTAAAGCACTGGAGATTTCAGTCACCACTTTACAACTTTGCTCTAACCTGAATAAATTCATTATTGAATCTAATTCTTGCATTGCTCTAAGCTGGGCCCATTATTTGAGCAATGCCCCATGGCGAATTTCATGGACTACTAATTGCATCACTTCATACCTCTCAATTTTAAATGTTGACTTTTGCCACACTCTGAGGGAAGGAATTTTAGTGGTTGACTCTCTTGCAAAAAATGGGCTAAATTGATAAGATGATTTTTTTTGGCTTTCTTCTAATCTTACCTCCCTCCTACCTTGTTTTTATTATGCTTTTATGATTGGTACTTTATTGATTGAGTTATGACTTACTCTTGCCTTCCTTGCCTGAAAGCTTTAAAGATTTGTTTTATTTTAATGTTAACTTAGATTCTTTAGTTTTTAAGCATGTTTCTTTTTCAGGTTCAAGGAACTCATATTTTACCTTTATTGAAGTAATTGTGCACTTTTGGCTTCTAATATTTTGTGCTTTGTAATGCTTTGCAGTTGGTTTTGACTCTTCATGCCCTATTGTCTAACGTTGGAATTTTGTGTTTTTCAAGTTAGAGTGCTTGTGCACCCTTGGCTATTTGAATTTTGTGTTACTTTGTAGTAGCTTTTGGTTCCATTTTTTATCAAAATCTGATGGGGTGAATCTATTTATTAGCTAATATGCTTTATCCTCAGTCTTGGTTGCTCAAAGATGAGATATTGCCAAATGATTTTAGGTATTTGCATACAAGGTTTAATGACTCTTGCTAATATATGCACTTGAAGTCCCCTGATTTTTTTTTTTTTAGAAACCAAAAATAATTATAGGCCACCTCTATAATAACCCAAATCTTCCTGCCATTGTGTGCATGATTTTATAGGTCCCTTGATTTTATTATTACTTGGTTATGCAATTTTTGGGCCCTTAGTTGTTGAACCTTTGTCTTAGGACCACTTTGCTCTTTTGTTTTTGCCTATTTTGTACTTGTACCGTGATGTTGATTTGTTTTGGGACTATTTTGCTTCTGTACCATATTTCTTTAAGTGTTTTCACTTAGCATGTTTTGTTCTATGTTGGGTGTTTTGTGAGCTCTGATAACTAAGTCTTAAATGAATGATTCATGCTGTGTATTCCTGAATATTTTAATTAAATTTTTGCTTATTTAAAAAGGGGGAAAAAAGGTAACTCTCAATGGAATAAGTGGATGTGGGCCCATTTATTGAATCACTTAAATTATTATATTAAAATATTTATTGTCTATTACGTTGCTATTGTTTACTTTGTTGGTTGATTCACTACATCAACACATGACTCCAAAAATCTAATTTTTTGTGAATTTTGGCATTTTAATCAAAATTTTTTAATTTTGAATTAATTGTCCAAAATTTGAAAATCGCGATGAATTTTATCCAAATTTGAAATTGAGATTGGAGGGAGTGTGTCCAATCTGACATGGTGGTGACATAGCAGTCGAGGTAGCTTTTTTATTCTTATATTATGAGACTCACATGACACATAGGATAAAAAAATTAAGGTGCATTTTTTTTTTTCCTTTTTTCCCTTTTTCTCTTGTTTAACATATCTATAATTTTTTGAATGCTTAATGGGAATGGATATCTATTTATCTACTCTCATCATCCCATGAACAGAAAAATAAGGAAAGAACTGAAACTCGCTAATATTACACATTGATCTCCCCAAATATCTCTATACACATTTAAACAAATTTGAATGTACTGGCTTGCTAACTTAATTTACACTACCTTCCGTTCTTTCTTTTGCCCCTTAAATTCAAATTGTCAATTCAAAATTTTGGTAAGTTCCAATTTCACCTCGAAGGCCAGTAGGTACAATCACCATACCATAGGCTAGCATATTTTGGTTCATCGCATTTGAAAAATCTACACTATTGCAACTCCTATTTTCTCATGTGCGGGCTCAAACACATTTAAGAACCCTAAACATTCAAACCCAGAAATCATCAAGATAATTCAACTCAAGTTGAACATCAAGAACCAGAAATCATCACCAACAAGCTAAGCTACAATTCTTAACCTAGAAATCATCAAGAACATTCAAAAACAACTATGAAATTTTTTTTATTACACACGAAATTCATAAGTACCTATGAAATTTTCATCCAATTTTATATTAAACAAGAACAATCAGAGCCTTGAAATTCATCATAATATGAATCTAGACCCATGAAAGATAAATGAAGGATAAAACTCAATATTAATGTTTGAAGGTATGATTGTTGTCTTCTTTGGCAAGCATGCTCTTTTCGAGGACCATGTTGGACAAGACTGTAAAGTACCATGTGGTCTGAAGTCCCAATTAGTGAAGCATGACAACAAAGCCAGACGCTATTCTCTCACGCAATGCCCATCAATCTCAAACCTATTCACAAGCATTATTCAAAGAAGGAAAAGAAGAAAAAGAATATGATATGGTAAATGGGTGTGGATTTATTGATGAAGAAGAAGAAGAAAGAGGGGAATGGAAAATTAAATGGGTTGGCTTTGAATCTGGGAATAGAAAACATGTTATTAGTTTTAGGTTAATTAACAACAATAATTATTTGTAATTTTTAGTTTAATTGTTAACTGTAATTAATATATTTTTTAAACTGTGGTCAAGTTTTTTCTTTTTTTTTTTTTATTATATGGCTTGTGGATCCCCAATATAAGAATAAAAAAGTTACCTAGACTGGTATGTTACTACCATATCAGATTAGACACACTTACCCCAATCTCAATTTCAAATTTAGATAAAATTTGTTGTAATATTGAAATTTTTGACAATTGATCAAAATTAAAATAATTGAATTAAAATGCTAAAATTTGCAAAGATTTAGATTTTGAAATTCATTAGGCCCACATATAAAAATGTTTAAACAAAATTTTTCAAAAAAAAATTCAAGTAAAAATGAAAAAAAGTAAATATTCTAAGTCACTCTATCGTTCACATTTTTGAGACCAATAATATAATTAACTTTAATGATAAGATTAGAAAGCTAATTTATTATTTGAAGGTCTTATGTGCAACCCTGATGCCGTGAATCCTCATATATCTCTGCTCTCACTAGCCTGTTCAATGTTTTGGCTTGTTTGAAAAATAAATTTTTTAATTAAAAAGAAATAAATAATTTCATTCAATTTTTATAAAATTTTAGACTTCAAGCAAGAGATTTGGAACTCTGTGCACATTTGATGGGCTGAGTTCAGGTCACTTTTATTTATTTTCTCTCTAGAGGGTGCGTTTAGCACAAGATTAAAAAATTGAGGATTAAGTGTTAGTCTTATAAAATTTAAAAGAGTAATTATTAAAGGAGTAAAAGATAATTAATGATATAACAATTAATGATATTTGGTATAAGGTTAAAAAATTAAACTCTTATAAAAATATATAAACATTTATTTTTATATTTTTTTATATATTTTAATAATAGTATAAAAAGAAACATCCCTTGATTGATATATATATATATATATATATATATATATATATATATATGCACACACACACTAAGGGATGCCCGTGTGTTTTGGTTGGTATAGTACAAAAAGAAAAAAAATTTATTAATTTACAAATTATATATACCGATTTCATTATATCACAGCAAGTAAAGGAAATTTAAATAAATAAATAAATAAATAAATATATATATATATATATATATATATATATATATATAAATTTTTTACAACTTATAATGGAATAAATAAGGTAGAAATTCATATTTTTTACGTCTAGAAAATTTATAGTCATGCTCATGTGATTGAAAAAAAAAGTAGTACCTTCTTATTATTATAGGAGACGAAGAGTTTTTAGAGATGAAGTGACCAAAAAATAAAACAAGTCGAGAAGAAATAAAAAAGGGATATATAAATAGTGTGTTTAGTTTTTATTAATCTACCTACCCAAACTTAACATTTAACCCCTAAAAAGAGATAAAATATTAATGAGATTAAAAATTAAACTATTCATCTTAAAGCATTTAAATAATATTAAAAATTATAATATTAATTATTAACTCTTATTAACCCCATACCAAATGTTCCCATGTCTAAATCCGCCTAAACATTCTGGTGGGAAGTCTAAATCCAAAACAGGCCCATTTGATTTATCTGAATTTGGGCCTCACGGATGATACATCTGAATTTTATATTTAATTATGAGTCCTTGCATTGCAAGTTGGTATTTTTTGTTTAGCATTTTGCTTTTGCTAGGTGATATCATTGGGATTTCTTGTCTGACCTTTTCTTTTTAACTCCTCAATTTCGTTTACAATATATTTGATTCAGCAGTTACAAATTATTAACCAAAATTTTAATAAAAAACCAAAAATTGATTATATAGTCAATTGAAATTTTTAATTGATAAGCATTAGATTATGATTTTTAATTATTATCTGCTAATTTATTAAAAAAAAATCTAATATCAAGTTTATTAAATATCTTAAGTTAATAATTAAGTTTAAATATAAAAAATTAATTTTCAAACGCTTAATTAATTAAATTGAAACTTAATTCTAATGAAGAAAAAGTTAAGCAAATTCCAACATAAGAAATAAAGATACGAGGCTAATTGTATAAACCGTTACTCAATTTAAGTGATTATTTTATTTCAATTATTCAATTTTGATCAGATAAAATAAAGTCTCCCAACTTCAATTTTATTTTAAAAAATATTTATCCTTTTCAGAAGAAATATTTTACTTCTCCTTTTTACAACTACTATTTTACCCATCTTTTTAAAATTACTATCTTACCGCTTCAAGCACTAAACACATGATAATGCTAGATTTCAATGGATCGGGTTCACGGATCCAATTTCAATCTCTCTCCCTCAATCGTGGATTTTAAAAATTATTATTAAAATTATATTTAATTAAAATAAATATCAAATTACATTTAATAGAACAAAGATTAATAAAAACAACATATATTAACAAAATATTATTTTATATTTTAAAATTTATTTTTAAAATTTTAGGGATTGTTATGGTATTTGCTTTTGTCTAATTCAGATTATTTATGGATTTGTCATTATTATTTGATTATATAATTGTTATTAATATTTAAAAATTAATTTATTTTGTTTCAAAACAAATTAAAATTGTAATTATAATCCTAATTAAATTGAGACTTGAATTTAATTTTTTAATTCAAATTATACTGTAAAAATTTATTTTTTTTTATATAGTTAAAGAGGGTAAGTGCATTAATTGGCACTTAAATTATATTATTTAATTGAAATAAAATTTTAGAAAATAGAATTATTTATTGATAACCTTAATTAAAATTTAATGAAAATTAAATTAATAAATAATTTTATAGATAAATTGCATAAATAATATTTTTATTATTAAATACATATTAATTTATTTAACCATAAAAAATTAAAAATGTGAGAGAGGGGTAAGAGAAAAGCTAAAGAAGGTATAATGGATTTTTTTTAAAGGATAAAATTGTAAGATTTTTTTTTTATTTGGACATTAGAAAGATTTTTCCTAAAATAAAAATAAATTTGAGAAATTTTATTTTAATAAATTAAAATTGAGTGATTTAAATGAAATACTTCTCAACTTAAGTGATTGTTGGTGTAATTAACCGAAAGATCTATAGATCCAGTCGAATCTTTTAGCTATAATTGACATATAGTATAGTCTCCTTCTTTCATTTCTCTGATCTGCAACCTTTTATATTAATGTGATAATTGAATCTGAGCATTTGCTTTGCAGTCACATGAGATTTTATCCATCGTTTCATTTCATCTCTTTGAATTAATTTCACTGAAATGCCAAAATCTTTAGATCGTTGGAGTGAGATTTATTAAGCTGTAAGGAGTGGTTTTTATGCGGTAATGACATTCCCGGCTTTCCTCATGAAAATAAAGCAAAAGCTATTATGGGGGTAAAATAATTCTTCTTATATATATTAAGAGAAATTTTTAAAATTAAATCAATGAAATTAATCTATATTATCTATATTTATATATAATTATATAAACATAAAAAAGATAATTAAAAAATAAATTACATTTTTATTTGTGATTGTGTTGTCATAAAGTAATTTTATTAATTTAGTTTTGATTGATTAATTTTATTTAAGAAATTTCTATACTAAGACTAGTAATTCAGTGATTAATATATAAAAAATGAAAATTTCTTGCCTCCATCAAATTGTATAAATACTAGTGGTGAATATAGCACAATAAAAGAGGGTTCAATTGACTTTTTTTTTAAAAAAATTACTTTTATATATTTATTTAAATTGACCTCTCATAAATTTAGTATTGAAACATTTTTTCTAATAGAAGATATTATAATTTTAGCTAATATATCATTTATTAATTGATTGGGTCTAAGTATAGAAAAGACTTACTCTTTTACTAATAGAAAGTTAATTGATCCGGAAAATATTTTTTTTTTCAAGATTCACATGTATTATTTTTATATGGTTAATGATTTAAATCCTGAAAAACCAAAATGCTGCAATATGGCAGTGACAGTGTGAACTGTGAAGGGAGCTCGTGAAGAGGAACTTCTTCCCATGCAAATATACCTTTAGTTGTCAAAACAATAATAAACATTTAATCTTATTAAAAATTAATAAACATTTAATCTTATTAAAATATAATAAACATTTAATTACAAACAACCAACCAACCCACTTGCTATGGAATTATTTCTACTAAATATATTCATTTTCTTTTTCTAATGGGGAAATAAATTCTTATTCTTTAAACAATAATTTGGAATTACAAAATGCCTTTAACAGAGAAATCCATGCAAAAGGAGAATAAGTTGCCATTCCTTCACTAAATTCCACATTAACTCCTTAAAGAAACAGAAAAACGACATTTGATGACCATGTGCATTCCTGCCACTGTCCCTTTAACTTTTTGGAGACCTCTCTGTGTTTATCAGACCTCGCTACTTGTTGCCAAACAAATTAACCTATCCAACTTAAGAGCCTAATGAAGACAAACCCTAACCAATCACCTCTAAACTCTTACACAAATTTGTGGCACTTTGTAGAAACCAATGCAAGTAATCCCAGTTTCCTCTCTCGATCCTTTTCTTTACACTACTCTAAGCATTTTGGTCAAATTTATCGCAGAAGACAAAAACCCACAAGAAAAAAGATCTCAAATCATTAAAAAAAGTTTAAAAAAAAAAAATTCAGTTTCCAGCCTTTAATGGAAAAAATTTGTTGTGTATGACTTAAATTCCTTCTGTATGATCCCTTTCACCCTTTCTGAGTTTCCCCGAAATTCCATTAAAGTCAAGGGCATGTTCTATCAAATTTCCCATTAATAGACAGGAGAAAAACAACCTAACATATTTTGTTATCATTCTAGTTAGGTTTAACTTAATTCTCATACCCCAATTTGATCTTTGTCTTGCATGTTTTTATTAGTATTTGCATTTTATTCCCAATTATTTTGGCATAAAAAGTTATGTAATCAATGCAAGAGGATATATATATGTAAACTAATTATAGATTTGAGAAGAAGAAACAAAAGACGCAAGGATAAAACCCATGAATCATGCTGCGATAATATTCTTTTGGCGATTAAACAAAGGCATAATATAATATCATGTGCAATAGTTAAATGGAGTGATTCCCGGAGTAGGTAGCAAATTTGGATGGATTATGAAGAGTAGAGAGAGAAGAGTAATGATAAAAAAGCGATAGAAGAGAACACAAGCAAATGGACTGTTGCGGGGGAAGATATTGAAACCGATCAAACAGATCTGATGACGATGATAATACTACAAGAGAAAAGGGAATCGATGTTGTGATGTATCTGACTTTGCATATCCTTGGAAACCATTCTTTTTGTGTTTTATGGGTTAGTTTAGTTTTGCTTTCTGATGGAATGTCAGTGAGGTACTCAATGGGAAATAGTGCTCATGTATTCCATGCACTTCTACTTAGTTTTCTTTGCCCCTTAAACCCCACTCATGCCCTAAACTTCCATTATTGATTTCTCTCTCTCTTTCTCTCTGTTTAAGAAACACAAGCCGACATTCCATCGATCTAAACCTAATCTTCTGCACGCATATGCACGATTCAGTTTCTAATGTTAAGCACTTCTGCCAGCAAAGAGAAAAGTAATTTTCTTTATCTAGCGTTAGACTTGAACTCACGTACTGAGGGAATTTTTCTACGAATTAAAGTTGGCAAGAAGACTAAATATGAGACAGACAAACCATAATTGTTTGATTTCATATATGTTGCTTATTATAACACTTGTATTTGATTACTAAATCTTTAAAAAAATTCAAGAAAAAAGAGATGCAAATAAAATGGAGAGACAGAAATTCTCGAAAACTATTGCTAATCAGCTTCCATGGATTTATGGTTTTAGTAATGGTCGATGCTGCAACAATCACGTATACCATGTTAGATCGATATATAAGAGTACTAGTGTAATTAAGCAAGCTATGCTTCAAGATATATAGATGAACCTTTCTTGATTTTCTGTCATATTTATCTTGTTATTGTTATTACATGCACCTTGTGAATTCATAAGCACTCGGAGATACAACAAGTTATAAAACTCAAAGCAACAAAAGAGGGAATTAAGCAATGTAAATAAGAAGAGACCAGTGAAATATATATATATATATATATATATATAGTTCTGCAATTACTTTTCCTTAGGCCGGTCACCAAGCCTGAGTTCAAGATCCAATTCCTCTATAGAGCAAGGGCTAATTTCAATTACCTCTGACTGCACATGATGTTTATCAACTGAATTGGACATCACCAGGAAAGGTAACGATGATGGCCTGGTTCTCCTCCTTTTGCAGCCTATAGTCTCCTCCTCATCCCCATCTGATGATATGGTCGGGCAAGTTCGTCGAACAACCAAATTCAAGCTGACAGACAGATCAGTTTTGACATAATCTACCTTAGCTTTACATCCTGATTCTACAATTCTTAAATTCTTCTTTCCTTCTTTCCTGGGATCTGAGATGTGGTAACATCTGTCCGTAGGGGAGTTTGGCCATGACGGAGGTGAAGATCTAGGGGTCTTCTTGTCGGGTTCTTCTTTAAGAGTGGAAGGAGAAAAAGGAGGGAAAAAGTTCTTTTCATCGGAATTCCCTTGAGTGGGTGTAGTTGAAAGCTTACAAGGTGAAGATGGTGATGCAACAATACCAGGATCAGTATTAGGGTTAGGGCTGTAAACCAAGGTACAAATCTGAGATGGATATTGAAAACCCAAAGATGAATAAGGATTTTGAAAGAGATTGTGATGATTTTGATGGTCATGATGAAGAACTTCATTGTGGGGGCCTGGAGATTGTTTCAGTCTAGCTCTATCCCTTCTATGGACATTCATGTGACCCCCTAGAGCTTGAGCAGACCTGAATTCTCTTCTACAAAAGCTGCAAGAATAAGATCTTGGAGGCCATATACACCCTCCTAAAGACCCAGCTGCATCTTCTGCAAAAGCTTGTTCTTCCCATGACTCATCATATGATGGGCGAGTTGATGCTTGGACATGAGAACTCAAACTATGTTTTCGCTTAGTCCACATCCAGCACCGTGCTTGCTCCATAACACTATATTCAAGAGCTTGACTCTTATAGGTTTCAACAAGATACAGGATTTTGTAGCAAGCATAAGAAGCTAGGAGATGGATTAATGGAGATTAGATGAAAGAGGGAAAGATAAAGTCTTACATGATTGATTATTAAAGAAGATGTTTAGGACTTGGTGGGTACCCTACCTTGTTTGTCTTACTGTAACTACTTCTTGGTCTCTCCTGGTTGGTCGACACAGTCCACTGTGTAGTAAACGAACCAAACTGTTTAGAAAAAGGCTTAACGAACAAAGAAAATTCAATTTGCACAAGGGTTTTAATTTATAATTTTAGTTTTTTATTTTAATTTGGATTGTGGAGTTTAACTGGTGTTTTACATCTTAAATTTACGTTAATTTTTTTTTTCATTTAACTTCTATTAAATCTTTGCATTCAAAATCACATATATTTAAAAAGTACAGCTTCAATACCACTAAATTAAAACTCATTAATATTACTATTATTATTTAACATAAGTATTATATAAGTTTTCATTATACTCAGAACATACAAATTATTTTTTTTTATTTTAAATTTTTTTAAAAAATTATCGAAGTTTTAACCTTTGACTTCCCACATTATGAGACAAATACTAACAAAAACATAAAACTTAATTGGTGTTACATGAATTTCGCTTCCTATAACATATATGTTTCTGGTGGTGGGAAATCTATTAATTTATGTTTCTGGTAAAAATTTGAGTTTCATATTTTCGCCTTAATTAGTAAGTATATTAATGAATTTATGATATAATTTTAAATCCAATGGAATCTTAAAAATCTAAATTAGATAGACGTTTTAATTTTGAATAATAAAATCTTTTAAAATTAGGTACAATTATATAACTAAAAGAAAAAAAAAATTGAATTTGGGAAAGTATAAGATTTTAGTAAAATTAATAACTTAGTTCTATATTTTCAATATTAAATAATTTAGTTCCTCACTTGTTATTATATATACAAATTAGTCTTTTTGTCCAATTTTTCACCCAAATTATCCTTAGTTTTATATAAAAAAAAAGAGTCAAAATACCCTTTACTATATTTTCAACATGAAATAATTAGGTCTCTAAGATTTTTGTTTTATTAATAAATAATATATTTGATGTCCCAAAATATGTCCAAGAGGGGGTGAATTGGACTTTAAAAACAATTTTCGGTTCTTGCTCAAAACCTTTGAAAATTGCAGCTAGGTTCAACTCAATTGATTAATGTGAAATATGAACAATACAACTCTATTGACAAGTTGATTCAAAGATAGGCTATATGCAATCAATATACTGATCTAACAAATTATATCAGCATTCAGCAGAGATATCAGTAATCTGGATAAGTTTTTAACACAGCAACCAGAGCAGTATACCATATATACTAACTGACAGTAGATCAAACAACAAGCAGATTAAATCAGATATCAGCAGATTTAGCAGTAAATTGATTTTCTCAGATTGCAGCAAGATTACCAGCAAATGGCCTCAACTTTCATATCAATTAAAATGCATAAATGTAAAGAGCAAGGGTTGAGAAAATGAACACTGAAATTTTTATAGTGGTTCGGCTCAACTAGCCTACATCCACTCTCTCAAAGATCCCACTTTGAGTCTTCACTTCATTATTCTTCTCTTTTAAAGGCAAGAGGCAAAAAGCCTTTTACAAATCTTCTCACCAAAGCTTTTACAAGTAGCTTCACACTTCTACCAAGTGTTATTCCAAACACTTTTCACAACCAAGCTTCACTAGGTGCTTGAATGACCTCTCATAGATGAAAATAATGTGTTTAAAACTCACTCTCACTCAATACAACAGAATCTATAAAGAAGAGATGAGTAAATAAGCCAATGATGAGCTATAAAAACACTTTGAGCACTTTGAATGAAAGCTTTTATGATTTTGAACAGTAGAGAGTCTTTCATTAAGTGCAAAATGGCCAAAGGTAGGTGTATTTATAGCTTTAGAACGTTTTTGACCATTTGGAAACTCATTTGAACGTTACAGTTACGAATTTCAAGAAAATAGCCGTTATTTTATCGTTTTCTGCGATGTTGTGCAGAGTTGAGACAGTTAGCATACTGGAGAAAATAGCAAACCAGTTAGCATACTAAATAAGTAGCAAACCAGTTAGCATACCAGGAAAACTTTTCTGCATAACTTTCAAAACTATAAAACTTTACACCAAATCATAGTCAAATACTTTTAGGCCAATAATGATGTTTAAAAGAAAAATCTTTTGAGGGATTGAAAATAAGCATCATTGACTTTTACTTCTCAATTCTTTTCACAAGTAATTCTAAAAATAAAGCTTAACTTCTATACTATATGTACCTTTAATTCTGATTTTCAATGCAGCCTTAGAAGGTAATCTTTTCTTCTTTTATCTCCTTTGATTCGTCCTGTGTTATCCTTAGAATGTCATCCTTTCTTCAGAAGCACGAATCCATCATGAAATCCTTGTGTCTTTTCTTTGAGATGCACAACACTTAAAACAATGTTAGTTTGATTCTAGTTGAGTTTTGGTATTATCAAAATCTATGCTCCTTTGAGCTTGTGGGGTCAACAATCCCCCCCTTTTTGATGATGACAAAACTCAATTGAATCACCATGTAAATATTTATAAGTGAGAGTATACGTATGAATGTATATGTGAGAATAACTCCCCCTATGTATGTGCTTATATCAACAATTAATCACAAATAACTCCCCCTTAATAATTTCAATGAAATATTCATAAACATTTTCTTAAGGAGTCAAGTGTGACTAAAGATACTAACTAAATATGCACAATATGCACACTAATCACAAACTGTATATCATTCACAAGTTATATCAACAATATGCACACTATAAAGTTATATCAACAATATACTAATCTCAAACTATATCAACCACAAGTAATCACAAACTATATCAACCACAAGTAATCACAAACTATATCAACCACAAGTTATATCAACAAGATTACTCATTCATTACTCATTCATTTTCTCCCTCTTTTTGTCAGCATCAAAAAAAAAATAATGGGAGAAATCATGCACATGTGTATAAATCAAAAGTCAGTTTAAGTGCAGTGAATAAATAGTCAAAATAGTAACTGATATAGCAAGCTAATTAAAGTTCAGAATAAAACTAAAAGCAGCAAACTAAGTAGCAAATTAAGAGACAGACTGTTAAACAAAATTCAATCATTAAACATGCAGAATGGTTGTTTATCCTTTTAGCCTAGAGCTTCGTCTGATTGGTTGTGGAGCAGCCATCTTCAACTTTTTTGGCTTGACAGGTTTATCACTCAAGGTTTGAAGAATTTCAGACCATTTCGGTTCACAGTGTCAAGGGAATAATAGGGCTACCGCTAACTCCGATTCTGTGATAGTACTGTCATTCTGTCAACTTTTTGCCAGTTTTAGTCTTTTTGCCAGATGGTTTACCAGTTGCCTCTTTTTGCTTGCTTCTTTGTTCCTTTTGAGCTGTTTTTGCCTTGTCTTTTGCGAGAAGCAGCGGGAAGCGAGTCTGTGGTTACGCCTCCGATTACGAGTCACTCATATCCCTCCCATTTCCTTCTTTGCTGCCTCCATTACCATTTCCATCATCAGAATCATCTTCATCTTTTTCAGTTTCATCTTCTTCCTCTTCTTCCTTTTCTTCCTCTTTCTCTTCTTCTTCTTCTGTTTCTTTTTCTTCCTCTTCTGTTTCCTGTTCTTCCTCTTCTTCTTTCTCTTCCTCTTTTTCTTTTTCTTTCTCTGTTTGAGGAACTGAACCAGTAGCAGCCTTACTGGTTTCTCCAGCTTCAGTACTTGAAATACCCAAATGAACTTTGATTTTAAATAATTCTTCCACAATTTTATACATTAACATCAAAGTGCCATCAACTTTAGAATCAAGAGCATTCATAAGAACAATTTGAAAACCTTTAAATTTCTGTAGCTCTCCAAGTTTAATTTCAACAAATTCCGTCAAGTTGTTCACTTCTTCCAAAATTTCTTCAACATTAACAGTACCGTTTGCACTATCCTTGGAACTAGCACCTTGTTCAAATCTAAGTTTTCTGCCATCATCATCTTTTTGCAGACTTGTAATTGGGATCATATTTGTCCTAAGTTTCTTGGTTTCCAGAGGGATCCCAAAGTCTCTAAACAGACCATTAAGAAGATGGGCATAGGGTAGCTTGTAAGGTGGTTTCCATTTCATGATTTGCTTCAGCATAAAGTAGGCAAGATTAAATTCAATTTGATTCACAATATGCCAAATTATGCAGAGATCAAGGGTACTTAAATAGTTTGGACTGCCAGTTTTAGGATTCAGCACATAGATGATAAAACTATAAAGAATTTTGATATGTTGATGAGCATGGGTAATGCTAGTCTTATCCTTTACTTCCCCTTTAAACACTTCAGCCTCAAAATCTCTTTTATTAAATCCACCAACAGCAAAAACTTCTTTGTGAGAACAAATTTTATTCCCACTGTTTGGGATTCCTAGGACTTTGGCTAATCTATCAACCGTCACTTCATAGACTTTCCCTTTCATTTTCACCTTAAAAGATTCATCTCTGTCAGAATCATCAACCCTTAAATTCTTATAGAATTCTTGAACTAAGTCCACATATACTCCTTCAGTGTCAGAGCACAATTTGTCCCATTTTTGATATTCAAACAAGGATTGTAAAGGAACAGAAACTTCAGTAAAAGCAGGCCAGTGGATATACCTGGGTTCATGAATGGCCCTTTCCATATGTATAACTGGAGCTTTTGAAGTCTTTTTCTTTTTGGTTCCTTTTTCTTGGACAGGCTCACTGGTTCTTTTCTTGGGTGTTTCTTTTGATTTTCTAATTACCAGAGGAACATCTTTTTGCGGAGGAGAAGATGCAGGAACACTTGCATCAGTGGAATCCGAAGACGATGAATATGTGGTTATTTTTGCCTTGCCTTTTCCTTTTTCCCGCGCCATGACCAACCCAGAAGAAAATTAGGCCGAAAGGACAGTGAAAACTGAGTTCACAAATTCAACGATGTGAGCAGCCAATATATAATCATTCAAAGCACATCAACATATTTCTAGCACAACTTAGCACAATGTCATAAAAATAGAACAAACAGCAAGAGATACTTGGGTTTTTGAGAATCCATGGCAATCGATTTATGATTTAGTTATGTACTACATTTTTACGTAATGCTGATATTAAAAAAAATTAACAGCTCATTGCGAAAGCAAAACATACAGAACAGTTAAAAAAAATGTAAAACACGATTCCATTAAAGTTTTAGATTCAATACCTAAGACTTGTAGAGACAGAGAATGCGAATCGATACCAAATGCGTCAAAAGCCAAAAATTAATCCAACAAGAAGTGGTTTCTTTCGGCAGATTTAGACAAATAACGGGAATGAATAAAAAATTTTGGGGATTTTCTAACTTGAAACAATCGATTTGATTCACAGCCAATGGGTTTCGGAAATATTTAAGAACGATGAAGGGAGACGATGGTTTGAAAGGTTGCGAACGAAATGGGTTTGCAAGTGGAGAGAATATGCACTCATTCGGGTTTTTGGAAGGCGATGCGACGAAGAGAGAAGGAATTTTGAATTTTAAAGCTGAAAAGACATAAATGGAGACATTTGCAGAGGATGGGTACCGTGTATCAGAGGAGAAGCAGTGAGAAGATTGATGGTTATGAAAAAATTTTGAGTCCCGCGCTAGCTTATATGTTAAAAGTCCATTTTGCCCTTAAATCACATAAAGATGCAATGCTCTAAATAGAGGGGTATTTAAGTAATATGGGCTTTAAACATGCAGAATAGGTGCTCGAAAATAAGAATAATTTTAGAGTTTTAGTACAATCAAACCTGACTTCCAGTTTGCCAACGAAAAGTTAGGAGCAGTAGTAAAGCATTTAGCAATCAAGAAAATTAGCAAACAGATTAGTATGCCACTGTGATCAAATTCTGCAGAATACTGTTCATATCTGATAAGACCCAGAATTTTTCAAATTGCACCAAAAATATCAGAATGTATTTTTAACACTACAAACCAACATATATCACTTCATTTTCATTTAGAAACATGAGAATGCATCAAAACTTAATCAAGAGCATCAGTCATACCAAGTTCTCTTCTTATTTTGCAGAAAATTTCCTCATTAAGTGGCTTCGTAAAAATGTCAGCAAGCTATTTTTCAGAAGGGACAAATTCAATTTGAATATCACCATTCTGAACATGATCCCTAATAAAATGATGTCTAATTTCAATATGCTTGCTTCTAGAGTGTTGAACAGGATTTTTTGATAGGTTTATAGCACTAGTATTGTCACATCTTATGGGAATGTGATCAAATTTAATTTCAAAATCTTCAAGCTGTTGTTTCATCTACAAAATCTGTGCAACACAACTTCCAGCTGCAATATATTCAGCTTCTGCAGTAGAAAGTGCAACAGAGGTTTGCTTTTTACTGTGCCATGAAACTAATGCATTGTGACACCCCTTACCCGTGTGCAGTATACCCGAGTAAGTAATGCCACACGGTGTACTGGCACTCTCTAATATACCTTACTTAATTTGTGTCATGCTTTTGAAGTTAATTTATGAAATATGATTTGTTTTAACCATTTATCAAAAGTATTATTCATTTGAGGTTCCGAAGATTTTAAGGAAAATCCGGCGGAGTACCGGCTAAAAATGGAGAAAACAGTTCTTGAACTGTTAAAAACACTTCCAATATACAATTTCATTAATACTCAACTCCAATATTATCAACAAAACTCAATATCAATATCTCAATAATTTGTCAATTTCAGGTCTCAACAACCTTTTCATTTCTCAAAACATCCCTTTCTCAGGGTTCTCATATATAAACAACCATTAAATACTCAAATTAATACCATACATGACCATAAATCTTTATTATTTACATGAACCTCAAAATACATTACATAAATCCCAAATACATATGAGAAAATAAAAAGTTAATTACAAAATGACAAAATGACATCTAGTGTCCTACCAATGCACTGCAGGTGACGAGGTGACACGGACACTGAGCAGAACTGCCGGATGGACTCACCCAGTCTGTGGTCTACTGGGCTCGCGATCGGGATCTCCAGTACCTACGCGTGGCAAAAGCAGCGCGCTAAGCAATAATGCTTAGTGGTGCAATAATATAATAAAAGAAAATAGCTAGAAAATCACTGTGTATAGAATGTGTATGCTTTCTTTGTTTGGTATTGATATATTCATTGTTTCATTTCGTTGTTCACTTTTATTCATTTGGTTGCCCCAAGTAACCTACACTAGATGACTGGATCGATAACGGTAAACCGCACTTTGGGTACCTAGTACCTTGGGCCGTCACACCATCGGTCACATACGTATCTCCGGTGTGCAGCGGCTAACAATTTGTAAATAATAATCGGCACAAGGACAAGTCTCAATACAAACACAGAAAGGCTAAAAGACATATAATCACAGAATGGCATTTTTTCCATGTGCGATCGCTAATCGAACCCTATTGGCATGCCAAACTATCCAACCCAATCTTGTTAGGTATACTAGGGCAATTGAAACTCTTAAATTTGTCAATTTGTGAATTTCAATTTTATTGGTGTTACTATTAATCAGTGGTCAACAAAAATATTGACTTTTAGAAAAAAAATGTGTACATCAACTTTGGAACTCCCAACATAACACATTAGCTGTTTAAAACTTGTTGGCATTAAGTGTTTTGCCATTCCAAAGTGTAACTCAACACAAACAGATTTTTCAATTTTGGTGAGTCAACTTCACTGTTCCATTGGACACTGTTACTGTTGGAATTTGAGGAAATGTAAAACATGAAAGTTGTTCCTTATTTTGTCTAGTTGAATTTCCTTTTTTGAATCACTCCATTTGGAGTTTTGTAGCTCTAGATATGGCTCAAAAACCCAAGCTGTCCGGATATGCATTCTGCAGAAATTTACCATATCTACAGTGCATGAACAGTAACTTGAGTCACTTGGTTGAATGGGTTCTGGCCATAATTTGGGGTAGGTTCCTTCATGAAAGTTGTTTGTCTATGTCTTAACTTGTTGCTGTAAAAATTTCAGGCCAATTGACCAAATCTACAGTGAGTTATGGCCAAATGAACAGTTACTGTTCATTTGGCAAATTCTGCAGAATTCAGTGCAGGGCATCCGGATTGTGGCTGAGTTTTGACCCTTTTGCTTTGGTCTTTTGGGCATGGTTTCTTCAGCAAAAATGTGCCATTATAAGCCTAGTTTCATGTCCAATTGGCCAAACACCAATTGGACTACCACTGCCCAAGTTATGGCAGTGCAAAGGGACTGAATTTTCAGTCCCTATGCTGCTGTCCTAGGCAGCCTGCAATCCTCACTTTGCAATCTCATTTTCTGTCCCATTTATGGTCAACACATCTAAAATGGTCACTAATCGACCATTAATATGTCCTCTAACAATTTCATAAGCCAAATCAATTTTCACCTTTCCTAAACCCTAATTCAATTCCATGTTTTATACAATTTACTTTAGTTAGCTTTTAATTCATTATGCTTGTGTTTATAAACTTCTAATATGATTCTAGCTCACTTCAAGCTCATCAAAACATTCCCTCCTATCCCATAGCTAGGGCAGCTGAAACTCATGTTTCATACACATGAGTTTTTGCTCATTTAAATTACAATTTCTCATCCATTTCAAGCCTAAATCATGGGATTAAGGAATTTTAACTACATATATGCACTAACCTTGTTGTATGCCAATCCAAGCTTGAGAAAGCTTCACTTTCTTTCTTCTTCTTGGCTGCCAAAAGATTGTTTAAGGTGTGTAGATTAATTTTAGTGAAGATGACTTAGGGTTTTGGGGTGAGGTTTGAGAGGTTTGAGAGCTTGAAAATGAAGAAAATGGAGGTTTGGCTATGGAGTTTTTAGAGCTACGGGTAGCTTTTGTGGGAGTGGTGGCTGCTGGAATTTTGGTCTTCTTTAGTCTTTATTTATGTCTTTTATTTGTTTAGTCAAATGGTAGATTAATGGTGATTGGTTGAAAATTATAAATGACATCCCATGATATCATAAATAGCCTTTTTTCCTCAATTTCTTTTCTTTCCTCCACTACTCAAGTTCAATTTAATTTCTAGCAATATTTCTTCATATTTTATGTCATATTAATTATTTACTCAACTGGGCAAGTCGGCCAAAAATCACCTCGGAAGGCGAAATGACCAAAATGCCCTCCGTTTGGCTTAACGGGTCAAAATCGTCTGTACCGATTGAAAATTTTTTCTAGGTATTTTCTTGGCATTCTAATGCCATGGGAACCTCAATTACCCTTCTCTGGAGTCCCAAAAATTATTTTATAATTTTTCCCCCGGGTCTAGGGCTCCTCGTTGCGAGAACCGCAACTTCCCTCCGGTTACCCATCGCTTGGGCACCGGCTCGTTTTGCTTGGTTGTATTTTATTTCTAAAATTTTTACTAAGTGTTTCTTATTAATATTTGAGTTAATTATGGTTCCTGACTTTAGTTTAAATATTTTTCCGGACGTTCTAGCTGTCCGGACCGACACCGGTCACCGGAACAGTAGAATGTACGGAATGATTACCGGGAGGGTGTTACAACTCTTCCCCTCTAATTTAAATTTCGTCCTCGAAATTTACCTGATGCAAACAGTTGAGGGAACTGTTGCCTCATCGTCTCTTCACTTTCCCAAGTTGCCTCCTCGGTGTTGTGGTGCCTCCAAAGCACTTTCACCAATGGAATCTGCTTGTTTCTCAACTCTTTCACTTCCCGAGTCAAGATCCGTAGAGGTTCTTCTTCATATGTCAAATCCGGTTGTATTTCAATTTCTTCTCTGGAGATGACATGTGAAGGATCTGAGCGGTATCTTCTGAGCATGGATACGTGGAACACATTGTGGATCTTGTCCAGCTCTGGTGGTAAAGCTAGCCTATAGGCCACTGGACCCACACGTTCAATGACTTCATATGGGCCAATGAACCTAGGGCTTAACTTACCTTTCCTTCCAAACCTCAATACCTTCTTCCATGGTGACACCTTGAGGAACACTTTGTCGCCAACCACATATTCTATTTCTTTCCTCTTCAGGTCGGCATAAGATTTCTGTCTGTCTGAGGCAACCTTCAAGTTGGCTTTGATTTGTTTCACCTTCTCCTCAGCCTGTTTCACTAGATCTGGCCCTACCAGTTTGTCTTCGCCCAATTCAGTCCAGCACACTGGAGTTCTACATTTTCTCCCATATAGTGCTTCATATGGGGCCATTTGAATGCTAGCTTGGTAGCTATTGTTGTATGCAAACTCTGCCAGTGGGAGGTATCTATCCCAACTTCCCTCAAACTCAATGACACAACTCCTCAGCATATCCTCAAGGACCTGGATTACTCTTTCAGATTGCCCATCCGTCTGAGGATGGAAAGCTGTGCTGAAATGGAGTTGTGTACCCAAGGATTCATGCAACTTCTTCCAAAATCTCGATGTAAACCTTGGGTCTCGATCAGATATGATGGAAAGTGGAATTCCATGCAGTCTAACTATCTCACTGATATATAATTATGCTAACTTCTCCGGTGAGTAGTCGGTCCTAATCGGCGAGAAAGTGTCTTGACCGTCAATCTATCAACTATCACCCATCTTTGCATCATGTTTCTTAGGGTGAGAGGTAGACCACTTACAAAATCCATGGTGACCCGATCCCATTTCCATTCGGTATGCGTATAGGCGTAGCAAACCCAATGGAACTTGATGTTCTGCCTTGACTTGCGACATGTCAAGCATCTAGTCACATAGTCGGCTATGTCCTTCTTCATACCAGCCACCAATCACGAAGCTTGGTCATGATACATCTTTGTACTTCTGGGTGCATAACATATACACTGGTGTGTGCCTCTTTTAGAATCGGCTTTCAATTCCCCATTATCCGTACACAGTCTTCCTTTGTATATCTGAGACACCCATCTGCTTTCACCTCATAGTCGATTTGCTTTTCCCTCTGGATTTTGCTCATAATAGCCATTAGCTTCTCATATGCCTTTTGCCCATCTAAAATCTGCTGTGAGTTTGGCCTCACTTGCAACTCACCAAGATAGCTCCATCACAAACTAAAGATAGACGGGCATTCAATGATCTCAAAGGTCATGGATTTTCTGCTCAAGGCATCAAGAACTACATTTGCCTTCCCGTGATGGTAGTCAATTATCTGATCATAATCCTTCAGAACTCAATCCATCGCCTCTGTCTAAGGTTGAGCTCTTTCAGGTTGGCAAATATTTTAGGCTCTTGTGGTGCATGTAAATGTAGCACTTTTCACCATACAAGTAATGCCTCCATATCTTGATCACGAAGATAATTGCGCAAGCTCCAAATCATGGGTAGGGTAATTTTGTTCATGTGGCCTTAGTATGCGGAAGCATAGGCGATCACTTTCCCCTCTTGCATCAACACACACCTAACCCATTATGAGAGGCATCACGTAGACCACAAAGTCTTTTCGACCTTTGGTTGTGTTAACTGCGGTGCCTCTGTCAACATAGCCTTCAACTTCTCAAACCAGTCCGACACTTGTCATTCCAGTCAAATCGACATTCTTGTGTAACAACTTGGTCATTGGGAGCTATTAGGAAAATCCTTCACAAATCTTCTCAGTAATACCCAGCTAGCCCCAAGAAGCTTCGACCTCGGTTGTATTTACGGGAGGCTTCCATTCCATCATCGCTTCTATTTTCTTGGGATCCACCTAATCCCATCACCGGTGACACTATGTGTCCAAGGAATGCAATCTCATTCACCAAAAGTCACATTTGGACAACTTAGCATACTGACTTCTTTTCTCTCGGGTTTGCAGAACAATCCTCAAATGCTCATCATGTTCTTCCCTGGTCTTGGAATACACCAAAATATCATCAATAAAGACCACTACGAACCGATCTAAGTGTGGATGGAAGATACGGTTCATAAGGTCCATGAATGCTGCTGGTGCATTTGTTAGGCCAAAGGGCATCACTAGGAACTCATAATGCCCATATCGGGTCCTGAATGCAGTCTTTGGCACATCTGCATCCTTCACCCTCAACTGATGATACCCTGATCTGAGATCAATCTTGGAAAACACTCCCGCTCCCTTCAACTGATCAAACAGATCATCAATTCTAGGCAACGGATATTTGTTCTTTACTGTCACTTTATTCAACTGTCGGTAATCAATACAAAGCCTCAAAGTCCCATCCTTCTTTTTCACAAACAGCACTGGAGCTCCCCATGGTGACACACTGGGGCGTATGAACCCCTTATCAAGCAACTCTTGCAACTGAGTTTTCAACTCCCTCAATTCAGTGGGTGCCATCCTATAAGGAGCAATGGAAATGGGTCTTTGTGCAGTGTCTCAATGGCAAATTCAACTTCCCTTTCTGGTGGCAAACCAGGCAACTCTTCAGGAAATACCTCTGGGAAGTCTCTTACTGTGGGTATGTCACTCAGGTTTGGCTTAGCCTGCCTAGTATCCACCACATGTGCTAGGTAGGCTTCACAGCCTTTTTTCATCATTCTTCTTGCAACTGTGGCTGAGATGACATTGGACAGGAAATCTGTCCTTTCCCCCACAACTGTGATCTCATTACCCTCAGGGGTTTTCAAAGAAATTCTCTTCAATTTGCAATCAACCATTGCCTGATGACGTGACAACCAGTCCATTCCCAAAATCACGTCAAACTCATGGAAAGGCAACTCAATCAAGTCTGCCAAGAATTCATACCCCTGAATCCTTAACGGGCAACCCTTGTATACTTTGTTCACTACCACACTATGGCCTAATGGATTAGTGACCAGAATGTCTTGGTCACTCTCCCCTACCAGTATCCCCCTTTCTACGGGTAGATTGATGCAGATGTATGAATGAGTGGATCCTGGATCCACCAATGCATGCACAGGTGTAGTGTAGAGGGAGAACGTACCCCTGATGACGTCCGGGGCATCTTGCTCCTCCTGAGCTCTCAAGGCATAATTTCTGGCAGGTGGTGCATTATCGGCCTCTCTGGCGGCTCGAATGCGAGCCTTTGAGATGGTCCCCACGGCCGGATTTACGGACCTTCTACCCCTTGGTGGTGCGGGGCGGTGCATGCGCATGTGTTGAAGCAGCTGTAATAGTTCTGCGTGGACAGTTCTTCAACTGATGCTCGGTTGACCCACACCATAGCGAGCACGATTACTCGCCAACATTCCCCCTTGTGCCACTTCGGGCAATGCGGACATGCGAGAAGATATTGGGGTGGTCCTGAACCCCATCCACTGGAGCGCCGCGATGGTGTGGGTGACCTCTCCTAGGGATGAGCGTAACTGGGCCCCTGAGGCCCGACCACGACCACGTGGTTGACCGAACTGCATGCGGGAGGACCCTTGAACTTCTTCCCAAATGCGGCTGAACTAGATTGACCGGTCCCCTCTTTTCTTTGTCTCTCTCTTACGGTTTGCTCACCGATTCTCACTTTTTCAACCTTTATGGCGACTTCCACTAACTTGGTAAATGCAGTGATTCCCAAGGCGGTGAGCTAGATCTTGATGTTGTCATTTAGTCCCTCTTCAAATCTCTTGCATCTTTCACTTCATTTGGGACTATCTCCCTTCCATAGCGGCTCAATCTTACAAATTCCTTCTCATACTCAGCCACTGACAACTGTCTCTGCCTCAAGTTAATCAACTCTCTTCTTCTCTCTTCCAGATATACAGTACCCACATATTTCTTCTTAAATTCTGAAAGAAAGAAGTCCCAAGTTCTGACTTACAGCTGCACTTCACTAGACACGTGTCCCACCACTCGTAGGCATCATCTTGCAGAAAGAGATAGCGACTTCGGGTTTTGCTCTGGAGTGCAGTGGAGTTGTTTGAGTACTCTGCCCGTTCTGTTCAACCAATTCTACAACAGAGTCATCTTCTCTCTTGCCATAGAAGTCCATAGCTCCAAACTTTCTTAACCTTTCCAGGTGTGATTTCTGCTGTGGAGCTGGTGGTGGTGGTGGTGCTGGCATTATCCCGGCCATTTGTCTAAAGAAGTCGGCCATTTGCTGAAACATGGCTGTGGAGGTGGCGAGCTCTGCTTGAGCTGGCGGAGCAGATTCTCTCATGCCCCCAGTCTCAGCTGCTGCAGGTGGAGCATGACTCTCCACTTCCTCCTCAACGGCTCTCTGAGATGAAGGATCCATATCCTATTCAAAATAAGAAAAATAAACAGATCTGCGTTAGTGTCACCTCGACTCTTACAAATGCAATGCATGGTATGGACTCAATCTAGGCCAAGAAACGCCTAAACCGTGCTCTGATACCACTAAATGTGACACCCCTTACCCGTGTACAGTATACCCGAGTAAGTAATGCCACACGGTGTACTGGCACTCTCTAATATACCTTACTTAATTTGTGTCATGCTTTTGAAGTTAATTTATGAAATATGATTTGTTTTAACCATTTATCAAAAGTATTATTCATTTGAGGTTCCGAAGATTTTAAGGAAAATCCGGCGGAGTACCGGCTAAAAATGGAGAAAACAGTTCTTCGGAACCTGTTAAAAACACTTCCAATATACAATTTCATTCATACTCAACTCCAATATTATCAACAAAACTCAATATCAATATCTCAATAATTTGTTAATTTCAGGTCTCAACAACCTTTTCATTTCTCAAAACATCCCTTTCTCAGGGTTCTCATATATAAACAACCATTAAATACTCAAATTAATACCATACATGACCATAAATCTTTATTATTTACATGAACCTCAAAATACATTACATAAATCCCAAATACATATGAGAAAATAAAAAGTTAATTACAAAATGACAAAATGACATCTAGTGTCCTACCAATGCACTGCAGGTGACGAGGTGACACGGACACTGAGCAGAACTGCCGGATGGACTCACCCAGTCTGTGGTCTACGGGCTCGCGATCGGGATCTCCAGACCCTACGCGTGGTAACAGCAACGCGCTAAGCAATAATGCTTAGTGGTGCAATAATATAATAAAAGAAAATAGCAAGAAAATAAATGTGTATAGAATGTGTATGCTTTCTTTGTTTGGTATTGATATATTCATTGTTTCATTTACGTTGTTCACTTTTATTCATTTGGTTGCCCCAAGTAACCTATAATAGATGACTCGACTCGATAACGGGTAAACCGCACCGGGTACCTAGTACCTGGCCGTCACACCATCGGTCACATACGTATCTCGGTGTGAGCGGCTAACAAGTCAGAATAATATTCGGCACAAGGCCAAGTCTCAATACAAAGTCAGAATGGCTAAAAGCCATGAAATCACAGAATGACATTTTTGCCATGTGCAGTACTGCTAACTGAACCCTATTGGCATGCCAAACTATCCAAACCAATCTTGTTAGGTATACTAGGGCATTTGAAACTCTTAAATTTGTCAATTTGTGAATTTCAATTTTTTTGGTGTTACTATTCATCATTGGTCAACAAAAATATTGACTTTTAGAATAAAAATGTGTACATCAACTTTGGCACTCCCAACATACCACATTTGGTGTTTAAAACTTGTTGGCATTAAGTGTTTTTGCCATTCCAAAGTGTAACTCAACACAAACAGATTTTTCAATTTTGGTGAGTCAACTTCACTGTTCCATTGGACACTGTTACTGTTGGAATTTGAGGAAATGTAAAACATGAAAGTTGTTCCTTATTTTGTCTAGTTGAATTTCCTTTTTTGAATCACTCCATTTGGAGTTTTGTAGCTCCAGATATGGCTCAAAAACCCAAGCTGTCCGGATATGCATTCTGCAGAAATTTACCATATCTACAGTGCATGAACAGTAACTTGAGTCACTTGGTTGAATGGGTTCTGGCCATAATTTGGGGTAGGTTCCTTCATGAAAGTTGTTTGTCTATGTCTTAACTTGTTGCTGTAAAAATTTCAGGCCAATTGACCAAATCTACAGTGAGTTATGGCCAAATGAACAGTTACTGTTCATTTGGCAAATTCTGCAGAATTCAGTGCAGGGCATCCGGATTGTGGCTGAGTTTTGACCCTTTTGCTTTGGTCTTTTGGGCATGGTTTCTTCAGCAAAAATGTGCCATTATAAGCCTAGTTTCATGTCCAATTGGCCAAACACCAATTGGACTACCACTGCCCAAGTTATGGCAGTGCAAAGGGACTGAATTTTCAGTCCCTATGCTGCTGTCCTAAGCAGCCTGCAATCCTCACTTTGCAATCTCATTTTTCTGTCCCATTTATGGTCAACACATCTAAAATGGTCACTAATTGACCATTAATATGTCTTCTAACAATTTCATAAGCCAAATCAATTTTCACCTTTCCTAAACCCTAATTCAATTCCATGTTTTATACAATTTACTTTAGTTAGCTTTTAATTCATTATGCTTGTGTTTATAAACTTCTAACATGATTCTAGCTCACTTCAAGCTCATCAAAACATTCCCTCCTATCCCATAGCTAGGGCAGCCGAAACTCATGTTTCATACACATGAGTTTTTGCTCATTTAAATTACAATTTCTCATCCATTTCAAGCCTAAATCATGGGATTAAGGAATTTTAACTACATATATGCACTAACCTTGTTGTATGCCAATCCAAGCTTGAGAAAGCTTCACTTTCTTTCTTCTTCTTGGCTGCCAAAAGATTGTTTAAGGTGTGTAGATTAATTTTAGTGAAGATGACTTAGGGTTTTGGGGTGAGGTTTGAGAGGTTTGAGAGCTTGAAAATGAAGAAAATGGAGGTTTGGCTATGGAGTTTTTAGAGCTACGGGTAGCTTTTGTGGGAGTGGTGGCTGCTGGAATTTTGGTCTTCTTTAGTCTTTATTTATGTCTTTTATTTGTTTAGCCAAATGGTAGATTAATGGTGATTGGTTGAAAATTATAAATGACATCCCGTGATGTCATAAATAGCCTTTTTTCCTCAATTTCTTTTCTTTCCTCCACTACTCAAGTTCAATTTAATTTCTAGCAATATTTCTTCATATTTTATGTCATATTAATTATTTACTCAACTGGGCAAGTCGGCCAAAAATCACCTCGGAAGGCGAAATGACCAAAATGCCCTCCGTTTGGCTTAACGGGTCAAAATCGTCTGTACCGATTGAAAAATTTTTCTAGGTATTTTCTTGGCATTCTAATGCCATGGGAACCTCAATTACCCTTCTCTGGAGTCCCAAAAATTATTTTATAATTTTTCCCCCAGGTCTAGGGCTCCTCGTTGCGAGAACCGCAACTTCCTCCTGCTACCCATCGCTTGGGCACCTATTGTTTTGCTTGGTTGTATTTTATTTCTAAAATTTTTACTAAGTGTTTCTTATTAATATTTGAGTTAATTATGGTTCCTGACTTTAGTTTAAATATTTTTCCGGACGTTCTAGCTGTCCGGACCGACACCGGTCACCAGAACAGTAGAATGTACGGAATGATTACCGGGAGGGTGTTACATGCATGACCTAGAAATTGACAAGTTCCAGAAGTGCTTTTTCTGTCCAGTCTACTACCAGCAAAATCTGAATCACTATAACCAATAAGATCAAATGATTCACATTTTGGATACCATAAGCCAATGTTGTGAGTGCCAATGAGGTACTTAAAAATTCTCTTAACTGCTACAAGATGAGATTCTTTTGGACATGATTAAAATCTTGCACATAAACATACACTGAAATGAATATCTGGTCTAGATGCTGTCAAGTAGAGTAAAGAACCAATCATACCTCTATAAAGTTTGTTATCTACCTCTTTACCTTTTTCATCTCTCTCCAATTTAATTGTTGAGCTCATGGGAGTTCCGATACTTTTCATATCTTCCATTTTGAACTTCTTTAGCATATCCTTTATGTACTTGGACTGATTTATAAAAATTCCAGCTTTCATTTGCTTAATTTGCAATCCAAGGAAGAAAGTAAGTTCACCCATCATACTCATTTCAAATTCACTTTTCATCATGTTTGAAAATTTTCTACAAAGAGAATGATTAGTAGCACCAAAGATAATATCATCTATATAGATTTGCACAATAAGCATGTCTTTTCCTAGTTTCTTAATGAAAAGAGTAGTATCCACTTTTCCTCTTTTAAAATCATTTTGAAGCAAAAATTTACTAAGTCTCTCATACCATGCTCTAGGAGCTTGCTTTAAACCATAGAGAGCTTTAGTAAACTTGTAAACATGATTTGGAAAGTGAGGGTTTTCAAAACCAGGAGGTTGAGCCACATAAGCTTCTTCATCAATATATCCATTTAAGAATGCACTTTTAACATCCATTTGATAAAGCATGAAATTCTTAAAACATGCAAATGCACATAACATTCTAATAGCTTCAATTCTAGCAACCGGAACAAAGGTTTCATCAAAATCAATACCTTCCTCTTGGTTGTATCCTTGAGCTACTAGTCTAGCTTTATTTCTAACTACATGTCCTTTTTCATCCATCTTATTCCTAAATACCCATTTAGTTCCAATAACAGAGTGCTTTTTAGGTTTAGGAACAAGTGTCCACACTTTATTTCTTTCAAATTGATTTAATTCCTCTTGCATAGCAAAAAGCCAATTTTCATCATTTTGAACATCATCATATGTTTTGGGTTCAAATTGAGAAACGAAAGCAACATTACCAAAATATCTTCTAAGTTGAGCTCTTGTCATCATTCTTTGTGATGTACTATCAAGAATGTCATCTTTGGAATGATTTCTATGGTACCTCCATTCTTGTGGAATATCTTGATGTTGAGGTTCCTCAATTTGTAGTTTTTCCACATTTGGTTGGGAATCTTCTTGAATTTCAACATTTGTGGAGCAAGGTAGTTCTTCTTCTTTGTCTTTTTGATCATCCTCCACTAGTTCTTTTGAATCAAGCTCATCTTTATTTGAATTCTTTGAATTTAGAATCTGCTCAATTTCATCATCACAAGAATCTTTCCTTTGCAAGGAAGTGTTAGCATCATCAAAAAGTATATGCATTGATTCTTCCATGATCAATGTTTTTCTATTGAAAATCCTATATGCTTTGCTATTTGTTGAATAGCCTAGAAATAGTCCTTCACAAGATGTAGCATCGAATTTCTTGAGATTGCTGTCTTTGTTATTCAAAATGTAACATTTGCAACCAAAGACATGAAAATATGCAATATTGGGTTTTCTTCCTTTCCATAGTTCATAAGGAGTTTTCTTTAAAATAGCTCTAATGGAAACTCTGTTCAAAATGTAGCATGTCAGTATTCTGACCTCGCTGTAAATATTTTGGCAAACTGTTTTCATTCAGCATTGTTCTTGCCATTTCTTGCAAAGATCTATTTTTCCTTTCAACAACTCCATTTTGTTGTAGAGTTCTAGGAGCTGAAAATGTATGATAAATACCATTTTGAGAGCAGAAATTTTCAAACAAATTATTTTCAAATTCTTTTCCATGATCACTCCTCAAAGATGTAATGCAACATCCTTTTTCATTTTGAGTTCTTTTGCAAAAAGCTTCAAATATATCAAAGGTTTCATCTTTATGAGCAAGAAAGAAAGTCCATGTGAATCTTGAAAAATCATCAACAATTACAAATGTATATGCCTTGCCTCCTAGACTTCTAGGTGTGATTGGACCAAAAAGATCAAGATGTAATAATTCCAATGGTCTAGACGTAGTTACAACGTTTTTTGATTTAAAAGATGATTTTGTATGCTTACCAAGTGCACATGCTTTGCATTGAAATTCTTTTTCAAATCTTAGCTTTGGAAGTCCTCTAACAAGGTTCCTTCTAGAGAGTTTAGCAAGTGTACTCATGCTAGCATGTCCTAATTTTCTATGCCATAACCATGCACTATCATCTGAAGTCATAAAGCATGTTTCACAATTTTCTTCAAGACTTGTTAAATCAAGTAGGTAAATATTATCTATTCTAGCACCAGCAAACATAACATTGTTTCCATGAATCTCACAATGTGTAGAAGTAAAAATGACTTTAAAACCATTATCACATAGTTGACTAACACTTAAAAGATTATACTTTAATCCTTGAACTAATGCAACATTCTCAATGCAAGGATTTTTACCAATAGTTCCACATCCAATAATTTTAGCTTTACTTTTATCACCAAATTTGACATAACCTTCTTCTTTTAAAGTAAGAGAGGAAAACTTGCCTTTATTTCCTGTCATGTGCCTAGAGCAGCCACTATCAATGTACCAATGTTCTGTTTCCAGCATACTCCTTAGCGGACACTGAAATCGATTAATCGTTTAGGTACCCAAGCAACTTTGGGTCCTTGTGTGTTAGTAATATTAGGTAGGGTTCCTTTAGGCACCCACACTTTCTTTGCCTTAAAGGTTCCTTTCCTAATAGGACAAGCATTAATCATATGACCTTTATGATTACAATAAAAGCATGTAATACTTGGTTGAGAAAAGGAAGTAGCTTTAACAAAAAATTGTTTGTATTTTCCATACTTCATAGATTTTTCATTTGTGGATCTTTGATTCCCAAGAAGTATATCAAGTGTTTCTTTTCCTTTTGTAAATTTAGTTAAATCTCTTGTCAAAGACTCAACTTTTGCTTCAAGAATTCTGTTTTTCTCAAGAAGTTGTTCACATACTTCTTTTGATCTTTGAAGCTCATCATTAACTTCCTTAAATAATTTCATTTGAGATTTGTAAAATTCATTTTCCTTTGAAGCCATACTCAAGGATATATTTTCTGATCTTAAAGCACAATTTTCATGAACCAAAATTTTGCATTTCTTTTTAAAAGTTCTATATTTATCATATGTCTTCACAAATGCAAGTTCTAATTCATCAATATTAGAAAGTTCAAGATTTACCTCATTTTCACTATCTTCGATGTGTGAGCTTTCACCTTTTTCTTCAGTTGCCATCATACAAGTGTTTGCAGCTTCTTTGTCACTTGTTTCATCATTTGATGAAGAGTCACTATCACTTCATGTTGCTGCCATTGCCTTTTTGCTTTTATCCTTTCTAAACTTGTTTTTCTTCTTCAATGTAGGACACTTTGGCTTAATGTGGCCTGGTTTGTTACACTCATAACAAACTATTTCACTTGAATAATTTGGAGTCTTTGGAGCATATTTCTTTGTGAACTTCTTGTATTTGCTTCCACCTTTTCTAAATGCTCTTTTGAATCTTTTGACTATCATAGCCATATCTTCATCATCATCACTTGAAGCACTTTAATCATCACTTGAACTAACTTTAAAAGCAACACTTTTCTTTTTCTCATCTACCTTTTCGGATATGAAGGCTATACCTTTCTTTTTCTTTTGATCACCTTCTTTCTCATCTTTCTTATAGATCATCTCATGTGCAATGAGAGAACCAATTAGCTCATCATAGGTGTATTTTCTGAAATCCTTGGTGTCTTGAATAACAGTGGTCTTTGCTTCCCATGACTTTGGAAGAGATCTCAAAATTTTCTTAACAAGTTCTTGTTCCTCAAATCTCTTTCCAAGAGCTTTAAGAAGATTGACAAGATCTGTAAATCTGGTACTCATTTCAGCAATAGTTTCACCAGGTTTCATCTCAAATAACTCATAATCACGGATGAGGAGGTTTGCCTTTGACTCTTTCACCACATCAGTTCCTTCATATGTGACTTCTAGTTTGTCCCATATTTCTTTTGCTGTTTGACATCCTGAAATACGATTATACTCATTAATATCAAGAGCACAATGAAGAATGTTAATAGTCTTGGCATTTGTAGAAATTTTCTTCCAATCATTATCATCAAATTCAACTTCAGCTTTAGGAATTTGTACAGTTCCTTCACTGGTTTTATAAGGAATATAAGGACCATCTTTAATTATTCTCCAAGCATCAATGTCAACAGATTGTATAAAGTTTCTCATTCTAGTTTTCCAAAAAGAATAATTTGTGCCATTAAAAAGTGGTGGTCTAGTGATGGAATAACCTTCAGCTAAGGGGGCAGGTATACCAGCTGAGTTTCTAGATGAACTAGCCATGTGTATAGATCACTCTAAGGGGTTTAATCCTCAAGCAAGAGAGACAAGCTCTGATACCAAATTGATGTCCCAAAATATGTCCAAGAGGAGGGTGAATTGGACTTTAAAAATAATTTTCGGTTCTTGCTCAAAACCTTTGAAAATAGCAGCTAGGTTCAACTCAATTGACTAATGTGAAATATGAACAATACAGCTCTATTGACAAGTTGATTCAAAGATAGGCTATATGCAATCAGTATACTGATCTAACAAATTATATCAGCATTCAGCAGAGATATCAGTAATCTGGATAAGTTTTTAACACAGCAACCAGAGCAGTATACCATATATACTAACTGACAGCAGATCAAACAACAAGCAAATTAAATCAGATATCAGCAGATTTAGCAGTAAACTGATTTTCTCAGATTGCAGCAAGATTACCAGCAAATGGCCTCAACTTTTATATCAGCAAAAGCATATCAATCATAAAGTTAAAATGCATAAATGTAAAGAGCAAGGGTTGAGAAAATGAACACTGAAATTTTTATAGTGGTTTGGCTCAACTAGCCTACGTCCACTCTCTCAAAGATCCCACTTTGAGTCTTCACTTCACTATTCTTCTCTTTTAAAGGCAAGAGACAAAAAGCCTTTTACAAATCTTCTCACCAAAGCTTTTACAAGTAGCTTCACACTTCTACCAAGTGTTATTCCAAACACTTTTCACAACCAAGCTTCACTAGGTGCTTGAATGACCTCTCATAAATGAAAATAATGTGTTTAAAACTCACTCTCACTCAATACAACAGAATCTATAAAGAAGAGATGAGTAAATAAGCCAATGATGAGCAATAAAAACACTTTGAGCACTTTGAATGAAAGCTTTTATGATTTTGAACAGTGGAGAGTCTCTCATTAAGTGCAAAATGGCCAAAGGTAGGTGTATTTATAGCTTTGGAACGTTTTTGACCGTTAGGAAACTCATTTGAACGTTACAGTTACGAATTTCAAGAAAATAGCCGTTATTTTATCGTTTTCTGCGATGTTGTGCAGAGTTGAGACAAATTAGCATCTTTGGAGAAAATAGCAAACCAGTTAGCATACTAAATAAGTAGCAAACCAGTTAGTATACCAGGAAAACTTTTCTGCATAACTTTCAAAACTATAAAACTTTACACCAAATCATAGTCAAATACTTTTAGGCCAATAATAATGTTTAAAAGAAAAATCTTTTGAGGGATTGAAAATAAGCATCATTGACTTTTACTCCTCAATTCTTTTCACAAGTAATTCTAAAAATAAAGCTTAACTTCTATACTATATGTACCTTCAATTTTGATTTTCAATGCAGCCTTAGAAGGTAACATTTTCTTCTTTTATCTCCTTTGATTCGTCCTGTGTTATCCTTAGAATGTCATCCTTTCTTCAGAAGCACGAATCCATCATGAAATCCTTGTGTCTTTTTCTTTGAGATGCACAACACTTAAAACAATGTTAGTTTGATTCTAGTTGAGTTTTGGTATCATCAAAATCTATGCTCCTTTGAGCTTGTGGGGTCAACAATATTAATTTAAACTTTATATTTTAAAAGTAAATATATTTTATATTTATTATCTATAATAAATATAGTATTAATATATTTTATATAATAAATATAATAAATATTGAGAAATTTTGATCACTGAAAGTTGAATTTTGGAGAACTTATCATCAGAGAGTAAGGAACCTTCTCTATTGTTTAGGGTGCATAATCGTACTTGTCCCTTGAAAAAGGTAAAAAGAGAACACTTAAAGTATACTAGACTTAACAAGCCTACATATTGCCTTGCTTTTTCTAAAAATATCCTCTACTGCTTTCTTGACATGAACCCATTGAAGATATTGATTTCCTTGGTACATCAGCCATTATCAACAACTCTAAACTGATGCTAAATCACAGTAGCAAAAAAAAAAAAAAAAAAGACAGCAGGCCTAAAAGCTCACAATAGGCAGTTGATGCAAAATTGAAAACCACCAAGCCCACTAAGCTGAAATAGACCCAGAGCAAGGCACCAAACAAAGCAGATAGACCAAAACTGCCTACCAAACCCACCTCTAGAAGCAAAATAAAGAAAAAGGTTACCAATAAATGGGACTAAAAAAACTAAGAAGCTCTAAGGCAAGTGAGACAAAAAAAGCCCAGAGACTTCCAGAATGCCACTCAAGGAGAGCCCTTATTTAATGCAAGAAGAATCAAACATGAACAAATCAATGACAGACCAAAAGGAATCAATACCCAAAACACAGTTGCAATAAAAAACGTTTAACAGAGCCACTAATCTGAAACACATACTTTGACCACAAAGCGTAATACAAAACATCCCAAAAATCTTTTAGAATCACAATAAAAAAAAACCAACCAGACCAAAGATTGTTGATCCAAAGGGGAAGAAATTCTTAATGGCTTAAAGCCTCCTAAAGAGCCCTATCAGAGATAATTTGATTTGCAAAGTATTGCACCAATTTCATCCGGCTTTGAGAAAGACAATCCAAGATGTTTGCCCAATTCAACTATTTTCCAAGCTTCTTCTTTTGCATCCAAAGGGACAAAGGCATGTTTTCCATCAATGACAGATTTATGGTGATGATTGTTCATTAGGCTAATGTCATTATCTGAAGGCCATTCAACACATGTATCATTTGATTTCACACCATTTTTACCTTTTGATTTCTTATTCTTCTTCCCCCCTTAAGCTAATTTAGGTGAAACTTTAAATAGCTCAAAAATCAATTTGTGCTTTCTACGCTGCTTTAAGAGGTGAGAAATTTTGAAGAAGTTTCCACGACTTAGAATAGTGGGGGGATTGATTGAATTTAAAGGCACGTAAGGGAAAATTGCTTGGTTGTCCAATAAAAGAGATTGTGAGCTAGTTGAGTGAGGTTCAACATGTAATTGGTTGCACTGATAAGAGGTGTAGATGGGTACAATATCATGTGTGACAACTACTCTTTTAAGATCCTCGAGATTCAAAGTAGGTTGCGACGATAGTTGTGGCAATGAAGAATTATTATGGTAGAGCATGTCAAATTCAAAAATGTGATAATTAAGTTGTGCACATGCAAGTGGCACAATGTCTCCTTGTATAACATGATTTCTGTCTGCAGAGTTGGAAGTTGAATATCTCTTCTGATGGTTAGAGGAAAAGCAAATATACTCTTGGCCCAAAGCACCTAAGAGATCCTCATGCATCAACAACGAGACCTTATTCCCTAGAGTGTGGCTAGCAAAGTGTGAAGGGTTGGAAAAAGGGTAAAATGCCCTTGTTTGACACATTAGCACCAAGTTTAGAAGATGCCATGTCATCATCCTCTTAAGTCCTAACCCCTTCATTTGAACTTTCTGACAGAGAATTCTGGGGATTGCAAGGCTTCGGTGGATGAAACTCAAAGTAAGGTTCTTTTACTACAACTATGTTAAATCTAATGTTATCCATATCTACTGCAATTATCTTCTTAATGACAATAAGATACTCTGTTCTTATCAGCATACGAGCGGAGTCTAAATTTCTTTTTGCTTTGAGTGTTGCCTTCCAAGTCGATGAAATCCCCACAGAAGCTAGGAACCCAACAAAAAAAAAATGAAGAGCCCAAGTATGCAACTGTAACCTGTCACACCTTACCTCTCCGTAAGGCACAACATGATCCCGTAGTATAACTAATGAATTACTGAACTTCGCCTACTGATAACCCATTAAATATACTACAAGGGATTTTAAACTAATTTTTATTCATTTTAAATTGTAAGGTAATGTTGAATACTTATTAAAAGCCTTTAATTAAAGTTTATGTCACGAACCAAATTTTTTTATTAATTTCGGATTTTGAAAATTTTATAAAAATTTCAGCAGAATGCTATCTATAATTTGAGAAAATAGTTCTTCAAAACCTGTTAAAAACACTCCCAATATGTATAAAATCCATAACTCCATTTAAATCAACACAATCCAACTCAGTCAATACAATTTCAAGCAATTATAATATCATTTCATTTAGTTCAACTCAAATATAAAATTTGCAATTCCAAAAAGAGAATAAAATATTATTATTACAATTTGATTGTACAACTGCTTGACTAGTTCAATAAATACATATGAACAAAAATATACATCAAAAGATATTTATAATGGTATAAAATATTATACCCATAAATGACCCTCAAAATATGCTTCTCTGCAACTATAGTAGCTCACTCTGCTGCTTTATCCTTCTCCCTATCTGCGACAGCAAGAAAAAGCCATCACTGAGTAATTTTACTCAATGGTGAACAATAAAATTTTTTAAAATCACTAAATATAATCATTCATCAATAAATTGAATTTCAAAATTTTTCACAATCATAATTCACAAACCAATGCCAATATTTTGATTGTTAACAACAATTTATCAAATAATTTGTAAACAATAGTATTGCCATAATATTACACAACTTAGGTCATGACACAAAATTTCATGATCAATGTCGTGTTGTACACCACGATAAAATAATCTATAATCTCACTAACCAAAATTAATGAGGGAGGGGGCTAGCTAGCAATATGAGTACTCATCCAATCTCAACCTCAAACTGGCAAGCCAGAGAGGGAGGAATAAAATCAATCTCAACTCTATAGATGGAGAAAGAATACAATAGAGCTGTCATGCCAAGTGTGATAAGTGTGATTTCAAAATCAAATTCAAATCACATCATTCAATAGTTCATACAAATCACAAATCATTTCCCATTTCAAAATTTTCATTTACAAAGTAGGCAACACATTATTTCTCAAAGTCATAACAATCCAAAATTGTTCACAACATTCATTCAAATAGTTTTTTTCAAATAGAAACTAAGAATTTAAGTTTGTTCTGCACAAACCTCTTATATTTGCCTTGACTTAGCCCACTCTTCTCCGTTCCTTAGAGAGCTCATTTTCAACTGAAATACATAATTTAAAGTGTTTCAATACTCATTCAAATAACTTCTACTAATTACTCTAACAATTAATTTTGCATACTCAATTTTTTTTTTTTTACTTATAAATTTTCCTAAGAGTTGAATTCTTTGTATTTGATAGTATTGTGATTATTATTTATTCAAAATGTTGACTTTTTCATAATTAATAGGTATACCATTTCTAACCACATGGTCATACCATATTTTGGGTCATAATTTTGTTAGCATTGGTTGCCAATTGAAATTCAAGACCTATTAGAATTAATCCCAAAATTTAAGATTTGATCACCAATATTTACTATTCTATTGAACCAATCTATAGTGAAAATTTGGCTAAACTCTCTTTATCAAAGTTGTTCCTTAATGTGTCTAGTTTAAATTCCTTTTTGAATCACTCCATTTGGGGTTTTGTAACTCAAGTTATGGCGTTTTTACCATAACTAGCCAGATTGATCATTTTCAGATTTTATGGGCAAATTTTGATTCTAGCAGTTTTGATGACCTAAATTTGGTTGAAAATTTGAATAGGTTATTGTCAGAATTTGGATTTGTGTTCTTCATGAAAGTTGTTCTATTATGTCTAAGCTTTCCAATGGTTTAAAAATCATGTCATTTGGACATCTCTACACAAAGTTATGACTATTTGAACATATGCTGTTCATTTAGTCAATTCTGCCCAGAATCAGGGCACCGATTCCGGATTTAACCTAATTTTAGACCAACTTGTGGTCACTTTTTGGGCAAGGTTTCTTCATAAAAAAATGTAGCATTATGACTCTAATTTCATCTCTAATTAGCCTCACACTAATTAGAGCAACACAGTTCAACTTATGGCATTTTAACCTAGCTAGACTCATTAGTCCAGAATTCAAAACTTCCACCATTACCAATTCTTTCAATTCCATTCATCAAATCACAATTATACACACACTAATTGACCAAAATTAAGCATCAAAACACTAATTGGTCAATAATTCTTAAAATTTCCAATTTCCCCCAAACCCTAATCACCATAAACCCTAATTTTTTTTCAATTATCACAAATCATGCATACTAACCATCTCAATCATGTCTACTACTCTAAACAAGTTCAAATTCATGTTCAATTAAATTGAAACACTTCAAAACCCTAGAAATTCATGACTGGTCGAAAATTTATCTTTCTTCAACATGCATAATTTTCAATTCTCAAGTTAAATTTCTACTTACTCAATCTTCTTTCCATAAATATAAACTAACTTAAATGGAGAGAGACTTACCTCAATGATGCTTTTCTAAAATTGAAAATCCTTCCTCTCTTTCTTATCTTTCTTCCTTCAAATCATCAAATAAGGGCTTCACTTGATGTTTCTTACTAATTTAGTGGAAAGTTTATGAAGAAAAAGTGAGGATTTAAGCTTAGTTTTTGGGTGAAAATGGAAGAAAATGAGAGAGTTAGAGAGAGAAAGTGAGACGGCCAAAAGAAGGAGAAGAAGACCAAATTTTTCTTTTTTTAATTTTCATTTTCTTCCTTTTATACTTATCACAAAATAATTGATTAAATTATAAATTTTTTTATTGTGTCATGCTTACATAATGGGTGATGTCATAATTCACTTTAAAACTGAATTTTTCTTTTTCCTCGTTCTTTCCTTCCATACACCTCTTCACTATAAATCTAATTTTTATAATTTTAATTTCCTACATTTTAATGGACATTTAGGCCCATAGTCACCTCTAAGGATGAATTGACCATATTGCCCTTTATTGATCTGATCAACTTTTCTAATAACACTAAGTTCCTTCCTAAACTCTGATTCAATTATTTGAACTTGTTCTCTATTCTTTTCTATGGTTTTCACAATACCATTAGCTTTGCAATTATCCCTTGGCCTAGGGTGTCACAGGATCCCACACGAAATTAGGGTAGCAACTGAGCTCGCAGTCACTTTTTGGTTCGGTCACCCATCGTCGGGACCTCGGCTCATTTAATATTTTATGCTTTGTTTTTCTTATTTGTATTTCACCTTCTTATAATTTCTATTAATTTTTATTCATGACTTTTCTAGATAACACAAACATAGTTGATGTGTACTCTGCAAGTATACAGGTCGTTCAAATAGTAAAGAAAAGATATCGTCTCACAGAGATTTGTTGTTTGAGTACCAAACTATAAAAGTCATAATTATTTGGGCTATCGATAATTTGTGTCAAAAATAGAGTAAGAGATACAGCAAATTAAATTGGAAAAATAAGAAATTTATAATGAATTAAGCAATTAAAATTCTAAGCACTATACTAATTTGCTATAATTTTAGCAAGTAATTAAGAATTTAATTGATTAATGGCCAAATTGATTCCAGAGTTGAGGTTCATGAAGTAAATTTTATCAGGATTTGGATAGGCAAAATCAAGATTAAGGGAAATACAATTTTGAAGGAAGTTGATTCTAATTTCCTTTAATTTCTCTTTCAGGCAAACTAAAGAGTGTTTTAAAGGAAACTAAACCCCATTCTCATGTGATGTTTAATTACCCAAAATCCTTTAAGCACTTTAATCAACTTGAAATTCCTCTTAACCCACTGGTTTATTTCTAACACTAGGTGATTAAGTTCATTATCTTGATTATCTATCATAGATTTTCACCTCTCGATCCTTCAATCTAAGATTAAGAATAAAACCCAAAGGGTACCAATAATGGGTATATAAATAAGCACACAAGATAAGAATCAAAACTTATATATACTAAAATCTGGTTAAAACCAATCCAAATCTACAAATAAAACTTAAATCATTACACCCAACTCTGAAATCCTAGGTATTTACTCACTCATGCTTGTATTTACAAGTGGTAAGTGTGAAGTAGAGCAAGAAAACATAAAAATAAGACTAAAAATAAAAGAACCTAGAAGAAGAGAATCCAAATCCCTGGAAATGGAAGCTGGAAACGTCACTCTGCAGGTGTTCTTCCTCCAAAAATGGCGTGGTTCTTTCTTTCCTTCCTCTTTTGATTTTTCTCTCCCTTTCTCCTTATAGTAAAAATGAGAATATGATGCTTATATATCCCCTCAAGGTTTGCCCTAAAAATAGTCTCTAAAGAAATAAAGACAAAATGTGTAAAATGTGTGAAAATAGAAAATTTTTCCATGTCAGCAAATCTGCCAGCGCCATCCCACATGCCTCATATTGATTTAAGTTATATTCCACATGTCTCATGTTGATTCAAAGGAAGAGCCTTTAGATTCTGCACGACCAATTACGCGGGGCATGTTAAAGTCCTTGAAACTTTCAACAGATTTTGTTCCAAAATCTTTGTTTACACGACCGGCCACACGGGGCATGTTAAAGTCCTTAAAACTTTCGGGGTGTTTTATTCCAAAATCTTTTTCTACATGACCTAGTGTTGAATTTATATGCCTCATGTGGATTCCTGCTAGCTAACTCTTATTTTCACACGACCCTCAACATAGGGCATGTTGAAGCCCTTGAAAATCTCGGCTAGTCTTCTTCTTTAAGTGAATTTTCTTCATTTTTCACACTACTTTAAACTTCCAAATCACTTTGAATTTCTTCTATATAGACTATTTTGCCTTTAAACCTTGTTAAAACCTATCAAAAACCTTAAAATCCAAAAATCAAATATAATGAAACTAAATTTAACAAATTAACTAAAATAAGCATTAAAAGCATAAAATTACTAAACTGAAAAGGGCAAAATGGATGCAAAACTACCCTAAAATATCTATATAAAATGGGTTTATCAAATTCCCCCAAACTTAAATCTTTGCTTATCCTCAAGTAAATTAAAAATAATTATATGCAATTGGGGTACCTTTTTCTTAGATTCATGAAAATTACTCATCCAAGCTTTCAATCTTACCTTTAGCCACCAACAAGCCATATACCCACCTTCAAGGTATAACGAATTCAATTCTCACCAAAGTTATCACCGCTTAGCCTTGGGTTAATTATTCATTCCATCAAACCAAAACCAATCAATTAAATAGAGAAATCATGCTCAAATTAGCTCTAGAGCAATCCATAAACTAATGTGCCTCATATAATGATGGAAATAGTTAAGTGGGCGAATAAGGTGCCAATCTAATAGGCAAACCAACTAATCCAATCTCCACTAATGTAGCAAAAACACAATAAAGAAATCAAAAGGACTTTTAATAGTTGTAATAGGGTTAAGAGGTAATAATGTCGCTAACAAAGAAAAGGTAAAAGGGAAAAAAAACATGAGAATAATTAAATTGTTAAAAAGATCAAGATACATTTTTCTTTTATTTTTATTTTATTTTATTATATATATATATATATATATATATATATATATATATATATATATATATTATGAATTAAATGGGAGGAAGAACTTTACAATAAATTACCAATGCTAGAATACAATTTTTAAAACTCTTTTAGGGACTACATAAATAACATTGAATTTTGTATTGCAATTGTCCCTCTTTAATCCACCCCCAAACTCATTTCTTTATGTACTTGGGTGGTAAATAATTTTTATAACATGATATAATTACTAGTCAATTTTACTTTAGTACTTCTCCCATTTAATTATTATACTTTTTCTCCCTTTTTTTTTTTTTTTTTGAGAATCACTTAAACAAATTATTCTCATAAAAGGTAGGTAAGTGTTTAGGTTTATGACCAGGTAGATTATGGGTAACAAGGAAATAAAAAATAAGGGGTATAAATGAAGGCTCAAATTGATTTCAAAAGGGGAAATTTTAAAGTAGGGTTGGTTAAGGCTAAAAATGTGAATTTAAAATTCAAATAATGCCTTAATCATTTCTCTTTTCAAGTGAATGCTAAAATTTCACCTCGAAAAGTCTAGAAGGCTTGTTCTAGGATTAGTGAGATACAATTAGTTATTTCTTACTCTAGAGTTTTCTTTAAGCGCTTATAACTCAATGTAATTAATTGGGTGGCCCTTGGCTAAGAAGATGTAAACTAAGATAAGAATCTTATAACCTCATACCAATCCAAAACTTTCAATCCGTCAAACCCATCTAAAGGCAAGCTTAATTGCTTTTCAAAATGATTCTCAATCTTCTAAGAATTAGGTAAAATTTTATTTACTTATTTCTTTTTTTTTTTTATGTATGCATGATTCCTAAAAATGAATAAAAAAATGAAATAAAAACTATACATAATCTATATGATATCTATATGCAAGTGTATATATTTACATGGTGTAGGTGTATGGTGTATGTGAACTAAGTAACTAAGTATGAATGAGATGTAAATAAGTGATGCAATTTAAGTAATGCAAATAAAAAAAATTTTGCCCTCCCCCAAACTCAAATTAGACAATGTCCTCATTGGCTTAATCAAAGTGGCAAAAATGTCAATTAAATCAACAAATGATAGCTGGAGAAAAATAAACTAAGAAAGAGTGGAAAAGAGTTACCATATAGAACGTACAGGCCTAGGGGTGAATGATCAGAATATGTACATGAGGCATGTGAATTATAAGTATTGGGAGCATTAGGCATGTTAATAAAAAAGCATGAGGTGTGTTGAAGTAAAGGTAAATTAGCATGCCCTGTGCTTACTGCTAAGCAACTAACACTAGGATCAACATGGGACATGTCATGCTCCATGAAAATTTTGGTGGGTTTCAAAAATTTTGCAAATTTTGAAGCAATTCAAATAGCTCTTAGGAAAGCATAACCCTTAGCATGAGGCATGGTAAAGGAAAGTAGTGTCAGCATGTGGCATGTGAATATCTAGAAGTTACCTTATATGGTGTCCTGTCAGAGCTAATAGAAGAGCAACTGCTGTATTTTCAATAATTCAGTTATATGACTATCAAAAAGCAATATTAGTAATGCTATTACAATAGTCAATAGAGACTGAAATTAAAGAAAATGATCAATTCAGTAGAAATCTGGATGACAAAGATAGTGCAAGTATCACAGCAAAAGAAACTAATGCAGCCAGCAACAATGAACAAGCCAACTTAGGATTCATGAAAAAAGTAGAATTAAAGAAAAACAAAAATTTAAACCATTCACAAATAGATAAAACATGTAAAAGTTCTAATAACCAGGAAATTAATAGTTGAAATATAAAGGAAACTGACCAATGTACACAATAAAGAGCTAAAGTTTCATAAATTGACTGAAATTAACAAAAAAAAAACAAAGTTCTAAAACTAGGCAGCTAGTTGGTCTTCATCATTGGTGGATTGCACTAGTTCACTCGCTGCTGCAGGTACTTGCTCATTGAATTTCTCAGAAGCAGTATCCAGGTTTTCTACCATAGCCTTCTTTTCTGCAAAAATATCTTGGCCTCATTTGTACAGTTGGTTAAAGGAGGCTGCCAGCTTGTTGTAAATGTCAATTATTTCTTTGTCATGAATTTTCTGCTTTTTCCTGAATGAAGAAAACTTTTTTTAATCTTTTTCTCAAGCTTGGCTTGCTTCTGACCAAGAGTATCAACCTTAGCTTCTAAAGCTTTCAAAGCAACTACAATGTCACAATTAGCATCAGAAACAGGCTGTTGTACTTCACCCATTCTGTCAATTTTGGCTTCCAAATTTTTAAGAAAAGCAAGTAAGTCTGATTGTCCAGCAGTAGGTGGGTGAGAGCTAGAAGGACCAGCATCAGTTTGCCGTCCTATACCCTGTGATTGCTACTGCACTTCACCCTCATGTCCCCCATTTACCAGTACATAAACATCACCCTTTTTTACACAAATTTCCATTTGATTCATGATAATTCTGTCCAAAAAAGACTGGCCAACCATAGACACCATAGCATACTGGTCAGGGATAAACCAAATGATTTGGCAATTACAATCACCATCCCTCCAATAACTATACTGCTAGTTGAATGCTTACAGACTATATGTTCCATATGAGAGCAAAGAAAATAAGCACCATTTATCTTTTTCTTCTCTTTCATGCACCATAAAAAGAATAAATCATTCTTTTCTACAACCCCATTATTGTGCCCTCTGCCTAGTATAGTGTAAGACATGAACCTTTGCAAGTATCTCAGAACAGGGTCTTGGATGGCTGAAGCCTTAGCAGAACTAGGGTTGTAATACTTCCATATGGTGCAATTGACTTCCAAAATGACAGGGGATCATAAATAGTTCTTTGCCACTCAATCACTTTTGCTCCATCATTATAAAAACCAAATAAAGTATTCACTTGAGCAGTGTCAAGTTCTCTGTCCTGACCCAAACACCTAGAGGAAATGGTATCCCTATGGTTATTATTCATGGGCTAGAAGTCCAATTGCAGTGAGCTTAAAAACTCAATTGTCAATTCCTTAGAAGCAGGTTTTTGAATCTTAGCAAAATCACTCCAACTTATATTTTACAAATATTCACTAACAGATTCATAAAGCCCTATTTCCCTGAGATTGTGTTCATCAATGTACTTGGTGGCTAAAATTTTCTTTTTAGCAAGTACCTCATAGTTTTTCCTCATTTCAAAGTCTCTAAAAGTCCATGGGTGAGATGAGTTTACCTGATAGCCAGATTGAGGGATAACTGGAGCAGTTTGAGACACTATTGGTGAAGGATGCAGAGGCAATAGGACCCTAGTTGGAGCAGAAGAGACCTGCGGTGAGATAGGACTTTGGGTAGTAGAGTGGGTTCTTGCACTAACGGGTCGTGGCGAAACCACCCTAGGCTGTTTTGGTGGAGCAGAGGAGCTAATAACTGATTTCTTTCTTTTTCGTGTCTCATACACAACTGAAGGGGTGGATTTTGTGTGTTTTTGGGAGGGAGGTGTGACGTCTTGGGTTGCATTGTCGGGATTAGGGGTGGAATGAGAGAATTGGCGAAGTGGGGAACTAGAGTTCATATCAGGAATTTGGGGATTTGGGGCCGAAATGGGTTTGTTGGGTTAAGCATTGGGTAATTTAGGGTTTGGTGTTGGGGTTGAAGAGTTACTGTTAATAGCCTCGCAGCTCGGGTATGTGGGTTGAAGGTTGTTTGGTGCGCACCATGGAGGGAACAGTGAAGATTTTGAGTCGTGCGGCTGATGAGATGAAATAGAATGAGATGGCTAGGGTAAAGGTTTAAGTAGTGACATACCTAGGGTCTGACATAAGGCATGTTGGAAATAGTTAGGGGGTTGACATGCCCTGTGTGATTTGGTGTAAGATGAATAACATGAGGCATGTTGGAATAAAAGAGAAAAGTGACATGCCCCGTGTGATTGTACATGAGGTGCTACATGAGGCATGTGAAACCCCTTGAAACTCTCGGCAGGTTTTACATTTTTAGCATTTTAGAGTGCTAAGAAGAGGTTTTGATGGTGACACTACCTGCAACATACATCATGTTGAACTTAGTGCTAAATGACCTGATATACGACCTAAAAATGTGATCCTAAACACACTAAAACCAAACCCAAAACACAATTTGCATAAAAATTTCACTCAAAACCTAATTGAAACCCAATTAATTGCTAAGAAAAATTAAAATCTAGCAATTCACCAAACACAAACTAAAACATTATTCAAGTAATATTTACATTAACAATCACACCACAAGTACTAACACTCAAATTCGACCCCAAACTTAACATTAAAAATTCATGAACAAGAAACAAAATTCTGCTGCAGACACTGTTCACATGACTAAATTCTATAGAATTGTATCATGAAATTTCACAAAATTTTCAATGGAAAATATGTCAATCTCAGTACAATACATCAAAATTAATTACCCAATAAGTAAAATCAAAAGCATGTTGCTATTGATTACCATGAAAATTCTTATATTTCTCACCAATTTCCTCAAAATGTTGAAATAAAAATGGCCTTTCACTCCACCATGTTGCTGCAATCAGATATAAAGCTCAAATTAGTTCAGATTTGACTTTGTTAAGAACAATATGCATCATGGAAGACAAATACAAGGTTCAGTAACTTCCCAAACATTTATTCTTTCAATTATTCAGCATACACATTTGCTTAAAAATCTTCATCAACCTGCAAAAAGAAATTTTAATGTCTAATATGAGTTCAATTGGGTATAAAATGAAACAAAATAAAAGAAAAATTAAGTATAAGGAAAAATTTTGGAGTGCCTCCCAAAGAGCGCTAATTTTAGGTCATTCGCTTAACCCTCCTTAATTTACTGAATTGGTGGATCATCAAGGAAACAACTTGTTCCCTTCTCAATGAGCTGACCTGTGATATAAATCTTGAGCCTTTGACCATTAACTTCAAAAATCCCAGAATTTTCACTCCAAATATCCACAGCTCCATGTGGATAAACTTTGACGACCTTGAAAGGACCAGACCATCTTGATTTCAACTTTCCAGGAAAGAGTCTAAGTCTAGAATTATACAATAAAACCAGGTCACCCTCTTTAAACTCCTTTCTTTTAATATACTTGTCATGCCAAAATCTAGTCCTTTCCTTAAAAATTCGAGCATTCTCATAGGCATCCAACCTTATCTCTTCAAGTTCATTTAATTGAAGCAATCTTTTCACTCCAGTACTTTTTAAGTCAAAATTCAAAATTCGGATTGCTCAATATGCTTTGTGTTCCAACTCAATTGGCAAATGACATGATTTCCCATAGACTAGCTTAAAAGGTGTAGTTTCAATGGGTGTCTTGTAAGCTGTCCTATACACCTATAATGCATCATCTAGCCTTAATGACCAATCCTTCCTTGAATGATTAACAATTTTTTCTAAAATTCTTTTCAATTCCCTATTAGATACTTCAACTTGCCCACTGGTCTGAGGATGGTAAGGTGTAGCTACCTTATGAGTAACACCATATTTCTTTAAAAGATTTTCAAATTGTTTATTGCAGAAATGAGATCGACCATCACTGATTATAGCTCTTGGCGCTCCAAATCTAGTGAAAATAAACTTCTTTAAAAATTTCACTACTACACTTGCATCATTTATAGGGGAAGCAATGGCCTCAACCCATTTTGACACATAATCCACACCTACCAAAATGTACTTATTCCCAAAAGATGATGGGAATGGTCCCATGAAATCTATGCCCCAAACATCAAATAACTCAATCTCCAAAATTCCTTGTTGTGGCATTTCATTTTTCCTTGAAATATTCCCTACTCTTTGACTTCTATCACATCTCAAAATAAATTCTCTTACAATTTTAAACATGTGTGGCCAATAAAATCCAGCTTGAATTACTTTAGCCACTGTTTTATCTACACTGAAATGACCTCCATAGTCAGAAGAATAACAATGCTTTAAAATGTTTTCTATTTCCTCTTCAGGCACGCACCTTCTAACTAGGCCATCATTACATCTCTTAAATAACAATGGATCCTCCCATGTATAAAATTTCACATCATGCAAAAATTTCTTTTTCTGTTGATAGTTCAAATCTGGTGGGAGAACTCCACATGACAAGTAATTGATAAAATCTGCAAACCATGGCAATGCAGCAACAACAACTAGTAATTGCTAATTTGAGAAAAACTTGTCAATTGGCAATTCCTCCTCATTTCCATTTTTACTTTCATATTTAATCCTTGATAAATGATCCGCTGCAACATTTTCAGCTCCTTTTTTTTATCTTTAATTTGTAAATTAAACTCCTGTAGCAATAGAACCCATCTTATCAGTCTTGGCTTTGCTTATTTTTTATTCATCAAATATCTTATGGCGGCATGGTCTGTATAGACAATCACTTTTGATCCAACTAGGTATGACCTAAACTTTTCCACATTAAATACCACAGCTAAAAATTCTTTCTCAGTGGTGGCATAATTTACTTGAGCATCATCTAAAGTTTTGCTGGCATAGTAAATTGCATAAGACCTCTTCTCTTTTTTCTAACTAAGTACAACTCTCACAGCAAAGTCACTAGCATCACACATAACCTCAAATGGCAATGACCAATTCGGAGGTTGCATAATAGGGGCTGTTGTTAGAGCTTCCTTCAACATGTTAAAAGAATCAAAACAAGCCTGGTCAAAATGAAAAGGAACATCATGATTCAATAAATTTGTAAGAGGTTTAGCAATTTTTGAAAAATCCTTTATAAATCGCCAGTAGAAACAACATGCCCACCTTTCACTGAAGTTGGTGGAGGCATCTTCTCAATCACTTCTACTTTGGCTTTGTCCACTTCAATTCCTCTATGTGATACCAAATGTCTAAGAACAATGCCTTCTTGCACCATAAAATGACATTTCTCCCAATTTAGTATCAAATTCTTCACATCTTTTAAGCACTTGAGAGAGGTTAGATAGACAATTATTAAAAGAAAAACCATATACAAAAAAATCATCCATGAAAACTTTCATAATTTCCTCAATAAAAATCAGAGAAAATGGCCATCATACACCGCTGAAAAGTAGCTGGTGAATTACATAAGCCAAAAGGCATTCTTCTATGTGCAAATGTGCCATATGGACATGTGAATGTAGTTTTCTCTTGATCACTAGGATGTATTGGGATTTGGAAAAAAACTAGAATATCCATCCAAATAACAAAAATATGAATGTTTTACTAACCTCTCTAACATTTGATCAATAAAAGGCAAGGGAAAATGGTCTTTCCTAGTAGCACTATTAAGCTTCCTGTAATCTATACACATCCTCCAACCTGTGATAATTCTAGTAGGTATCAGCTTATTATTTTCATTTTTCACAACGGTCACACCTCCTTTCTTGGGAACTACATGAACTGGGCTAACCCAACTACTATCGAAAATAGGATAAATGATCCCAGCTTCAAGCAGTTTCAAGACTTCTTTCTTCACTACCTCTTTCAAATTAGGATTCAACCTTCTTTGATGTTTTATGGTGGCTTTAAAATTATCTTCTAAAAGAATCCTATGCATGCACAAGGTAGGGTTTATACCCTTTATGTCATCAATGCTGTAACCAATAACTTTCCTATGTGCTCTTAACTCTCTCGGCAGTTTTTCAACTTGTACATCACTCAAACTTGCACTAATAATGATAGGATAAGTTGAATTAAGTCCAAAAAAAGCATACCTTAATGTAGATGGAAGTGGTTTGAGGTCTACCTGTGGTGCTTCCTTCTCATCTAGCAAAGATGGTTGTGCAACTTCATGTTTCAACTCTTCAACTTGCAAAACTTGATCTCCTACAACTTCTTAAGTAGCTCCCAAAATTTGAGCAAAAGCTGCAGCTTCTGGATTTTCATCTTTTATTGTTCTACTATGTACCAAACAATTCTCTAAAGGGTCCTCGGGATATCTTTTCCTAAATTTTGCTTCCATAATCTCATCAATAATATCCACCCTTAAACAAGGATCAACTCCATGATGTATCTTCAAAGTCTGATTCAAATTAAATTCCACCTCCTCTTCTCTAACTTTTAATGTCAATCTGCCATTCTTTACATCAATTATAGGCCCTACTGTGGCTAAAAATGGCCTTCCTAAAATGATAGGTATATGATTATCTTCTTCCATTTCAAGAACCACAAAATCCACAGGAATGAAAAATTTTTCAACTTTTAAGGGCACATTTTCCAAAATTCCTATTGGATATTTGATAGATCTATTAGCTACTTGCAAAGAAATGGTGGTGGGCTTCAAATCTCCTACCTTCAACTTTTCACAAATGGAGAGTGGCATCAAACTTACACTAGCTCCAAGATCACACAATGCTTTGTCAATACTAGTGTCCCCAATGTGACAAGGAATAGAGAAACTTCTTGGATCCTTCAACTTCAGTGGAAGCTTATTCTGTAAAAGAGCACTACACTCCTTTGTTAATGCCACAGTTTTATAGTCTTCTAATCTTCTCTTGTTTGACAAAATTTCCTTTAGGAATTTAGCATATGAGGGCATTTGAGAAATTGCATCTGTAAATGGGATGTTAATGTATAACTTCTTAAAACTTCTAAAAATTTCCCGAACTGCTTATCTAGCTTTGCTTTTTGAAACCTCTGAGGATAAGGCAATGGTGGCTTCTATGGTGGCGGAGGCACATACTTTTCCTCTTCTTCTTTTTCAACTTCCTTCTTTTTGTTTGCTTCGTCATTAACTTCATCATGATTTGAAATAGATTCATTCTTGTCTTCATCTTCTTTCTTCTTTTCCTCTTCTACCTCATCTTTCTTTTTCTCTCCCATAATTTTCCCACTCCTTAGGATCACTACCTTGCAATGTTCTCTAGGATTCTCTGGTTGACTTGGAAGTTTTCCTTATGCTTTGCTAGAAGAACTTGCTTGTTGAGCTATTTGGTTTTCCAACATCCTGTTATGAGTGACAAGCTGATCTATCCTTGAAGTTAATTATTGAATCATTTCTCCTTGTTTTTGTTGAGCAGTTAAGAAATTCTCCATCAGAGACTTCAAAATGGAATCTTGGTCTAAAGACTGAACTAGTAGTTGTGGAACAGGTGCATTTTGATTCCTTTGTGGTAAAAATCTAGGTGGCACTCCGTTTTGTTGAAAATTTTGCTGTTGTTGCTGAAAATTAAGAGGTTGTTGATAATTTTGTTGCTGCTGTCCTTGTCGACCTCCCCAAGAAAAGTTAGGGTGATTCCTACATGCTAGATTATATGTAGCCGAAAAAGGATTACCAACTGGTTTCTGATTGTAATTCCCAATAAAATCAACTTGCTCATTTCCAAACTCTTTCTCATAAGAAGGAAAATCATTGATACAATGCATATTTCCTGCACCAACATCTTCTGTATGACTAGATCCTCTAATCAAAGAATCAACCTTCATGCTTAACTTATCCATTATTCTCGTCAAAGCATCAAATTTGGCATTGAACATACTCATGGCATCTAACTCATATGTACCAGCTGATGGCTTCTTCATTTAATTTCTTTCACAGCTCCATTGATAATTATTGTAAGCAATGTTATCCAATGCTGAATAAGCTTCATCTTCTGACTTCTCCATAAGATCACCTCCTGAAGATGCATCGATTATACTTCTAATTGCTGGAGAAACACCATTGTAGAAATGTTGAACTAGCATTCATTTAGGGATTCCATGATGTGGACATCTCTTTTGAAGATCCTTATCTTTCTCCCAAGCCTCATAGAGACTCTCATCATCCCTTGGTCTGAAAGAAGTTAATTCATTTCTCAATTTTATAGTCTTGCTAGGAGGAAAGTATTGAGCCAAGAAAGCTTGTGACAACTCATCCCAAGTAGTTATTGAACCCGGAGGTAATAAATGCAACCACTCCCTAGCACGATCCTTCAAAGAAAAAGGAAATAATCTCAACTGGATGACATCATCTAACACTCCATTTATCTTCAACATGTCACTAATCTCAAGAATATGTGCAAGGTGCACATGTGGACTCTCAGGAGGACCTCCCCCAAATTGTGATTATTGAACCATTTGACAAAGTGAGGGCTTCAACTCAAAATTATTCGCTTTCACTCTAGGCCTTGTAATACTTGGTCTAAAATCTTCAAAACTAGGAAAAGCATGATCCTTAATTGATCAGTTGTTGTTTGCCATAACTTCTATCACTTGTTACTCTTGATGTTGCTCTTGCTATCTTTGAATTCTGAGTTCAGCTTTTCTTCTTTTAGATTCTGCTCTCAAAGCTTTAGCTGTCTTTTCAATCTCAGGGTAAAAAATTAAGTCAATCTCTGCACCTTTTGTTCTTTTCATATAAAAGATATGTACCTGAAAAACCAAAACAAGAAAATTTGAAAGTAAAATAATAAAGAAAAGAAATTAAAATAAAAAATAAAATGCCCAAATTAACCAAACAATCAATCGTTTAATATCAAACAAAAACAAATCCCCGGCAATGGCGCCAAAAACTTGATGCGTACTCCGCAAGTATATGAGTCGTTCAACTAGTAAAGAAAAGATATCGTCCCACAGAGATTTGTTGTTTGAGTGCCAAACTATAAAAGTCACGATTATTTGGGCTATTGATAATTTGTGCCAAAAATAGAGTAAGAGATGCAGCAAATTAAAATGGAAAAATAAGGAATTTATAATGAATTAGGCAATTAAAATTCTAAGCACTATACTAATTTACTATAATTTCAGCAAGTAATTAAGAATTTAATTGATTAATGGCAAAATTGATTCCAGAGTTGAGGTTCATAAAGTAAATTTTATTAGGATTTAGATAGGCAAAACCAAGATTAAGGGAAATACAAGTTTGAAGGAAGTTGATTCTGATTTCCTTTAATTTCTCTTTCAAGCAAACTAAAGAGTATTTTAAAGGAAACTAAACCTCATTCTCATGTGATGTTTAATTACCCAAAACTCTTTAAGCACTTTAATCAACTTGAAATTCCTCTTAACCCATTAGTTTATTTTTAACACTAGGTGATTAAGTTCATTATCTTGATTATCTATCATAGATTTTCACCTCTCGGTCCTCCAATCCAAGATTAAGAATAAAACCCAAAGGTTACCAACAATGGGTATGTAAATAAGCACACAAGATAAGAATCAAAACTTATATATACTAAAATCTGGTTAAAACCAGTCCAAATCCACAAATAAAACTTAAATCACTACACTCAACTCTGAAATTCTAGGTATCTACTTACTCATGCTTGTATTTACAAGTGGTAAGTATGAAATAGAGCAAGAAAATATGAAAATAAGACTAAAAATAAAAGAACCCAGAAGAAGAGAATCCAAATCTCTGAAAATGGAAGCTAAAAACGTCACTCTGTAAGTGTTCTTCCTCCAAAAATGGCGTGATTCCTTCTTTCCTTCCTCTTTTGATTTTTCTCTCCCTTTCTTCTTATAGTAAAAATGAGAATATGATGCTTATATATCCCCTCAAGTTTTGCCCTAAAAATGGTCTCTAAAGGGATAAAGACAAAAGGTGTAAAAGGTGTGAAAAGAGAAAATTTTTCCATGTCAGCAAATCTGCCAGTGCCATCCTACATGCCTCATGTTGATTTAAGTTATTTTCCACATGCCTCATGTTGATGAGGAGGAGGAGCCTTTAGATTCTGCACCACTAACTACACGGGGTATGTAAAGTCCTTGAAACTTTTGGCAGATTTTGTTCCAAAATCTTTGTTTACACAACCCGCCACACGGGACAAGTTAAAGTCCTTAAAACTTTCGGTGTATTTTGTTCCAAAATCTTTATCTACATGAACCAGTGTTGAATTTACATGCCTCATGTGGATTCCTGCTAGCTGACTCTTATCTTCACACGACCCTCAACACGGGGCATGTTGAAGCCCTTGAAAATCTCGACTGATTTTCTTCTTTAAGCGAATTTTCTTCATTTTTCACACTACTTTAAGCTTCCAAATTACTTTGAATTTCTTCTATATGGACCTTTTTGCCTTTAAACCTTATTAAAACCTATTAAAAACATTAAAATCCAAAAATCAAATATAATGAAACTAAAATTAACAAATTAACTAAAATAAACATTAAAAGCATAAAATTACTAAACTAAAAAGGGCAAAATGGACGCAAAACTACCCTAAAATATCTATATAAAATGGGTTTATCAATAGTTCTAGACATCTTGACTGTTCGAATAGACACTTGTCACCAGAACAGTAGAATGTATAGACTACTTAATATGGGAATGTTACATAACCCATATAATCATAACCACACTAATCTCTTTGAAGGCGTGAGTTTTGGATGTCAAGGCTTCACTTCTTCAAACCATTGCTATAGCCAAAATCGTTCTTCTAGATAACCATTTATTTGTTCTTTGTCATCAAAAGTGAGCAAAACCTGATCACGACCCATTGGAATGATTCTAACTGATATAATGCCCTATGAAAAGAAGTATACTTCTAAGATTTTGATGGTGAGGATGTTGCAAACTTTTGCAATCGCTAATCATTCTGAGCACTCATTGTTTTCATTTTCTTTATTTTCAGGAGGGTTATAGCGTTCAGTCATCGTTTGAGGTTCTTGTCTTAGCATTCTAGGGCAAATGTCAATCCCTGTATTATTCAAGGTATTTGCTGCTGGACACGAAGCCTTTACATTGTGAGAAGAAGTGGCAATTTTCTCGTAGCTTATATGCCCTTTTGGATGAAGACTCTTCCTTTCTTGGCTAGCGGTTTGCTTATTTTTCTTGCGTGAAATTTGTACTGCTCTACTATGATTAGATGGAGAGGCGTATGGCTTGTAAGTTCCAATCCAAACATTGTTAATTGCATTCATAAGATTATGAAGACTATTATCTAATAAAGTTTTGATGAAGCCAAATCTTTTCCCTTTTCTATTGAGTCTATTAGGAACATAAATATCAGTAATACTATTCAACTTAGAGAATGCTTGTTTGAGAGATCTAGCATCCCATCCCAAAGGGAAGTTATTGAAGTATATAGTAGATAATTCTTGATTAAGAGAGCTGGTGTTCAGATTGTTTGGTTGTAGTGATAGAAAGGTTGCATTTTGGTGGCGATTCAGGAGAGGTTGAGCGAACATTGGGAGGGTTTTTGGGGAGGCATCGTTTGAAGAATCTTATTAAAAACATTGTTGATTCATTGATTTTGTCATAAGGAGATAGTTCTTAACTTTTGCGCATTTTAATTGTTTTTAACTATTTTTTAGGGTAGCAAGTTTGGCTCCTAATAAGAATTCTACATTCCATCTTACCCTCTGCCATATTAACTTCTTTTTTTTTTTTTTCATTAGCGTCATACTGGTGTTACAAGTTCTTGTCTAGACTAATTCATTATAAAGATTCATAATAGAATTCTGATATTGTATAATATAATTTATCTATTTACTTATAGATTTCATATATTTATATTTTGAATTCATAATAAGTTAATTATAAATAAGAAAAAAAAATCCATAATTATATGCCTCTTCCCGTGTGAATAATAATCATTATTAATTTAAATTAATAAAATTAATTATAAAGGTTATGATTAAAAATTATGTAAATTTTAATTAAGATATTTAACATCATTAGATTAAAAAATATATATTTTTAGGTAAATAAATTGATTAGAAAAATACTTATATTATTATTGATATTGATAAAATGTAACAAATCATAAATAAATTTAAGAGAGAGAAAGATATATTGATATTAGAATTGAAAGTATAATACCTATTATATCAATAAATCACTCAATTTAAAAGTTCAAATGATGAGAATTTTAAAATAATTTGATATTTTTAATACTCGTCATGAAACTGTCTATTAGATTTAAGCATAAAATAAACATGTACTAATTTTAACTTGTACTAAAATTTTCAATAATTTGTAAATATTTTGATTTTCAAAGATATCATATTAATTTAAAATTTAAGTCTATAAATGAAATTTTAAGAATAATAATTTTATTTCTATATTACATGTGATTTTTTGATGAGGATGCCTTGGGCGGAATTTCAGAAGTGGAAGAATGAAAATAGCTTGACTTACGACATCGCATCCATTTGAGTAGTAGAAATTGGAAGTCACTGGTTTGAGTCCTGTGAGCCTAACTTGTGCTTAAAAGACAAACAGAGAATACGTCCGAATACTGAATTGAGAGATAAAGCTAAAAATGCTTAAGTATGCTATTTTAATTTTTTTTTTTTTAATTTTAGTTTTAGGTAGAATGGTCACTTAACTATGCTTTAAATTATTATAATGTGCATTTTGTATTATTGATACCTTTCGCCATGGACGCATATGTTTATCATGATTCAACCATCGTCAAATTCTTTTCTTATAATGTTTCTTTAAAAAAAAATTACTTATAATATTGTATGAGATACACGAGATTAAATATTTAAACTCCAATAGTGTCGTTTTATATAAAAGTTTTTGATATGATAACAAATATATATATATATATATATATATATATATATATATATATATGATTATGATTTTTCTTATTTAAATTCGGTTCATTATGAATCTAAAACGTATGATGAAATCTAACTATTAAATATATAAATATCATATATTTGTATTTTAAGTATCTGGTGAATCAATTTTAGATAAGAATTTCCCTGTATAACTATATGTATGCAGGATTTTTTCTTGTTTAGATTCAGTTTATCATAAACTCAAGATACAATATATATGATAAGATTCACCTATTAAATAAATAAATTTCACATGTTTATATCTTAAATTCATAATAAATCAAATCTGAGTAAGGATTTCTCATGCAATTAACTCACTTGAAATTTCACTGTTTGTACTTCTAAATGAATTTTTATATTTTTATATATACAAACTGTATTACATATTAGTGTATTAATTAATTATTATACCTTAATTAGTACAATTGTGTGGGAAAACAATTCAAGTTGGAAATTTACCCCTTTTTTTTCATCAGATTAAACACATTCAACTAATTAAGGAATTTTGAATTTGTTGGAATTTATATTTCTAACAATTAAGGATGATGTAGAAGAAAATTTTAATTTTTAGTGTCTAATCATTTGACATCAATTCGCTTGGTAGAAATGTTTACTTTTTTTTAGAGCTTAGTTACAAAAAAAATCTAAACATTTATCTTGAATTGTCATTTATTTTAATGGTTTTAATTTTGATAACTTAATTTAAATTGAAATAATTAATTAAATTTTATCCAATCAAACAAAATAATAAAAAAAGTGAATAAAAAATTAATATTTATTTATAAATAAATAAATAAATTTTATTTCTTTCTTTTTTTTATATAATTGAACAATAAATAATTTTAATCAACAAGTTAATTCATTCACGAAAATGTTTGAATTTTTTTTTGGTCATTAAACCATAGTCAATTTAATTTGACTTTTTTTTTAAAATATGAGCTTAATTTTTTAGTTTAGTTAATAAATGAACTACACTCAAGTTCACTAGTTAGCTGATTTATGAATTCATGAGCAAGCTTGTTGAAAGGGATTGTTGAACAAACTCGTAAGCTAGCACATTAAATTGGTTCTTTTATTAATTCATTTATAAACTCATTAACTTAACATATTACATTGAAATTTCTATTATTTACATATTAACTATTATATTTTATAATACTGTAAATAAATTAATTTTATTCATGATTATTCTATAAAATAATATATTAATAATTATTATTTAAAATTAGAATTTAACTAAATTATTTAAAATATATTTACAAATAAAATATTAAATAAAGACATTATTGTGATTTATTGAATCCAACATATTATATATATTAATAAACGAGCTAAATGCAAATTCAACTGGAGTCAATTTTAGGATTATAAAATTCTGTGTTTAATATCAAGTGGAGCTAATTGTAACGAAAAAAACAAGCATCATATGCACAAAAATATTATTAAACAAATATTATATAAAATATATTTCATTTTAATTATTTTATTTAAAAATAACAATAAATTACCAAAATATTAATTAAGTTTATGATTCAATATTTTTTTAAAAAAAAAATATAATAAGACATATTTAACATAATGTAAATATATATATATTTTTATTTTAAATTGAACGATTGATGAAAAAAAATAGATATTTAAATGAACATAAAATAATACAAATTATGTAATTTTAATATATACTTATTACTAAAACATTTTTATATTAAATATAATTAAAATTTTTATAATAAAAATATTGACGCATGGGAAGCTGCTGGGATAAGGAGGTCATAGCTAGAGGTGAGTATTCGGTTGAAACTGAACCGAATTGAATTAAATCATAAAAGTCAAATAACATATTTTAAAAATCGAAATGAATTGAAATGGATAAAAAATAGAATCAAACTGAACTGCTCTATTTTGGTTCGGTTCGATTCAAATTGATCGGTTTTAATTTTTTATTGATTTTTTAATTTAGACTTGATTTTTAAGTTATTTGGTCTAATTTTGACTTTAGTTTGAACCTAATAACCATTAATCAATGAAATTAAATAATTTATATATATAATTAAATATAATTCATAAATTTCTCATAAAAATAAATTAATTCAAAAATCAATTCGGTTCGATTTAGTTCGATTTGAATATATAAAATTACTATTCAGTTTGATTCGATTTAACCTATTTTTTCTCTTCAAAACTGAACTGAACCGAAATAATTGAAATTTTTATAATATAAAATCAAATCAAACTGATTGAATTTTAAAACCGAATCAATTAAATCAAATTAACTCGACTCGATTCGATTTAATTTTTCAATTTAAATTGAAATATGCTTACCCCTAGTCATAGCCCCTTATGGTCCCCATATAGCTCCACTATTGCGACTAACTGCAAGTCAAGATCAAACTTAATAAAATTTAAACGAGTTGTACTCGCCCCATTTAGACTTCTATAATTATGCTACAAGCAAACATGAAGAATAATGAATCAGTTTTATAAAGATTTTGAAGCTACCCACAATGAAATACATCAAAATTCTACATAAATATTTAAAGTTAATTAACATTCTATATCAGTAAATTTGGGGGGGGGGGGGGGGGGTGGTCCCATTTTACTGAGGATGTCATCATTGATAGAATTACAAATATTATAAAACTATTTTAGCAAATTAAATAAATTAAAATAGAAAAATTCAAAATTCAAGAATATTTTTATATAGTTATGCCTTTCTTTTCGCAACAAAATCACTTCCAAAGAAGAAAGTATAGGGGTCAAATTTAAGAAAATAATTTTCAATCTTATCCTACGTCAATCACGCGTGCTAGGTTTCATTATTATTTTTTAAATAATAAATAAACAACAATATATGTGATTAGGAGTGACCACACTTCAGGAACCGTTGATTACGGTTTCTGAATTGTTGGTTTAGATTCAATAAAATTATGAATTTGAATTAAATCGGTAAGGGATGGTTTGAAAGATGGTTCCTGAATCATCGATTCCGGTTCGAGTCCCGATTTAAAACGTTCTGAAGGGCAATTCGAAAAGGAACAATTCAAGACGATTTGGAAAACGGTTTCGGAGAGGCTTAAGGGCAGTTTAAAGGGAGTTTAGACAAAAAAAATTAGAGAAAAATTTTATTAATTCAGAATATAAATTATATTTGTAAAAATATTTTAATTTTTCTTATAAATATTTCAATCAAAATAAAATAAGAAAAAAAGAAAGAAAATAATTTATCTTTAAAAAAAATTTAATAAGTAAAAACTTGAACCTGATTAAAAAACTAGAGATGAAATTATTTTTTCTTAAAGAAACTAGTAAAAAGTGTATGAACTTAATTTTATCTATGTATCCCTTTAGAATTTAGAGAAATCAAAATTTCTAGTTCTATTACTTGCATTTTTCTAAAAATTATATAATAATTGATAATTAAAAAAGTATAAAAGAGAAAAAAAAATTAAAATAGAGGGTATTGAAAATTTTATTGAGGATATAAAATAATAACAAAGTAATTGAGATAATATTGAAAATTTCACTGAGTACATAAAATAATAAAGTAGAAAAATTGAGAGAGTACTGAAAATTAAAAGGAGTGTAAAAAATAATTATTTCGATAATTTGAGAGAAATTGAAAAAGTATTAAGAATTGAATAGAGTGTAGAGAATAATTGTCTAGAAAATTAATAATATATATATAAATGAACCAGGAGTGAGGTAAGATATTTATTGAATTTTTTTATATTTAAATCGCCGGTTTAATCTGATTCAAAACCGTCGATTCAATCTGATTTAAAACCACAAGTTCACGGTTCCTTAAAAATATGAACCTGAACGAAACCACAGAAGAACGATTTTAATTCGGTTCGAAGTTGATTCCAGTTTTGATCGGTTTTGATCCAATTTTGACCGAATCAATTCTGATTCAATTCTGATTCAAAATCGGACCGTGACCACCCTTATATGTGATGTTACTTATTATACCAATTTTTTTTTTAAAATTACAATGTGTCAATTCGGGGACAATTTTTAATTATAATAAAGTAATTTTTTCACTTCACGTTACCACCAATTCCTTAGTCTCATATCAATAAATTATAATTATTTTTAAAATTTTAAAATCTTAAAAAGTAAATAAAAAATTTAAATAAATATTTATGGTAAAGCTAAAAAATAATATATATAAAAAATATCATCACTATATGAAATATTAAATTTAAAAATAATGATTTTTACTATCAAATATATAAAAATTATCGTAATAAATTTATGATAATAATATATAAAAAAATTATGATCATAAATATTTTATAATAAAGTCTGACATTTTAATTTAGTGATATTATAATTATTTTTAAGATTATAAAATTATAAATTTAAATATTAATTAAAATTAAATAAAATATTTTTCAATAAAAAATTTAATATTCATGAGGACTAAAAAAACTAAAATAAAAGGGGAAAGATTGTGTTATGCTATGAGGGTTCCACTAGAAATTGTCTTCATTCCCAACTTGCTTCGAAGGGAAAAATAAAAAGGAGAATGAAGGCCCCAATTGTGCTTACAAATAATTGACGATATAGATTAAATAATAAAGATTAATAAAATTAATTAAAAAAATGTGGAGACACACAACTGATATTGGCTGTGATATGACACTAACTGACTACGAAATAGTAATCAAAATCAACCTCAATGTTTAATTAGGATTTTTTCTTATTATTATATTTTTTCCCTTGAAAAAGATCAACATTTTATATGTTACCGTTATCGTTGAGACCACAATCTTATTGGTACTATCACTTGTGTCGGCATAAGCTTCAAACCTGTGGGGTTTTAAATTATAATGACTGTCAGAAATAAAATAATAATAATAATAGTAAAGGACAAAGGCGGATGCAATATAGTAGTACTTGTAATTTAATACTACAACTTTCATCACACGCATATGGGTATTTTAAAATTTTAATTGTTAAATAATGACAAGTAGATATCATCAGTGAAGTACTTCATGATGCAATCCAGCATAAAATTTTCAATAAATGCTTACTAATTCTGCATTTATGCTATAGTTACATTTTTTTTTTATTTCGAATAGGTGAAAATATATTAATTAATATATTATATTGTATTAATATATAGCATAATTTTTATTGTTAATATATTTAAAAAAATAGTGTAACATAAAATGATTTAATAATTTTTTTATTTAATTAGATTTATAATATGATAAAATAAATATAAAATATTATTAAAATATTTTTATTATTATTTTAAATATATAAATAATTATTTAAAATGAGAATATAAAAATTTAAAATTATTTCAAACCACTGATTTAATAATTTGAAAATCTATGGTAAAATGATAATTATCAAAGCATCATTTTAAATCATCCTTCAAAGAGAGAGTAAATGATAGGAAGATAAAATTTAATAATATTTTATTTTTAAAAAAATTTTTGTTTGAAAATATATACGTGTGAAATTTTTTTATTAGAAAAAGATGGAATAAATGAGAGACATATAAATAAAAAAAAGACTCATAAATTTATTGTCTTAAAGTTTTAGTTTAAATGTAGTGTCAACTTATGAGTATCTTTTTTCATAAGACTCACTAAAAAGAATTTTTTTTAAACGCTTTAGACTCTTGGATCTCCAATAATTTTAATATAAGAAATTATATTTTTATTTAATATTTCATTATTTTAAATGTAATATTATATATTTTTATGTAATATTAATAACAATCGATATAAATTAATAATAAATAATCGTATTTAATAAATTTTAATAGGTGCAATATTGCATTCGTTAGAAAATCGTTTTTACTAATACATTAGATATTAAAAATTAAGGCTCAAATGGGTTAAAAAGTAATTTTAGCCAAAAGTGCATTAAATGCCCTAAACCTTTCACACTTTAAATCTTATTAGCCACTTAGAGGGATTGTGAGTCACTTAAGCTATTTTCCGAGTCTCATGAAATATTTAAGCCCATTTACATTTTGAAATTTAAATTTTATTATCTTTCTTCTTTTAATCTCTAACGAGCAAGCAACTAATTCTAATGTCCATTTAATATATATATATGCCATATAAACTTAAATTGAACTCATTTGAGCATAAAGTTCATCACTTTATTTACAGAACCCTGTTTCTCTTCCTCTTCCCATTTCCATCAATGACACCAAGAATATTGAGTTTTGTAGAAGGAATATGAATGTCACTAAAAGCAGAAAGAAAGAAAAAGTTTATGTTGCATTCCACGGTATCTACCAATTATGGCAAGAATGCGCCTCATGTAATTTGTGTGAGTGGAAGTTCGTACCAAACGTATGACATAATAGAGGAGGCCTTGCATGCTTACATTATGAACTCAAATCATGATGGACATGGAATGTTCAGTGTTGTTTCATCTGTAACCTCAAGACCAACAGCTTTTCCAATTGGCAAAGAAGGCCACTGTGAAGATCTTGTCTCAACAAGCAATGCTATCTCAAGAACAACAGTTTCTCCAATTGTCAAAGAAGACCCTTATGAAGATCCTGTCCCAACAAGCAATAGTGAATCAAAGGAATTGATTTCTGCAAATTATAAGAACAATAGTTTCTTGGATTTTTTATGGTTTTATTGCTGAGATTTATTTTTATTTTTATTTTTATTTGGATGGTACTTGATATAGTTTGAACTTAGTGACGCGATCAAAAGATTAATCTTTTGTGTTAAACCTTAATTTATATTCATCGTTATATGTACTTATTAAAGTTGTTTATTAGATAAAAAATGTGTAGTGATAATCTGTCTCATCATCTCATGTTCAAACTCTTTGAATTTGGTATGATTTCATTGCCTATAAAATATTGTAGCAAAAGTTTTCCAGCTATGAACAACTATTAAGGATGTAACCCTTCAACTTGTTGGGTCTTAATACCTTTAAAAGATACAACAGTAAAACACTAGTTAAATCCTTAGCAACCAATCTGGTCATATGCAAGTTAAAACAGACGAATCAATTAATCTAAAGTTTTCATGGGTTTAAGTATTAAAAATGGAGCTTGAGAATGTGCAACAACACACATGTAAATTGATATGATAACTGATATAATTCATTCAATTAAAAAATTATAAAATTTAAATAAATTAAAGGTGCCAAATTTTTAATACTTTTTTAGAAATATTTGCCAACGAAATTATATATATATATATATATATATATATATATATATATATATATATATATATATGCTAATTTCTATCAAGTATCAACGATTAATATGGATTCAATTGAATTTTATTTGTGTGATCATAAAATTACATACATAATATAATTAAAAATTAAACAGCACATAATTTTATATTATTAATTTCTAATAGGTATCGATCTTTAACGATGGTTAATAGGAATTTAATTGAAACTAAATTGTATATGATTATACTTAATTATATATTAATTATATAAATAGCATAATTAAAAATTAAATAGTAAATAATTTGATATGACCAATTTCTAACCGGTGTCGATCTTTAACCACAAATAATAGGGATTGAATTGAAATTAAATTGTGTACTTAATTACATATGAATTATATGATTACACAAATAAAACTTTTATTACTCACCAAGAACAATCATGTTCGAGTCTCTATCCCTTAAGATATAAAAAGAAATATTGTACAACTCAATTTTTATTAAGCCCAATTACTATAACATGTCGGTCATTATTATCTAATATAATTTGAAATTGAATTATGTTGATACAAATTTTAGTCTTTTACTATTATACTTTCCTTGTCACAACCACTTAACCTAATATGAATGGAATTTTTTTTCCACGCCTCAGTGTATTAAATTTCATAGCGACTGGACTTTTCCTCGTTTGACTTAGGAGGCATCCTAGCTAGTAAAGAGTACATTATCAAAGAAAATTTTTTTGCCAGCCAAAGTTGATATTATTATATAATATAACTTTCATTAATTTTTTATTTTTGCATAGATCATTTGTTTTAGAAAAAGAGGAAAAAAAAAAAAAAAAAAAGCTAAGGAAGGATGAGAAGTTAGAATTCCTATCAAAAAGATAAAATTCCTTTGGTAACTTACCCAGATGTCTTTAGCAAGACTTTGATTCAACCATTTGACTGATTTAGAATTTTGTACTAAAATATATTCCAAAATGGGGAGCTCGATCTATAAGCAAGAAAATCTAGCTAGTAGGAAAATTTTGTTGCATATCATTATCACAACTTGGCCTATAAAAAAATATATTATAAATAATAAGTGAAGAGGACTTCGTTGCTTCTTGCTTGTGGAGGTAACTTTGCTAGATATTGACCAATATTTAAATTAAAAAAAAAAAAAGATTAACAGTTTTCAAAAATCTAATACACACGGCAAGGAAAGAGAGTTCTCATCTTCTGATTTCGGCTTCTAGCAAGCTAGGCACCGTAATACAAGGAAAATTAAAGGAATGTTTGATTTTCAATTCTTCATGCATATGAAATATATATGTTTATTTAGCTATTTAATTTATTTTATGCTTTCGCTTAGAGATTACTTCACTTTAGCTAGAAAAAAAAGGGCAAAAACTCTTGATATTATTTGGCGAAATTGGAGTCTTCTTGGCAAGAACAACTTCACATTTATTTGGGAGTCATCCCCTTTAACAAGGTTGAGTCTTTTGTTATATATATATATATATATATATATATATATATATATATATATATATATATATTTTTTTAAATTATAATGGTCTTTTGTTTGATGTTGATATGTTATGAGGTTGATGTTTTTTTAGATTGTTCGGAGTATGTATATATATAATACACAAATTTTTTATTATTAATATTAAAATAATTTTATGAATTAATTTTTATGTATTAATTATATTAAATTTTCGATATAAATATAAGAGTAACGTAGTTTACACTGCAACCCAAAATAGAAAATTACTTTTATTACTTCTGTATATTTATAGAGACCCTTGCATTTATGTCAAAATTAAATTACTGCTTCTTCTTGAATGATGTTAACATAAATACAATATCATCAAAAATTATTATGAATAAGTCTCAAATTATATTGTTTTTTAGAGTGCTCATACTTACTTGTCTATGTCAAATCAAAATGTTGTTGGAATTAAATCCACTACTTAAAAGAGAAATTATGCATACTTTATTTGGATTCTTAATTTGCAGGAAAAATAAAAAAAAAAAACAGAGAAAATGAAAAGAAAAACATTTTTTGGATAAATAATTAAATTGGAGAAAAATATAATTTAAAAAAAAGAAATAATTATTATTCTTTTTTTTATATTTATTATATTATAGAATGGTATTTAAGTATTTTAATATAAATAACACCATTTCGCTCTATTTTCTTCTAATTTAGAGAAAAATATTTTAAATTAATTATAAAAAAATTAAGAAATATAGGTTGACCTATTTTTCTTTATTCTCTCATTTATTTAATATTCAAATAAAAAAATTTAGAATTTTTTTTGTTTTCTATTCTGTCCGTTTGCCTCAAGGGTATGGGATTCACAAAAGTAGTAAACAAAATATCCACACGGGAATAGAGAATTCATAAAGAAAAAAAAAATCACTTTTACTTAATTATTTATTTTTAACAGAGAAATGTGGCAAAATGGCCCCAACATTCGTTTCATCACATTTAAAATGGGCCTGCGATGAGAATTTGGAGATCAAAGAAAAGGCACCCAATGGACTTCAACTAAATGGACAATTTGCACATATAACTCCTCCATTGGGCTTCAAAAATAACATCTGGACCAATCTCAACCTCAATTGGATTCGAGAAAACTTGGACCTTTGTTGAAGCCTATTGCCATTAGAGCTCATACTATACAATACTTATTATTTTTTATTTTTTGGTAAAGTATAAGAGGAGTGAAAACTTCAACATGAATTTATTTAGCGGGTGATATGTCTTCATTCACTAGATTAAGAGAGTGTTTAATTCATCTGTCAGGTATAACTGATAGCCGATAGATATCAAAATAAATAAACTAAAGCATGTGATAAGTTTTAAAAAATAAAGTTGATCGCCGATGGGTAATTGATATAGTATTCATCAGCTGCAGTTTGTATCAGCTATATTTTTAAAATTATTTCTCATCAACTGATAGCTAATTTAATTTAATTTTTTTATTTTAACCATATTATCTTTTATCATTTAACTCAAAAATTAATATTATTAATACTTTTATGTTTTTCATTTATAATTTTCATATCTTAATTAATGCATTTTAACTTTATTAAAATATTTTTTTATTAATAATATAAAATATAAAATATTTGTTTACATCTAAAAACTTAAAATCAATTATAAGTTTTTTTATTTATCAACAATAATAATTACTTTATTATTTTATCTAAATTTTTAAAATTATTTAATTATTTTTTAAAAGAATTTAATTATTTTCTTATTTCAATAATAAAATAAATGATATAATATAATAGATTAATAATTATATATTTACTTTAATAATATAAATGATATAATATATTAATTTAATAATTACATATTTAATTTAATAATAAAATAAATAATATAATAAAATAAATTTATAATTTTATATTTATTTCAATAATAAAATAAATTATATGATATATACCCTTATTTAGGAGTGACCACGGTCTGATTTCGAACTAGAAACGAACAGGAACTGGTTCAGTCAAAACCGGACTCGATTTCGAACGGGACCGAAACCGTCCTTCTACGGTTTGGTTCAGGTTCATATTTTTTAGAAACCATGAACTGGCGGTTTCAAACCGAATTGAACCGACTGTTCTAAACCGGACCAAACTAGCGCTTTAAATACAAAAAAATTCAATAAATATCTCACTCCACTCCTAATTCATTTATATATATATATATCATTAATATATATATATATATATATATATATATATATATATATATATATATATATATATATATATATATATATATTATTCTCTACACTCTCTTTAATTCTCAATACTCTTTCAATTTCTCTCAAATTTTCTAAATAATTATTTTCTACACTCTTTTTAATTCTCAGTACTTTCATAATTCTCTTACTTTATTATTTTATATGCTCACTAAAATTTTTAATGCTATATCAATTACTCTATTATTATTTTATATTTTCAATAAAATTTTCAATACCCTCTATTTTGATTTTTTTTTCTTTTATATTTTTTTAATTATCAATTATCATATAATTTTTTAAAAAATGGCAAATAATACTCAACTCAACTCAATTCAACTAAGCTTTTATCCCAAAAATTTATTGGGGTCGGTTATATGAATTCTCTTTATCCACTCTAAATAATTTTGGGTTAAATTCTCGGAAATGTATAATACTTTTAGGTCATGTTGTACAATTCTCCTTCAAGTCAGTTTAGGTCTATCTATTCTTTTCTTTCTATTCTCTAACCCAATGTACTCTACTTGTCTAACTGGAGCTTTCCTATGTCTACGCTTCACATGACCAAACCACCTTAATCTCCCTTCTCTCAATTTATAACTAAAAATTTTGATTCTTCTAAATCTTAAAGGGATACATAGGCAAAATTAAGTTCATGCCTATTTTTTTAATTTTTTTTTTAAATTAATTTCATCTCTAGTTTTTAATAAATTCAAATATTTGCTTATTAATTTTTCTTAAAAATAAGTTAATTTTATTCTTATTTTATTTTGATAAAAAGATTTCTAAGAAAAATTAAAATATTTTTATAAATATAACTTAAATTATAAATCAATAGAATTTTCCTCTAATTTTTTTCTTTAAGTCACTCTTAAATCGCTCCAAAACCGCTTTCAAACCGTCCTTCAAGCTGTCTTGAACTGCCATTTTTGGAACCGTCTTTTAAACTGTTTTAAACCGGGACTCGAACCGGAATCGGCGGTTCAGGAACCGTCTTCCAAACCGTCCCATGACGGTTTGGTTCAGGTTCATGATTTTATTGAACCTAAACTGGCGGTTCAGGAACCGTAACCGGTGGTTCCTGAACCGTGGCTACCCCTACCCTAATTAGTTATTTCACATATTAACAGTAACAACTAAATATAACTTTATCAAATATTTAACATAAATCAGCTATTATCAGCTATCAACTAACAATAACAGCTATCAACTAACAGTTATCCACTATAAAAAAAATATATTTAATTAAAACTCATACAATCATGTTTGATTTTTATATTTTTTTTTAATTATATAAGTTAAAAAAATTTAAATTTTTTTATTTCAAATATAAGAATTGACATAAAAAATCAATTGAATTAAATTTTTAAAAGAGTATATATTCCAAACAGAAATTTGAGAAATTATTAGTAGAAATTGATACGAGTATAATGATTCATCAGAATTATTAATATAAAAAATAGGAAGAAAACCATTATATATGTATCGGTTTAAGGCAAATGCCCTCTATTTAAACACAAGAGTCTCACCTACCTAAGATTAAAGGAAAACTGATTTTTTATTTCTAATTAGAACTATTTTTAATATTGTCGATTCAAATAATAATTTTCCTATCGGTTTCATCCAAGAATTTCTCACTGTTTAATGTATTTCCCTATGCTGTGTTTGGAAAAGGTGAAAAGAAAGGGCGGGAATAATTAGGCGTGTAAGCCATAAATTTGTTTCATAAGATGTGGGTTCCATCGTCTCATATTTGCTGTCCATATCCCCCCATTCCATAAAGGCATAAATATAACTAAAATTTTCAATTGTTAATAGTGGTCCTGAATATCTAAAGGAACATGTTGGCGAGGCGAGTAAACGCTGAGTAGAGTCCCAGTTAAGAGGCGCGGAAGCTTAGTAATTGACAATTGGGCCGACTTTGCACAACTAAATACAAAACAAAAGGACGATGTTACCTACTGGGTAGTGCATACGACAAACCAAAAACGACGATATTGCCTGCCGTGAAACAGTGACTGATCAGTTCATAAGATGTCTAGTTGCCGAGTTGTGGTCACCGGCGGGGTGAACAAGTATAATTACTTTCCATACCTTAATGTCGTTGACATGGCACCTCCTAATTGGCTAAATATTTAAAAGAAATTAAAAAGAAGCATCCCACGCTTTTAGTTTGCATCAGAGTTTCTGCCTCGGTTCTAGAAGCAGGCGGTCTGCCATTTCTCGGCCTAGATTCTGCTGTAGATGCTCCCCTTGAATTTTGATATACTTGTTTCTTAGTACATGTTTTATTTGTTTAGTCATTCTCCACTATATTTATTCATGGAATTCACAAGGACTATTAATACTACTAGCTGTAGGCTTCCACTTGCTGCAAGATGGCAACAACCATGGCAGAAAAAGATCTTGGTTGCAGAGATCAAAGGTGGTCTCTCAAGGGGAAGACTGCACTTGTCACTGGAGGAAGCAGGGGCATTGGGTTACTTATTTTCTTTTCCTCTATATGTTGTTTTTTCTTCCACTTTAATTTGGTTATTTTGAGTTGATTATATTTATATCTCATTAGATATGCCATAGTGGAAGAACTAGTTGGATTTGGAGCAAGAGTGCATATTTGTTCCCGCAATGAGAAAGAGCTCAACGAGAGGGTAGAAGAATGGAAGAGTAAAGGGTTCGACGTTAGCTTCTCAGTTTGTGACCTCACTTCTAGAGCTCAAAGAGAGAAGCTAATTGAAACAATCTCCACTATTTTTGGTGGGAAGCTCAACATCCTTGTAAGTTTGTATCTCTAAATCCCACCGAATCATCCTACTGTTATCTATGGAATAAGATTGTTGTTGTTGATTTCCACGTCCTCTCTCCACTATAGATGTATAACAATATTAATTATATTAATTAAGAACAAGAATACTGGGCAAATAGTACTTAAACAGAACTTTGATTATTGTGGCAGAGTGTTGTTTCATAGTTAATAATTTGCTGTGCGAGGTTTATTAAATTAGCCTTGTCAATAGTTTATGTACCAATTTTTAATATTTGTTACAACCCAATAATGTGAAAGTTAATTTATGTTGCTGATTCTATTGCCTCTCAGGTGAATAATGCTGGAATAGTTACACTAAAAGATTGTGTAGATTATAGTATGGAAGACTATTCAAGCATAATGAGTACAAACCTGGAATCTCCTTATCATCTTTGTCAACTAGCACATCCACTCTTGAAAGCATCAGGAAATGGAAGTATCGTTTTTATATCCTCTATTGCTGGCGTAGTTGCTTTGCCTATGTTATCTGTATATGCAGCAACTAAGGGTATGCTATTACATACATGAGAGAGGAGAATGGTTTACAATTCAGAAAACCAATTATGTTTTTGATGTTTACCATAAACAATTAAGCAATTACACTTTTCAGGGGCAATCAACCAATTGACAAGGAACTTGGCATGTGAATGGGCAAAAGACAACATTCGCACAAACACTGTTTCTCCGTCTGGTACCAGAACCTCGATCGTGTCAAAACTTGTACTACCTGGTCTCCCTTTACCATATGTTATGCTTTGTCTTAAAATATTTCATGGCGTGTTGCCCCAATACCAAAGAAATTTTATATATATTTTAAGATACTACCAACTAATATATGAATTGATCATAAACCTTCAAATCTCCATAACCATAAAAATTCCATAACGTTTGCTTAGATGTCAAGCTTGTGCAGTAAATTGAGAGTTTTTTTTATAGGACCCAGCCGTTGCGAAGGCATATGATGGGATATTGGGCCAAACTCCAATTGGGCGCATTGCAGAGCCCAACGAGGTTTCATCGCTAGCGGCATTCCTTTGCCTTCCTGCAGCTTCTTACATTACTGGGCAAGTTATTTGTGTGGATGGAGGATTAACTGTCAACGGTTTTTTGCCAAAGCATTTCTGACTGAAACCGATCACTCCAGTCTTTGTATTGCTTTTAATTCAGTCCTTCAAGTTCTATCTATGAAGCTCCAAATTGTTAAGTTGTTCTTTTTCATTTTGTATGAAGCCATTCGTAAGTTTCTGTAACTTCTGTTCTAAAAGAAAATTGTTGTATCATTTTGACATTGAATACAATTCAAAATTAAGTTCACATGTGTTGCCTCTTCTTCATAGGAATTCAATTTATTTAAGAAATCGCTTTAATCATTTTTTTATTTAGTAGATTTGGTTCCAATTAAAGTTTAAACATTAGATCCTTCAACTTAAAAAAAGAATTTATTATATCATGTATTACCAAATTAAGGTTTCTTTCATTTCACAGAAAATAACATGGATATGAAAAATATTTTTCATGAAAATTATTTTTTAAAAAATATTTTTTATAATTTATTTTTTATTATTTTATTATAATATTAAATTAATGGTATATACAAGATTGGATCCAAAGCAGAGTTCCCTAAATCTTTTTTTTTTTAAATAGTTATATAATTTCTCATAGGTAGGGTTTGATAAAAGGCGTTTGGTCCCCTCAATTTGTTTTTTCTAAATAATAATAATAATAATAACAACAATAAAAATAATAAATTTATGGAGTTAAAATATTATTGATGTTAAAAAAAAATATTTTAGAAGTGAATAAAATAACAATAATTAAATCAAATATTATTAGCGTGAATACTTATTTAGAGTACTCTATAAATAAAAAATGAAAATTAAATATAAAAAGGACTATGTAATATTACGAGAGAAAAATATTAAACTAAAATGATGCATGGTCTAAAAATCTATGTAGATCTCTAACTCCTTTATTTTCATCCATGATTTTGGTATAGCTAAATAATCAAATTTCTTATTGTTTAAAGTACATATGCTTTGGTATCTCTCTACTCAATTTGCTTCTTGACCCGATTATTAAAACTCAATTCTCATAATTTTTAATTTCAACTTTAGCTATAGTAAGTCATTGATTGATAAAGTATAGTCAATTTAGCATTAGAATAATTATACAACAAAATCTTCCTAATTTAAGGTGAATTTATATGAATATTATTAGATTTATATTGCTTAAATAATTTTTTTTATTAGTTATTTGTATAATTGTTGTAACAACCCAACTAGGGGCCGTTATCAGTGTTTGGAAAAGGATCAGCTTAAAGCTGTCGGCACCTGTAGCAAGATTAAGACCTGATAAGCATAACTTACTCCACATAAACGAAAACCTATCAATTATGCTACCTTAGACTGCAAGAATAAGATAGTGAAGTTTAGAGGATGGGATGGGTCAGAAGTGGTGTTTCAGGGAGACCAAGTGCCGCTTGTGAAAGGAATGATCTCAGCCATGCAGGCCAGAAAGATGCTCAGGAAAGGATGTATGGGGTTTATAGCCCATGTCAAAGAAGTTATGGTGAACCGAAGTGGACTAAGATAAGTTCCAGTGGTAAGAGAGTCTCCATATGTTTTTCCAGAAGAGCTACTTGGATTGCTACCTAAGAGGGAGATAGATTTTGATATTGATCTAGTTCCTAGCACTAAACCTATATCTATTCCTTCTTACAGGATGGCTCCTACAGAGCTAAATGAGTTAAAGGAGCAGTTGCAAGTTCTAGTAGGCAAGGGATTCATCAGACCAAGTAATTCTCCCTAGGGTGCTCTGGTACAGTTTGTAAAGAAGAAGGATAGTTCCTTGAGTTTGTGCATAGATTACAGGCAGTTGAATAAAGTAACCACAAATAATAAGTACCCTTACCCCATATTGATGGTTTGTTTGATCAGCTAGCAAGAGATAGTTATTCATCTAAAATAGACAGTTATTCATCTAAAATAGACTTGAGGTCTAGATATCACAAGTTGAGGATCAATGAGACAAACATTTCGAAGACTACCTTCAAGACTAGGTATGAGCATTATGAGTTTCTGGTGATGCCATTCAGGCTAACCAATGCCCTAGTTGCATTCATGGATCTCATGAATAGGGTATTTAGACCTTTTCTGTATCACTTTGTGATCATCTTCATTGATGAAATCTTAGTGTATTCCATAAGTCCAGAAGAGCATGCACAACATTTAAGAGCAGTTCTTCAAACTTTAAGACAGCATTAGTTGTATGGAAAGTTCTCAAGGTGTGTGTTCTGATTGAAGAGCATATCTTTATTAGGGCATGTGGTGTCAGAAAATGGTATTAAAGTGGACCCTAAAAAAGCTAAAACGAATGGAGATTGGCCAAGGCCAACCACGGTGACTGAGATCAAGAGCTCCCAAGGATTGGTCAGCTATTACAGGAGATTTACACTCAATTTCCCTAAGATAGCTACTCCTATGACTAGGTTGACTCAAAAGAATAAGAAGTTTGAATGGACTGATAGGTGAGAAGAGAGTTTTCAGAAGCTCAAGTAATGTTTGGTGACAGCACCGGTTCTGGAGTGTGTTCCCAATGAAGATTTCATTGTTTATCGCAATGCCTCCAAAGCGGCCTTGGGATGTGTTCCCATACAAAATTACAAGGTAATAGCTTATGCTTTAAGGCATTTAAAGAAGCATAAAGCTAACTATCCCACCCATAACCTAGAAATGGCGGCTATAGTTTTTGCCCTAAAGATGTAGAGATATTATCTTTATGGGGTTAAGTGTGAGATCTTCATAGACCACAAGAGTCTCTATTACATCTTCAATCAGAAGGAGTTGAACCTCAAGCAAAGAAGGTGGGTGGAACTGCTAAGTGATTATGATTGTACTATCCAATACCACTCGGGTAAGCCAAATGTAGTTACAAATACCCTCAGCCTGAAATAATTTGGCAGTTTGGCTCACATATCAGTGAAAAAATGACCCATCTTGAAGGAGCTACACCAATTGATAGAAGAGGGGTTGCAGTTGGATTTATCAACAAAAGGCACCTGGATATCATAGATGAAAGTGGCACCAGTATATTTGAGACAGGAAATAAAGAAATAGCACGAAAATCCAGAATTGGTAAAGTTAACAATATAAAAGGATACAAACTGTGAGTTTTGATTTAATGGAAAAAGAATATTGACGTATGGTAGTAAATTGTGTGTACTAGATGATATCAGACTTAAGGGAGATATTATGAGAGAAGCTTATAATGCAATATACAACATACATCCTAGAGCCGCTAAAATGCATCAGGACCAGAAGAAGGTGCATTGGTGGCTTTCTATGAAGAAGGAGATTGCACATTTCATGTCTGCTTGTGAAATGTGTCAAAGAGTGAAGCTAGAGCATCAAAAGCCAATAGAAATGCTTAACACACTACCCATTCTAGAATGGAAATGGAAAAATGTGGCCATAGACTTTGTTATAGGGTTACCTATAGCCTTTAATAGACATGACTTAATATGGGTAGTAATGGATAGGTTGACCAAGACTACTCACTTCATTTCTATAAGAGCTAAGTATTCTATGGAGATTATATATGGTAAAAAAACTAAGATTGCATGGAGCTCCAATGATAATAGTTTCTGACAGGGAACCACAGTTCACCTTCAGGTTTTGGCGTTGTTTTCAGAATGAGATGGGCACTAGACTAGACTTCAGCATGACTTTCCATCCTCAGACCATTGGGTACTCAGAAAGAACTATATAGACTTTGGAAGATATGCTAAGAATGTGTGTAGTCAACTTTGGAGAATCATGGAAGAAGTATCTACCTCTTGTAGAGTTTGCATACAATAATAGCTATCACTCTAGCATTAGAATGGCATCACTCTAACATTAGAATGACTCCATATAAAGCTCTGTATGGTAGAAAATGCAGGTCTTTGGTGTGTTGGGAAGAAGTTGGTGAGAAAGCTTTAGCAGGTATTGAGTTGGTGGAAATCACCAATCAAGCAATGCCTTTAATCAAGACAAGGTTGAAGACAGTAGCTAGTAGGAAGAAGAGTTATGCAAATCTCCATAGAAAAAAGTGGTCTTTCAAATGGGGGACATGGTGTTTCTCAAGGTATCTCCAATGAAAGGTGTTATCTTATTTGGAAAGAAGGTTAAATTAGCTCCAAGGTATATTGGACCCTATGAGGTACTATAGAAGGTCAAGAATGTATCTTATAAGCTAGCTTTGCCATCAAAAAAGGAAAGGATCCATCCGATTTTTCATGTTTCTATGCCAAGGTAGTTTGTGTTGGATCCAAATAAGGTAAACAGTAAATTTGACATGGAAATTTCAGAGGGTCTTTCTTATGTCAAATAGCCTATTATGATCATAGACACACAGATCAAGAGTTTGAGAAACAAAGAGATACCTATAATTAAAGTCCTGTGGAATCACCACAACTTGGAAGAATGCACATGGGAGACTCATGACTCCATATTACAATAATATCCCTATCTATTCTAGGTATGTGTGTTTATGTTAGATTATATCTGTTTTACTATGTTTGATGTTGGTTTAACATTTGAGGACGAATGTTGCAAAGGGGGATTGGGGGGGGGGGGGGGGGGTGGCGGCGATGGAGGAAAATGTAACACCCACCACTTTTTGATATTGAAATTCCTATCATTAATGAAAAATTCTCGTAAAACTTAAGGTTTCATAGAAAAAGGAAATAATGGTAGCTTTTATATGTGTGTTATGATATGTTAAAGATGTATATAAAAATGAATAATTTTTGTTTGTTTTAGCCAAGTAAAAGTTTTAAGTGATGTTTTTGGGCAGAAGAAATTTGGATAGTTGAAGGTTGAACTTTCAGCAGCAAAAGTCCCTTTTAACTGTTGAAATGTCCTTTTAGATAGAATGCACTCTGATAGCTTAAAATTAGGCTTTTGGCAGCCAATAATCCCCTCGATAGTAGGGGTATAAACAGCCCATTTTAGTTCAAATTCAAAGAAAATAATTTCTCTCTCTCTCTCTCTCTCTCTCTCTCTCCCTCTCTCTCTTTGTATTGTTACATGCAAAAATGTTTGGATTGAGTTTTCTTGAAAAATTTGATGCTTGGATGCTTGGATTACCTTAGGAAAACTCAAGATTCAAGAGCTAATTACAAGTTTCCTCTACCAAATCCTCCAATTTTGATTTCAAGAAAGAAAGGTATTTCTCACTTTTTCAATTTCTTTTAAATGATCAAAATGATTCTTAAGAATGTTTTATGAGTGAGTTTGAGAAGCATGGATTGCATGTAAGAAAAGAGTGGTTTTAGTTTTCTAGAATCAATTTTGACTTTTTTTGAGAGTTATTGCACGTTGATGTTTTGAGGAGATTTTCAAATGCATGTAGTTTTTTGGGGTTCTAGTATAAGGTTAAAATGTGTATTATGATAATGGAGTTTGGGTTTATAATATGTGAAAGTTGTTAGATTTTTATAATTTCTCCTTTATGACTTGTTTTTGTGACGTAAAAGGACCTAGAATAAGTTGTTTGGTATGTGTATAGAGTTTTACTGTGACACCCCTTACCCGTGTACAGTATACCCGAGTAAGTAATGCCACACAGTGTACTGGCACACTCTAATATTCCTCAATTCATTTATATCATGCTTTTGAAGTTAATTTATGAAATATGATTTATTTTAACCATTTATCAAAAGCATTATTCATTTGAGGTTCCGAAGATTTTAAAGAAAATCCGGCGGAGTACCGACTAAAAATGGAGAAAACAGTTCTTCGGAACCTGTTAAAAACACTTCCAATATTTGTATTTCATCATCTCAAACTCCAATATCCAAAATCTCAACAATATTTCTCAATAGCAAATTCTCAATAATCTTTTCATTTCACAACATCCATTTCTCATATACAAGCGATAAATACATGCTCAAATTTTGCATTCATAGTCATAACTTTCATTATTTACATGGACATCAAAATATATTACATGAGTTCAAATACATATGAAAAAGTAAAAATCTGCTATAAAATATCAAAATGACAAAATGACACCTAATGCCCTACCAATGCACTGCAGGTAGTGAGGTGACACGGACACTGCGCAGAACTGCAGGATGGACTCACCCAGTCTGTGGTCTACTGGGCTCACGATCAAGATCTCCAGTACCTACGCGTGGAAAAAGCAACGCGCTAAGCAATAATGCTTAGTGGTGCAATAATAAAATAACAAGAAATAACAGATATAAATATGTATTGCATGTACATGTTTTGTTTGTCATGTATTTGTATATCCATTCATTTATTTCTTCTACATTGCTCATTTTCATTCATTTGGTTGCCCAAGTAACCTACACTAGACGACTGGACTGGATAACGGGTAAACTGGCACTGGGTATCTAGTACCTCGGGCCGTCACACCATCGGTCGCATATGCATCACCCGGTGTGCAACAGAACAACTACCAAGCTGTAAATAATCTCAGGCACAAGGCCAAGTCTCAATGCAAAGTCAGAATGGCTAAAAGCCATGAAATCACGGAATGGCATATTGCCATATGCAGTACTGCTAACTGAACCCTATTGGCATGCCAAACTATCCAAACCAATCTTGTTAGGTATACTAGGGCATTTGAAACTTTTAAATTCTTCAATTTGTGAATTTCATGTTTTGGTGTTACTATTCACCTCATTGGTCAACAAAAATGTTGACTTTTGGATAGAAAATATGTACATTGACTTTGGCACTCCCAACATACCACATTTGGTGTTTAAAACTTGTTGGCATTAAGTGTTAATACCATTTCAAAGTGTAAACCCACACAAGCAGAATTTTCAGTTTTGGTGAGTCAACTTCACAGTTCCATTGGACACTGTTACTATGGGAATTTGAAGAAATGTAAAACATGAAAGTTGTTCCTTATTTTGTCTAGTTGAATTTCTTTTTTTTAATCACTCCATTTGGAGTTTTTTAGCTCTAGATATGGTCCAAAGACCCAAGCTGGCCGAATGTGCATTCTGCAGAAAATTACCATATCTACAGTGCATGAACAGTAACTAGAGTCACTTGGTTGGATGAGTTCTGGCCATAATTTGGGGTAGGTTTCTTCATGAAAGTTGTTTGTCTATGTCTTAACTTGTTGCTGTAAAAATTTCAGGTCAATTGACCAAATCTACAGTGAGTTATGGCCAAATGGCCAATTCTGCAGAATCAGTTTCAGGGTTCCGGATTGGGGCCAAGTTTTGGTCCTCTTGCTTTGGTCTTTTGGGCATGGTTTCTTCAGCAAAAATGTGCCATTATAAACCTAGTTTCATGTCCAATTGGACAAACTTCAATTGGACTAACACAGCCCAAGTTATGGCAGTGCAAAGGGACTGAATTTTCAGTCCCTATCTTTGTCCTAGGCGATTTATACCTTGACTTTGCCATACCATTTTTCAGTCCAAATTGTGTTCAACATACCTCAAATGGTCACTTATTGACCATTAGATTGTTCTTTAACAGTTTAATAAACCAAGTCACATTTTCACCTTTCCAAACCCTAATATCCAAATCAATTTACTCATAACCTTAATTAGCATACTTAGTTTAATGTCCATGTATATTAATACCTTAACCATTATTTCTAGCCACTCTAAATTTATTAAAACAATCAACCTCATACTTTCATAGGGCTGCTGAAAATTGAAGGTACCATGACACATATAATTTACTTCAATTTCTTAAAATTTCTTAGCTCAAAATGATGTTCTAACTAAGATTTAAAAGAAGGAGAATGAAAGTGTAGCACTAACCTTGAATGGGTAGAATTTCCAAAGCCCCAACTTCACTTTCTTTCTTTTCCTTGGCTGCCAAAAGCTTTGTCTAGGTGTGGGATTAATTTTTGATGAAGGGACTTATGGGTTTTAGAGTGAAATAAAGGAGGGAATTGAGCTTTGATTAGGTTGTCAATGGTGGTTTGGGTACACTAGGGTTTCGGCTGGTAAGAGAATGAGGAGGGGATGCTAAAATTTTTAGTTATTTAGTCTTCATTTAGTCTTTTTATTTGTTGGTCAAAGGATGGCTTAATTGTGATTGGTCCAAATTTCCTTAATGACATCACCATGATGCCATAATTAAGCTTTTTTCCTCATTTTCTTTCCTTTCCTCCACTACTCATTTTCAATTTGATTTCTAGTAATGTTTATTCATATTTTATGTCATATTAATTATTTACTCAACTGGACAAGTCGGCCAAAAATCACCTCTGAAGGCGAAATGACCAAAATGCCCTTCGTTTGGCTTAACGGGTCAAAATTATGCATCTGGATTGAAAAATTTTTCTAGGTATTTTCTTGGCATTCTAATGCCATGGGAACCTCAATAACCCTTCTCTGGAGTCCCAAAAATTATTTTATAATTTTTCTCCCTGGTCTAGGGCTCCTCGTTGCGAGAACCGCAACTTCCCTCTGGTTACCCATCGCTTGGGCACCGGCTCGTTTAACTCGGTTGTATTTTATTCCTAAAATTTTTATTAAATTTTTCTTATTAATATTTGAGTTAATTATGGTTCCTGACTTTAGTTTAAATATTTTTCCGGATATTCTAGCTGTCCGGGCCGACACCGGTCACCGGAATAGTAGGATGTACGGAGTGGTTATCGGGAGGGTGTTACAACTCTTCCCCTCTAATTTAAATTTCGTCCTCGAAATTTACCTGATGAAAACAGTTGAGGGAACTGTTGCCTCATCGTCTCTTCACTTTCCCAAGTTGCCTCCTCAGTGTTGTGGTACCTCCATAGCACTTTCACCAATGGAATTTGCTTGTTTCTCAACTCTTTCACTTCCCGAGCCAAGATCCGTAGAGGTTCTTCTTCGTATGTCAAATCCGGCTGTATTTCAATTTCTTCTCTGGAGATGACATGTGAAGGATCTGAGCGGTATCTTCTGAGCATGGATACATGGAACACATTGTGGATCTTGTCCAGCTCTGGTGGTAAAGCTAGCCTATAGGCCACTGGACCCACACGTTCAATGACTTCATATGGGCCAATGAACCTAGGGCTTAACTTACCTTTCCTTCCAAACCTCAATACTTTCCTCCATGGTGACACCTTGAGGAGCACTTTGTCGCCAACCCCATATTTTATTTCTTTTCTCTTCAGGTCGGCATAAGATTTACATGCATGCGAGGCAACTTTGAGATTGGCTTTGATTGATTTTACCTTCTCCTCACTGTTTCACAGTGTCAGCCCTACCGCTTGTCTTCGCCCAATTCAGTCCAAAGACTGCTGGAGTTCTACATTTTCTCCCATACAACGCTTCATACGGGGCCATTTGGATACTAGCTTGGTAGCTATTATTGTACGCAAATTCTGCCAGTGGGAGGTATCTATCCCAACTTCCCTCAAACTCAATAACACAACTCCTCAGCATATCCTCAAGGACCTGACATATATTTCACGTTATTGTTATCATTTCAATTCAATATTTGTATCAATTTCATTGGTTTCAATTGTTTACCTGGATTACTCTTTCGGATTGCCCATCCGTCTGAGGATGGAAAGCTGTGCTGAAATGGAGTTGTGTACCCAAGGATTCATGCAACTTCTTCCAAAATCTCGATGTAAACCTTGGGTCTCGATCAGATATGATGGAAAGTGGAATTCCATGCAGTCTAACTATCTCACTGATATACAATTATGCTAACCTCTCTAGTGAGTAGTCAGTCCTAACTGGCAGAAAGTGTGCTGACTTCGTCAATCTATCAACTATCACCCATGCTGCATCATGTTTCTTCCGGGTGAGAGGTAGCCCACTCACAAAATCCATAGTGACCCGATCCCATTTCCATTCAGGTATGCGTATAGGCTGTAGCAAACCTGATGGAACTTGATGTTCTGCCTTGACTTGCTGACATGCCAAGCATTTAGTCACGTAGTCAGCTATGTCCTTCTTCATACCAGGCCACCAATATTGGAGCTTCAGATCATGATACATCTTTGTACTTCCTGGGTGCATAGCATATACACTGGTGTGTGCCTCTTTTAGAATACTGGCTTTCAATTCCCCATTATTTGGTACACACAGTCTTCCTTTGTAGTGCAGACACCCGTCTGCTTTCACCTCATAGTCAGCTGCTTTTCCCTCTAGGATTTTGCTCATAATAGCCATTAGCTTCTCATCTGCCTTTTGCCCATCTAAAATCTGCTGTAGCAGGTTTGGCCTCACTTGCAACTCAGCCAAGATAGCTCCATCACGAACCAAAGATAGACGGGCATTCAATGATCTCAAGGCTGTTATGGATTTTCTGCTCAAAGCATCAGCAACTACATTTGCCTTCCCAGGATGATAGTCAATCACACAATCATAGTCCTTCAGGAACTCAATCCATCGCCTCTGTCTAAGGTTGAGCTCCCTCTGAGTTGGCAAATATTTTAGACTCTTGTGGTCTGTGTAAATGTAGCACTTTTCACCATACAAGTAATGCCTCCATATCTTCAGTGCGAAGATAATTGCTGCAAGCTCTAGATCATGGGTAGGGTAGTTCTGTTCATGTGGCCTTAGCTGTCTGGAAGCATAGGCGATCACTTTCCCCTCTTGCATCAATACACACCCTAGCCCATTATGAGAGGCATCACTGTAGACCACAAAGTCTTTTCCTGACACTGGTTGTGTTAACACTGGTGCCTCTGTCAACATAGCCTTCAACTTCTCAAAACTGGTCTGACATTTGTCATTCCAGTCAAATCTGACATTCTTGTGTAACAACTTGGTCATTGGAGCAGCTATTAGGGAAAATCCCTTCACAAATCTTCTGTAATACCCAGCTAGCCCCAAGAAGCTTCTGACCTCAGTTGTGTTTCTGGGAGGCTTCCATTCCATCACTGCTTCTATTTTCTTTGGATCCACCCTAATCCCATCAGCTGACACTATGTGTCCATGGAATGCAATTTCATTCAGCCAAAAGTCACACTTGGACAACTTAGCATACAGCTTCTTTTCCCACAGGGTTTGCAGAACAATCCTCAAATGTTCATCATGTTCTTCCCTGGTCTTGGAGTACACCAGAATATCATCAATAAAAACCACTACGAACCGATCCAGGTATGGATGGAAGATACGGTTCATAAGGTCCATGAATGCCGCTGGTGCATTTGTTAGGCCAAAGGGCATCACCAGGAACTCATAATGCCCATACCGGGTCCTGAATGCAGTCTTGGGCACATCTACATCCTTCACCCTCAACTGATGATACCCTGATCTGAGATCAATCTTAGAAAATACTCCTGCTCCCTTCAACTGATCAAACAGATCATCAATTCTAGGCAACGGATATTTATTCTTCACAGTCACTTTATTCAAGCTGCAGAATCAATACATAGCCTCAAAGTCCCATCCTTCTTTTTCACAAAGCGACCTGGAGCTCCCCATGGTGACACCTTTGGGCGTATGAACCCCTTATCTAACAACTCTTGCAATCGAAGTTTTCAACTCTCTCAATTCGATGGGTGCCATCCTATAAGGAGTAATGGAAATGGGTCTTTGTGCAGTGTCTCAATAGCAAATTCGACTTCCCTTTCTGGTGGCAAACCAGGCAACTCTTCAGGAAATACCTCTGGGAAGTCTCTTACTGTGGGTATGTCACTCAAGTTTGGCTTAGCCTGCCTAGTATCCACCACATGTGCTAGGTAGGCTTCACAGCCTTTTCTCATCATTCTTCTTGTAACTGTGGCTGAGATGACATTAGACAGAAAATCTGTCCTTTCACCCACAACTGTAATTTCATTACCCTCAGGGGTTTTCAAAGAAATTCTCTTCAATTTGCAATCAACTATTGCCTGATGACGTAACAACCAGTCCATTCCCAAAATCACGTCAAACTCATGGAAAGGCAACTCAATCAAGTCTGCCAAGAATTCATACCCCTGAATCCTTAAAGGGCAACCCTTGTATACCTTGTTCACTACCACACTGTGACCCAATGGATTAGTGACCAGAATGTCTTGGTCACTCTCCCCTACCAGTATCCCCCTTTCTACGGGTAGATTGATGCAGATGTATGAATGAGTGGATCCTGGATCCACCAATGCATGCACAGGTGTAGTGTAGAGGGAGAACGTACCCCTGATGACGTCCGGGGCATCTTGCTCCTCCTGAGCTCTCAAGGCATAATTTCTGGCAGGTGGTGCATTATCGGCCTCTCTGGCGGCTCGGATGCAGGCCTCTGAGATGGTCCCACAGCTTCGGATTTACCAGACCTTCTACCCCTTGGTGGTGCAGGAGCAGGTCTGTCTGCTTGTGTTGGAGCAGCTGTAGTAGTTCTGCGTGGACAGTTTCTCAACTGATGCTCTGCTGACCCACACCTCAAGCAAGCACCAGTCACTCTCCAACACTCCTCCTTATGCCATTTCTGACAGTGTGGACACGCAGAAGATGCTGGGGCTGGTCCCCTGAACCCCATCCCTGGAGAGCTGCCCACTGATGGTGTGGACTGACCTCTCCTAGGGGTGAACTGTGGCCTGGGCCCCTGAGACTGACCCTGACCCTGTGGCTGACCCGAACTCTGTGTAGGAGGACCCTTAAACTTCTTCCCAAATCCAAGTGCGGAACTAGACTGACCTGGTCCCCTCTTCTGCTGTCTATCCCTTCTGGTCTGTTCACTAATTCTTACTTTTTCCACCTTTATTGCAGCTTCCACTAACTTGGTAAATTCTGTGATTCCCAAGGCAGTGAGCTGGATCTTGATGTTGTCATTTAGTCCCTCTTTAAATCTCTTGCATTTTTCAGCTTCATTTGGGACTATCTCCCTTCCATAGCGGCTTAATCGGACGAATTCTTTCTCATACTCAGCCACTGACAATTGTCTCTGCCTCAGGTTAATAAATTCTCTTCTTCTCTCTTCCAGGTATGTCGACACCATATTTTGGCCGATCCCCAAAATCAATAAAACTTTGAAACCGATCCCCGGTACTAAGTCTCCTTCGGACGGCTAATCACATTTCCGATCCCTCTTTGATAGGCTGTCACAATTCCGTTCTCTCCCCGCAAAGAATTAAATCAAATTGTTAAGTTCTCGCATCAGTCAAAGCTTTACCAGTCTATCGCTCACCGATCTCTCAAACCCATTGTCGAAACTCAGGACCCGTCAAGTATATTCCTACTAAACGAAATGAACTGGCACTAGATCTTTTCTTACTAGTTTTATTGTCGATCTCCTTTTCGAAAGATTAAGAGCTAAGGTTTTGGTTCGGTTTAATGAGGATTCCGATCTTAAGTGTTCAAGTTAAATTTTCAATTTTAATCAAGTCCCATTCAGCATTTCTTCCCCACCGATCTCATGCTTATTGTGCTTTCCGATCTCTTATACTTAGATTAATAATTGCATTTAGTTCTTGTTTCGCTATGCTCATACAATCAAATACTTAGGCAATTCAGAGATTTTCCAATCACATCCATTCATTGAACAAAAGAGACATCCCATTTCATTTCATTTTTTGTACAAGCTATTCAGCTGGAGGGTCACCCCCAGCCTGATTTACATTTTGCTCACTCTCTCTCTCACCCTCGGCTTCCTCCTCACTGTCCTCATCATCACCCCCAGGAGCCAGGTCGGCCATCCAAGAGAAGTCCTCCTCTGGGTAACGCTTCTGGAGTTCGGCCAAGAGGTCCTTGTGAGCATTCACATAGGCCCCGGCTATTCCGTCACCATCTCTTCATCTTTCTCCTTAAGCTCCCGTCTTTCTCTGTAAGCTCCTCGATGAGTTGGGCGACTGGCGGCTTTCGTTGGCCTGTAGCGCCTGGACTTCTCCGAGAACCCGATTCCTTTCAGCCAGAACAAGATTCAGTTCGGCCAGCCTGTCTTCATAAAACTTCGCCCGCCCCTCAACTTGAGATATATAATCCCGAGCGGATGAGAGTTGGGATCGGAGGGAAGCCACTTCCTGATTTTTCTTCCCGATCTCCTTACCCAGACGCTGAACCTTTTCCCAAACCATGGTCTGATTCACCAGGCACTCCACGTTCAGGCTCATGGATTGAGTCAAGATATCATCAAGGCTGTTCGAGGATAGCCTGTCCCGATCCTCCCGAAGGAAGATGGAAGACCCCAAGACTTGGGCAAAATCGGGGTTCTCCCGAACAGTCCGGTTATTCTTCAGGGACTCGATTAGCTTTTGAGCGCCACGAGAAGAGGTCCTCCCAGAAGATTGAGAAGGACCCCTTTCCGTGCTTGGAACAACTGGAAGAGCCGGAGGCTGCTCTTCCAATCTAGGAGGAGATCGGACAGCTTTAGCGGTCGGCAGATCCGAAGGTTGAGGCGGGTCTCCTTGTACTTCCCCAGATTCATGACCAGGTGTTCGAAGCATTTCCGAACGTTTCATCTCCTTTATTTTCCGGAAGATCTCTTTGTCCTTCTTCCGCTTCCTAGAACCCTCACCACCCGCTATACCTGCACAAAGAAAAGGTCAGTGAGATCGCTAAGGTCCTGAGAGCTGAGATATAGAAAATACCAATGCCGAGGTCAGAGAGCGGAAGTTCGCGGTCTTGGCCGGTGAGCAGTTGAATAGTCTAATGGTGCAACTCGGCAGTCACCGCATCCAAACAAGAATACTTTTGAGTGGCGGCCTGACTCTTCAGATTCATCACTATTAAGCTTTCCTCCTGGTTCAGGGTAATATGCTTCGGAAGCAAAGGCCCCTGGTACCACCAGCTACGGGGGAAGTCCTCAAAGCAGCTCGGATCTTTGCTCCTCAGAATGAAGAAACGGTTCTTCCAATTCTTAAGGGATGAGGGCAGATCGGAAAAGAGCCCACAATGAGGCTTCGCCTGAAAGAACCAGTGTTCGTCATCCTTTCGGCGAGTTAGTCTGTGCAGCTCGGCGAACACCTTAGCCGTAGGTCTGATTCCCTTAGCTCGGCATAGACCTCGGAAGGCTACCAAGATCCGCCACGAGTTAGGGTGAATTTGAGCAATCCACGCTCGGTGAAGTTTTAGAACCTCCTTATAGAAGTCATCTAGAGGGAACCGAAGACCGGCCTTTAACTGTTCCTCGTACACCATAACCATGTCATTCTCTTCAAAGGAGTGATCGATACGAAGATCGCCGTGGCACTTGATTAGCTCGTACGAATCAGGCCGAATGTTGTATTCTTGGCTAAACGATTGAAGATCAGATTCTCGAAGTACCGACGGTAGCTCGTCTATAGGGAGAGTCTCCCTCCCTGAAACAGGTGCACGCCTTGATGGTCTGATCCGCCCCCGAGCTGGAACAGAGACCCTAGGGGGTTCAGGTTGCGTGCTTGGCCCGACTACCTCTTCTTCATCGGACGACCATGAGAACTGAATGGAAGGAGGGCTCGCCGCTCTCTGACCTTTGACACCGCTCATTTTCAAAGGAAATAAAGAACTTAAACTAAAAAGAAGATCAAAGCCCTTACCGGAGTCTGATCGGCGTCGGAAGAATTTGGGAAAAATGAGAGAACTTCGAAGTTGTGAGCAAGAGACTGAAAATGGAATGAGAGAGCAAATGGCTAACCCCCCCCCCCATCCCTATTTATACTAGTCCGAGCATTTAATGCTCACGAGGTTCCAGGCAGTGCATCGGTTAATGGGATTCGCCAGCTGTTCTGACACGTCTCTCGAACATTTCGAGATCGGTTAATTGGAGATCGGCATAATAAGTTGAATATTTTGAATGAAGGATCAGTTAAGAGTCGTTTTGTTAGGAACCAGATCGGACAAATATATCAGAGATCGGAAAATAATCAATAAGATAATAATTGGAGAAACAAGACTTTTATTTCTAAAAAGATCGGATTACATCATTAGGGCGATCTCTAGGGATCGGATTACAATAAAGGTCTAACTACATCATTTGGGCGATCTCTAGAGATCTGATTACATTAACAGATTACATCATCTGGGCGATCTCTAAGGATCGGAATACATTGGAGATCTGATTATATCAAAAGGCTGATCTAAGGATCAGTTTATAACTGATCCCAAGGATATTGCCGACCGGATGCTTCATCCGCTGTCGGAACACCCAATGTGGATCAGAATCACTGTCGGAACACTCAATGTGATGAGAAGCCGAATGAACTCAGTTGAGCGACTCGAGATCGGTACAACCGAGGTCCGCAATACAGATCGGTCAAATCCAGTTCTCTCACCATCGTCAGTTAGGGTTATGCGATCACCGGGATCATAAATTTTCAGTCGGTAAGTAAAGAAGTCCATCGGAAAAAGATCAAAGCCACAGTTGTAGCCAGAACTTCCGCCGGAGCAGTTAGAACAGGAAAAGTGAGAAGGAAGAGAGGAAAATCAGATGAAGGAAATGTCTATGTCGACAGGGGTATATATAGGGGAAAATGAGCATTTATTGCTGAGCAGAAAACGAAGCGAACGCTTCGGGAATCGAGGGGCAATTAATGCATTGACCAGACCGGACCTAAGGAAGGGAAAGATCGGAATAATAGATCGGAAGATGGGAGACCAGCATGAAAGATCGGAAAAAACATGTGAAAGAGATCAGAAAGAGGAGGGATCGGAAGGCAAAAAGAATAAGACAAATCCCAAATAACCGTCGTCAGAATCAGAGCCGAGGTAGTTAAAGCGTTGCAGACGAGATCTCCACCGCACCCCTAAGAATCGCCCGCAATCTTGTGGTGCGTGGTATGTCATGACAGTCCTGTACATCCCAATCTCCACCGTTGATCCCACTTGTAAGGACAAACCCGGAACCCTTGGATCAAGAGAGAAGACGACAATACCAGCATCTTTCGCTCTTAGCCCTTAGATCGTTCCGGACAAGAAGATCTGGGACCGTCAGATTGAAAGAAGAAAAGGACAAGCGTTCTGAAGAGGGATCTCAGCCATTCATTTTGATTCTCTTTAATTCCTGGACATCCGATCATGTCCTTCGAAATCTTGACCCTCCATCTCCCTCAAAATAAATCCTGACCCTCCACGGGGAGCGCCCGATTCCTATAAATACCTGCATGAAAAACTGTTCAAGGGACGGACGGACAAAAAAGAGAGGCTGTTATTATAGTGGAAGAACTCTGAAAACTTCATTCAGTTTGTTATTCCGTAACTTTGAAGTGTTGATTGGAAAAACTTTTGAAACTAGTTTTCTGAAGTGTTTCTTGAAAAGGATTCTGAATACTGGAACTCTACATTTCCAGTTTGTTCATTATCTGGTCACACCCTCACTTTCAGCCCTTTATCATCTCTGTTTTCATTCCCACTGTCTAAGCTAAACTTCATTCCACTCGGCTTTTATCTTAATCTGATTATATTTTAGCTAAGCTCCCTTCACTTCCCGACGAACATCAGCTCTCAGGCTAATCAGTCCACTGTCTTATCTCTATTTGCCACCCCGTAGTTGTTTCTATAGATTTGGCTCCTCACAGGTAAGAGCTCATATTCTTTGTTTTACTAAGTGTTTACATTTATTTTTCGCACTTTATTTGTTCTTCTTACGTATGTGATTTTCTCCAAGTTCATTTTGTGCAAAAGGACCCAAAATAATGTTACTCTCGAGTTATCTCTTTAGTGATTAGTTCGTCATTTTATTAATCTTCGTCATTTCTGAATGCAAGTTTTTATGGTTCCTAGTAGCGTGTAAATGGTCGTGCAAGACGTGTAATCGCAACTTAGGGGTCTCTTTTAAAAAGAGAGAACCTGAATAACGCGTCAGGAAGATAGCCAAACTATTAGGCTGACGTAAACAGCAATTCGACAAAGAGGTCATAAAGTAGAAATAAAAGGAGGTAAATGAAACAGAATAGATCGGACATTAATAGATATTGGTAAAATGAATACATGGAAGGTCGGTAAATCAAGTCTAGTTTTCCCCATCTAGCCAAAAGGTATCGAGAAGCCTTATCCCCAGCATCTTTGAATGCCAGAATCCTTAGCTTTAGGCTCTTATGTCATGTAGCTGAAATTAAAATTCGGGAGATCGGAAAAGTCCCTTTCGGGCTCCTGTTAATCTAAAAGAGATCGGAGGAGAGTTCTTATCCGGTCTCAACTCCAAATTTTAATAAACGTTAAAAAGAGATCGGAGGAGAGTTCTTATCCGGTCTCAACTCAAAATTTTAATAACTATTTAAAAGAGATCGGAGGAGAGTTCTTATCCGGTCTCAACTCATAATTTTAATAAACATCTGAAAGAGATCGGAGGAGGATTCTTATCCGGTCTCAACTCCAAATTTTAATAAATATCAAAAAGAGATCGGAGGAGAGTTCTTATCCGATTCTCACACCAAATCTTAACCTGTACACAAAATAATCCCAAAATCATAAATGATTCGCAACGTCAACTCACTAAGGTTGTCTCATTTACTTATGTATCTGGGTGATCCGAATTTAGTGAAAAATTAAAATTTCCTTTTGACAAAAGGATTAACATTCCCATTCAAGCCCTCCTAACTACTTTATAAAGAATGCAAAATTAAATCTACTTACCCTTATTAAGGGACGAGGTGGGGTGCCTAACACCTTCCCCACCCGTTTACGGACCCCGAACCTAGAATCTCTGTTTTGAAGTGGTTTCATTTTTAATTTATCTTCCCAAATGGTTTTCTTTAGTTTCCCTCAAAACTAAGGTGGCGACTCCTCACTTTTCCCACTTCGGTGAGTGATCGTCCAGGCGACCGCAAAATCCCTTTGCGACAGCTTGGCGACTCCACTGGGGATCGAACCCAGAATCTCTGGTTTGAAGTGGTTTCATTTTTAATTTATCTTCCCAAATGGTTTTCTTTAGTTTCCCTCAAAACTAAGGTGGCGACTCTTCACTTTTCCCACTTCGGTGAGTGATCATCCAGGCGATCGCAAAATCCCTTTACGACAGCTTGGCGACTCCGCTGGGGACTTAATTTTAACCCCGGTCTAGTGGTCCAAAAGTAGATTTAATTTTGTTAGATCAAATTATAGTTAGATGGGCTCATTCGGCGATGTTTTATACATTAATTATTATTGCTGCTAACTATTTTGTTTTGCCTGTTCTATTTCCTCACAGTGCTCTTCATTTCAAAAAAAGGGAAAAAGGGAAAAATGGAAAAATAAAATCCCCCTGAATTGGGAAGAGGTAAAGGTGTCCCTTCACACACTGAACACTCACACGATGTCCTCACACACTATGGTCCTAACCCGGGCTTTCTTACCCTTTTAGTAAAGTAGGAGGGGGTCATGTAGCGGTGCAGTGGGTTTTACCCGTTAGTATCCGTGAAGGCTTCGCTCAAATTGAAACTCGTTCTATTTACCGTGATACCGTGGAATTTTCCGACAATATCATGGGGGTAGAATGGGGCTCTCTTGTTCTGATGAGGGGCAATTTGGGAACACGTGGCTTTTAGAAAATTAGATCTGAGCTAAACTCTCACAATAGTTGAAAGCGTAGTAAACTACCTTATAAGATAGAACTATCCGGATAGGTAGCGCTCACGGTATTAGGAGTCTCCCTACTATAGGACAAAGGGCATACTTACTCTTACCCTATTGCATTTTAATTTCCTTTTGTTCATTTTTGAGGGTAATCTTGAATCCTACTAGAAAACCTACACATTTTCCTACTTTGATAAATGTGTACGTGTCACCCTGTCAACAGTATGATTCAAAATTACCCTAATTTGTCTTACTAACGAATTTTCCCGTAGGCGTTACCAAACTAAGAGTCTGTAAAAGGATAGGCATCATTTTTATCATGGCATCCTCGAGTCGATCGTAAGAGGCTCGAGATGCTAAACTTTGGTCCAAATCACTCATAGGTCGATTACCCTCGCAAAATGATGTTTCCGAGGCACACGCTAGCTCAATACCTTCACTAGATCGGATAAAATAGAGATCGGAATAAACAACCTCGAGGTCTATCTAATAGGTGGAGGTCGCTTCGATCAGGTCAAGTGCGATTTGAAGAGAATGCGGAAGGATTGCAACCTTAATGCGAGTCAAGGTCCAAATCCCGGCATTAAAAGCCATGTTATCGGTTTGGAATCCTAAGTACGGGGTATTCTCTTTCAATGACATTGATACGGTTCCCACTATGGAAGAATATCAGGCATTACTAGGGATTCCATACTCATTGCAGAACCGGATCTACCTACACCTTGAGCATAGGCAGACCTGGAAACGATTAACACATTTGTTAGGCATCCCTTCGGAGGAGGCGAAGTCAAAAAGCGATCAAAGGAACACACATGGATGGTATTGGGCGTACCTCGAGAAGCGGTTAGATCATTACCTCCAAGAAAGCGATGGGATCAAGCTTGATGGCACTCGCCTTGGGAATCTATGGTGCATACATTCCGGGGCCATTGGGAATCATCACTTGCAGCGGTGGAGGTATTTTGGACGATAGAAAGCGGGGATCAATCCGATGCGGCAATTCTTCTGCGAGACCACTGTTGACCCTTACACTGCAGAAGATAGGGCAAAGGGTCCATTAAATGTTGTTCTCAATTGTTATACCTCTGGATTATCAGTCACGTGTGTCCTGTGGAGACAAAGGGATTGACTTGGTACCTTGACCAGCCTCCCATCGAGAGAATGACTCGGTTAGTAATCAGTCTGAAGAATGAACAGCAGTGGTGGGAACGGATTTTGAGTTTCAATGGCCATAATTACTGTTGGAGGAAGGCTGTGGGCGTCGAAGCCAACCCGTTACGATCGGATGCGAGGTAATCAGGCGGTGTCCCTAATTGGAATAACCGGGTATACAAGTTACACTTCGGTATTGGTAATGAGGCAGTTTGGCTCAACACAGTCCATGATCAACATCAAAGAATACCACCAAGGTCACTTCTACCATGAGCTCAAGGAAGAAGAAGGGTTGAAAATGGCTCGCAAGTCTTGGGAAAACATCACTCTGATGGAGAAATCACCCAAAGGCCCAAGTGCCTTGGGCGATTATCTTAAATGGAGAAGCGCGGGGACCGAGAACACTCTCTTTGTAGAATTCAAGGACAGCAACCCTCGCCAAAACTCACTATTAGAGGAAGGCGTGTCGCCTGGTTGACTCGCTACAAAAGGCAAATACCGAGAACTCACAGCTGCAAGAACGAATGAAACAATTGGAGGACCAACAGCAGAAATTTAAGAGAAGGGTGAGAAGACTCAAGGAAGAGGCAAGAGCCGAAAGGATGGGGTTCGAAAAGCAAGAGGTGCAGTGGGAAAAGGAAAAAGACTCTCTTCAAGCTGAGGCCAAAGAAATAAAAGTGCAGAATGGTAAGCTTCAGGAAAAGATAAAATACCAAGAAATACTCATTGAAGAGTATAAGCAAGAAAACAAAAAGAAGAAGCTTGAATTGAAAGAACAAGCACTACTCATCAACGATATCTTGAAAGAGTGTGCTAAAGAAAGGAAAGAGAAAGAAAAACAAGCTGCTCTCTATCAAGGACTGAAAGAGAACGTTGACCAGCTGTAAAAAACGATATACGGGGAAAACAAGAACTATTACCTGAATCCGAGTACGCTCTGAAAGCATTCGATCCTGCCAAGCAAGAAGAAAGGTTATATGAGTATCTCAGAAAATGTCATCTCATTATAAAGAACCTCCCAGAGCCTAGGCCGATGTAAAGAATATGGTGTACAAATTATTCAGTTAATAAAATGATTTTTGGACCATTGTTTAGTAAATTTGTGAATGAATAATATGACTCCCGTAGGAACTCCCTCGCTAGGGTTATGTGAAAAATTGAATGCGCTATATGGACAGGTATCATAAATGCGCATTCAATCCAGTCATTCGCAGTCGGACTATAGAACGATGCCATGATAAAGTTGATGCGATTGTCCTTTTACAGATTTCAACCTGGCTCTCAAATGCCACTGTATCCTTCGTCCAGACCAGGACTTTTAGTTTCTTTGCAAAATTCAAAGTTCATTTAAAATTTTCTTTTTTTTTTTACCCCTCACAGGAAATCAATATTGCTTCAAACAAGGCAAGTCTGACCAAGCACACGGTTCAACCTAAGCGAGTGTACTTAACAAGATCTCGAACAAGGAAGATAATGGAAAATCAGGAACAAGTACAGAACCTACAGGGGCAAGTCTCCGAGTTGAAAGATCAGCTTTCTGAAATTATGAGACTAATGAAGGAAATGTCTCAGAATAAACCTACTTCAGAGCCTAGCCCATCATTACCTCCTCCGCCTCCTACGACAAATGATCCTCATCAAGCTTCAACTTCTTTTACCTTTCAGTCTCCCATCCCGGACCCGACAATCACTGTCAATCCGGTTACCACAAATAATGACCTACCTTACTCTCATTACCCAACCATTCCAAACACCGACCCTTACCCTTCAAATTCAATCCCTCCAATTCACTTCACCCCTCATCTCCCAACTGGGGGAATATCCCAGGCATTGGGAGGGGAAAATAAGTCAAAAGAAAGCAAGAAACTGTCTGCTCTAGAGGAAAGATTGAGAGCAATTGAAGGGCTAAATATGTATGGCTCTGTGGATGTGGCATCACTTAGATTGGTTCCCGATGTGGTGGTACCTCCTAAATTCAAGGTCCCCAATTTTGACAAGTATACTGGAAATTCGGACCCTCGGATTCATTTGGCCACCTATATTGCCAAGATGTCCTCTATGACAGATGATGACAGATTGTTAATCCACTTCTTCCACGAGAGCCTCTCTAGAGCAGCCCTGAGGTGGTGCGTTCAGTTAGATAGGAGCAGACTACGCTCCTGGAAGGATTTAGCCGAGGCCTTTTTGAAGCAGTACAAATTTAACTGCGATGTGGCCCCCACAAGGAGGGATCTTGAGTGCAGTGCGAGAAAGACCGGAAAGCTTCAAGGAGTATGCCCAAAGATGGAGAGAAAAGCGGCGAAGTCCACCCTCCTGGGATCGGTGAGTATGCTCTCTATTTATTGAGACTTTGAAGGCTCCCTACTTTAACTTTATGATTGGGAACACTTCCAACAGTTTCTCTGACATCATCCAGACGGGTGAGAGAATTGAAGCCAACTTAAGAATGGGATGACTGCAGGAGTCAGCTGAGAACCCTATAAAGAAAACTGCCAATTTTAGCAAGAAAAAGGAGAGTGACGTGCATTCCATCACTCGTGAATAATTACTCGATTTCCCCAAAATAACTCTGGCCATATCCTCCCTCTCATGGCCAAACCATCGCAAACATTCCACCTCCTCTCCCAAATTATCCACAACCGCGCCCACAATATGCCCCACCTACAAATTTCCAACCAAGACCACCTCCTCCTCCCGTTCAACCAAGACCACCACAAAATAACCCAAGACCTCCAAGGAACCCTGATCCACCTCTTCCCCTCCCTCTCAGTGAAATATACCGATACCTTATTGGTATAAACTAAATTGTACCAGTCCCCTTGGACCCAATCCAGCCGCCATATCCCAGGTGGTATGATGCCACCGCCCGTTGTGAGTATCATGGAGGAGCACAAGGGCACTCAACCGACAACTGCGGGGCACTCAGAGGGAGAGTGCACGCTTTAATCCGAAACGGGTGGTTGAAGATCGAGGGAAATGGTTCCCTCCCCAATGTTACCTCAAACCCACTGCCTAACCATAATACGGGCAGTGGTGTAAATATGATAGAGTCTAAGGGAGAAGGATCAACACCAGAAGTGGATAAGCTAGTTCCTTACTTTAAGGAGATTTTTGCTGTAGCAATGAGGGAAGGCTACCTTTGCCCTCAGGTAGCGGGATTCAAGAAATGCAGGTGTCCTTAACATGGAGGGGCAGCTGACCATGAGCTGCGAGATTGTGAGGGGTTCAGGCAAGAAGTCCGGAACTTATTGTCTCTCAAGGTTCTGAGGTGCCAGACAAAGTCAAAGACGGAAGAGGGAGTGAACACCACTAGGTTCAGCCAAACTGCTTCTACCTCCAAACCCAGAATCACCTTCTCACCCCCGGTAGCCTCACCGCCAGTAACGGTTATCCGAACTCCGCCTCAGCTCCCCGTCACCAATACTCACGCTGTTCCATGGAATTATAATTTCCAAGTTTTCACTTAGGGAGTGTCAAGCAGTACGTCGGCTCCTAGTCTTGTCTCACCTCCGGCACCACCAAAACCATGTTTCGCTCCTCATGAGCACTTCAGGATGACTTATGCTTTGGACACACGACATTACTCCCCAGACCATTTCTCAGCCCATTATCACAACAAAGCCCTCTCCACCTGAGCAAGAAGTAGAGTTTATAACTCGAAGTGGGAGGTGTTACGGGAACGAAGAAAGAGAGAGGAGGAAAGGGAAAGTAAAAATGGGAGAGTCATCAAGAAATACAGAAGAGGAGGTGGAGAAAGCAGGGGAAGTAGAGCCTGTTAAGCACAAGGAAGAGGAAGAACTGCTGCTCCAAATAATGAAACAGAGCAAGTATGATGTGGTGGAGCAGTTGAGAAAAACACCCGCCCGGATTTCACTGTTATCACTGATCCTGAGCTCGGAAGTCCACCGACAAGCCTTACAAAGAATCCTGGATCAAGCCTTTGTAAACCCCGACATTACTCCGGGGCAGTTTGAGAAGATAGTAGAATAAATCCAGGCATCCAGCTTTGTAGCCTTTTCTGAAGAGGAGGTAGACCCCGCAGGCTTAGGGCACAATAAAGCTCTACATGTAACTGTGAAGTGTAAGGGTTGTATAGTGGCTAAGGTCCTCATCGATAACGGATCAGCCCTCAATGTACTGCCTAGCGCTACCTTAGCCAGGCTGCCGGTCGACCAATCATATATACGTCAGAGTGCTATGGTGGTAAGAGCCTTTGACGGTACTAGGAGAGAGGTGCTGGGAGACATTGACTTGCCAATCCAAGTCGGTGCATGTACTTTCAACGTCACGTTCCAGGTGATGAACATTGAGCCGGCTTACACTATGCTGTTGGGAAGGCCATGGATCCATTCTGCGAATGCTATTCCTTCGACTTTGCACCAGAAGATCAAATACATTAAGGACGGCAAAATCATCACTGTAAGGGGCGAAGAAGCCATACTGGTCACCAAGCCGCAATCACTTCCTTATGTGGAAGCGGTAGAGAATCGTTGGAGAGTTCTTTCCAGGCCCTTGAACTGCAAGATATCGGGAAGGAGGGGGCTATGGCTATGGTGGCCAAAGTGATGTCGAGGAACGGGTATCAAGAGGGGAAAGGCTTGGGTACCGCCTTGCAAGGAATCGTGGAACCCATATCGGCTATTCAGAAGGTAGGCCGTAGTGGTTTGGGATATGAGGAGGATGCCCTCGTGGATGGGCGATTCTGGATGAGGAAAATACTTCGGGATCAGAGGTTTGACCAGGAGATGGGAAAGATGAAAATAGTCCCGAGAATTACGGAGATCTTCACTAAACCGGTCATTCAACATCCGGCAAATACAGAAGAATCACCCGATGATCCATCCATAGATGTCATCCAACTGGACTCCTTGTACGAGGCCCTAGTATCGCCAATGGCTGAGGGGCAGGAGTTGGACAACTGGACAACAGAGGATATCCCTGTACTCAATCTCGAGTAAAGTACCTTTGGTTATCAACACTTGATCATTTTGTCCATGGTGACAAGTGTAATACTGTAAATGGACCTTTTCTTATGGCATTAATATTAATGAATTGATAGCGCATTTTAAATCCAATACTCTCTTCCTTTCCTTTTTAATTCCATCCTTATAACACGTTCTATTCTTTATTTATTCAGGACCATTCATCAATTAACACCTAATAATCCAATAGACTCAGAAATCCCTCTGGTTAATTTTGAAATCCCCATAACTGCCATTACTTCAAGTGATTCTGAGGAAGAACTTACACAAGAAGATAGTGAAAAGGATGAGCCCTCCCTCGTGCCTTGTGGAGACGAGACGCACACGATAAACTTGGGCACGGAAGAAGTAAAAAGGGAACTTAAGGTAGTGGAGAGTGAAGAATTGGGAGATATGATCAGTCTGCTTAAAGAATTCCTCGATGTATTTTCCTGGAGCTATGATGATATGGTGGGTTTGGACCCTCAGATAGTAACGCACAAAATTCCCTTAATTCCAGGAACGATTCCGGTGAAGCAGAAACTAAGGAGAATGAATCCCGGCACCTTGCTCAAGGTTGGGATGAAGTCAAGAAAGCGATATGGCCGGGTTCTTGGAAGTGGTCAAATATCCCCAATGGGTGGCTAACGTCGTCCCGATGTGAAGAAGGACGGAGAGTCGGGGTGTGCGTTGACTACGAGGATCTTAATAAAGCTAGCTTGAAAGACGATTTCCCTCTCCCCACATTGATGTGTTAGTTGACAATCTTTGCGGGATTGGGCGGTGTTCGTGTATTGATGGGGCATCGGTACAATCAGATCCCAATGGGCCGAAGAAGACAAGGATAAAGCGCTTTCATCACTCAATGGAGAGTATACGCTATCGGGTCATGCCCTTCGGGTTGAAGAATGCGGGGCTACTTACCGGTAGCGCAATGGTCACATTATTCCACGATATGATGCATAAAGAAGTAGAGGTATACGTGGATGATATGATCATCAAATCCAGGGGAGAAGAGAGCCACGTTCAGGTGATAAGGAGGGTATTCGAAAGGCTCAGGAAATACCACTTGAAGCTGAACCCTGCTAAATGCATATTCGGAGCTAGATCGGGGAAGTTGTTGGGATTCATAGTAAGCGAGAAAGGGATAGAAGTAGATCCAGACAAAGTCCAAGCTATTCAAGAAATGCCGTCCCCAAAAACAGAAAGGGAGGTGCGCAGTTTTCTGGGAAAGCTGAACTACATTTCGAGGTTTATTTCTAATCTCACTGCCAAAGCTGAGCCTATTTTCATATTACTCCGGAAGAACAACTCTACTCAATGGGATTCAGTTTGTCAAGAGGCTTTTGAGAAAATCAAGCGATTCATCCAAATCCACACGATTGGTTCCACCTGTGGCGGGCAGGCCTTTGATCCTGTATACGGCAGTTCAGCAGAATTCGATGGGATGTGTTTTGGGACAACATGATGATACCGGCCGAAAAGAGAGGGCCATTTATTACCTGAGCAAGAAGTTCAATGATTGTGAGTCAAGGTACTCTTTCTTAGAAAAGACTTGCTGCGCGTTAGCTTGGACAGCAAATCGCCTCAAGCACTACATGTTGAATCACAAGACATGGCTCATCTCCAGGATGGATCCTATCAGATATGTATTCGAAAGCCCATTCGTGCCAGGAAGGATAGCCAAGTGGCAGGTTATACTCTCCCAATACAACATAGTCTACGTGACCCGGAAAGCGGCGAAAGGTAGCGTGATCGCTGACCTCCTAGCGGAAAATCCTATCCAGGATTATGAAGCTCTGGATTTTGAATTCCCTGATGAGCATATTAATGAAGTAGACTGTGAAGAAGAGGGCCCAGCCGATGTATGGGAAATGTATTTCGACGGAGCTGTCAATTTGTCCGGTAATGGAATCGGAGCTGTACTGGTATCCCCGGACGGAAAACACTTCCCGATAGCTGTCAAGTTGAGATTTGACTGTACCAACAATGTCGCAGAGTATGAAGCTTGTGTAATGGGTCTACAAGCTGCTATCAAAATGAAAATCAGAAAGTTGGAGGTGTACGGAGACTCGGCTCTGATAATTTATCAAGTCAAGGGAGAATGGCAAACTAAGGATCCCAAGTTGATCCCATATCAGAAGTACTTACTGGAGCTGATTAAGGAATTCGAAGAAATCTCTTTCACTCATCTTAGCAGAGACAAGAATCAATTTGCTGATGCTTTAGCTACTCTAGCCGTTATGGCTCAAATGGAAGAAGGGCAGACAACTCAAGCATTGAGGGTTAAAGCAAGGGATGAACCAGCCTACTGCTTCATGATTGAAGAAGAGCCCGATGGAAAGCCTTGGTATCATGACATCCTGGTCTACTGTAGAACCAGAGAATTCCCCTCAGGGGCAAGCAAAAATGAAAAGAAGATGATTCGGAGATTAGCATTGGGATACTTCCCCAGTGGAGAAACCCTATACAAGAGGAGCTCCAACGGCGAATTATTGAGATGTGTAGATGCAAAAGAGGCAAAGAGAATCCTCTTTGAGACTCATGAGGGAAATTGTGCAACCCATGCCAATGGGCACATGATGGCCAAGCAAATCATGCGACGTGGGTATTTTTGGACCACAATGGAGAAGGATAGCATCGAGTATTTCCGGAAGTGCCATAAGTGTCAGATCTATGCCGATCCGATAAACGTCCCACCTCATAAGCTGTTCAACCTCGTCTCACCATGGCCTTTCGCAATGTGGGGCATCGATGTAATTGGTCCCATCAATCCCAAGGCATCCAATGGACATAGATTTATCCTAGTGGCCATCGACTATTTCTCCAAATGGGTCGAAGCAACGTCGTATGCTCACATCACGCAAAACACGTTTCTTAAATTCTTCAAAAGCAACATCATCTGCCGGCATGGCCTCCCGAATGAAATTGTCACTGATAATGCCAAGAACTTGAATGGTCCGAAGGTTCAGAAACTGTGTGATCAATACAGAATTCGACATCTCAACTCCTCCCCATACCGTCCCCAGATGAATGGAGTGGTGGAAGCCGCAAATAAAAACCTCAAGAGGATAATTCAGAAAATGACGGTCACATATAGGGATTGGCATGATATGCTCCCCTACGCTCTTCACGCATACCGGACTTCCGTGAGGACCTCAACCGGGGCAACTCCATACTCACTGGTCTACGGGATGGAAGCAGTATTACCTATTGAGGTCGAAATTCCTTCCTTAAGGATTCTGAAGGAATCAGGAATTGATGAATCAGAATGGATCCAGTCAAGGTTGGATCAGTTAAACCTGCTGGACGAGAAAAGATTAACAGCAGCATGTCATGGGCAATTATACCAGAGGAGAATGGCTAGGGCATTTGATAAAGGTGTCCGCACACGCGAATTCCAACCCGGGGACCTAGTACTGAAGAAAGTATTGCCGAACCAAAGCGATCCCGGGGCAAATGGTCACCAACCTATGAGGACCCTATGTGGTTAAAAGGCATTTTACGGAGGAGCCTTGATCTTGACCCACATGGACGGTGAAGAATTCCGAGACACATGAATGCCGAAACATCACAAGAGTTACTATGCATAAAATGAGTGAAGGATGAAAACCCGAAAGGGCGTCTCAAAAAAAAAAAAAAAAAAAAAAACTTGGGATGAAAACCCGAAAGGGCACCCCAAGAACCAAAATGGAGAAATAAGGAAGGGGATATGAAACCGAGGATGGAGAGGAAACTGTCGTGGCATGAGGCTTCAGAGAACTTGAAATAATGGCAGTTAAAAGACTTCGAAACCAACTATAAGGAATATGTGAGATCTATCCTTGTACCCTTCCTTTTCCTTTGAAAGTCTATCCCTATTTTTCCTAAAGCCATAATAAAATTATACTTTATTCCTTACCTTTTGTTTTCCTGTTTACTCACTTTTTAAATACTATCCTTTCTCTTTGTTTAATGCGCTATTGATTAGTTAAAATTTTTGCCATAAGATTTGAATTCGAAAATTGATAACCTCACGTACTTTACTATGAGACTTGCAGGGAATGGCCTTCAAAAAAAAAAAAAAAAAAAAAAAAAAAAAAACTAGGAGTGGAAACCCGAAAGGGCGCTTCTGGTCGAATGGACGAAAAGAAAGTAAAAACCTGCAAGGGCGCTTTTCGTAAAATAAGGAGAAAGTCGGGAACAAAAAAGGGGCATCCGAAGGAATGGGATCATGGGTCAAGTCTTGCAACTCCTCCTCCATTAACCATCGGCCTTCGGTATCTTGTTAAGTACACTTCGTCAGGGAAAGAACTTCATGTGTCAGGGTTAGACTTGCTTTGTAAGTCATTTTAATTTCTTGCAATTTACATTCCTGTCATCAACCTCTGGTTCCTTGATCTAAGTTGATTTTAATTCCATGCAATTTACATTTCTGTTATCAACCTCTGGTTCCTTGATCTAAGTTGATTTTAATTTCATGCAATTTAAATTTCCTGTCATCAACCTCTGGTTCCTTGATCTAAGTTGATTTTAATTCCATGCAATTTAAATTTCCTGTCATCAACCTCTGGTTCCTTGATCTAAGTTGATTTTAATTTCCTGCAATTTAATTTTCCTGCTATCAACCTCTGGTTCCTTGATCTAAGTTGATTTTAATTTCATGCAATTTAAATTTCCTGTCATCAACCTCTGGTTCCTTGATCTAAGTTGATTTTAATTCCATGCAATTTAAATTTCCTGTCATCAACCTCTGGTTCCTTGATCTAAGTTGATTTTAATTTCCTGCAATTTAATTTTTCTGCTATCAACCTCTGGTTCCTTGATCTAAGTTGATTTTAATTTCTTGCAATTTACATTTCTGTTATCAACCTCTGGTTCCTTGATCTAAGTTGATTTTAATTTCCTGCAATTTAATTTTTCTGTTATCAACCTCTGGTTCCTTGATCTAAGTTGATTTTAATTTCCTGCAATTTAATTTTCCTGTTATCAACCTCTGGTTCCTTGATCTAAGTTGATTTTAATTTCATGCAATTTAAATTTCCTGTTATCAACCTCTGGTTCCTTGATCTAAGTTGATTTTGATTTCATGCAATTTAAATTTCCTGTTATCAACCTCTGGTTCCTTGATCTAAGTTGATTTTAATTTCTTGCAATTTACATTTCTGTTATCAACCTCTGGTTCCTTGATCTAAGTTGATTTTAATTTCCTGCAATTTAATTTTCCTGCTATCAACCTCTGGTTCTTGATCCAAGTTGGTTTTTAATTTTCTAAGTATTCCAACTTCCGTTGCCAATTTCTAGGTCGTTAACTTAGGTACACCTAATCGTCCAAAATATGAGTCTGAATCTTTACATAATTCCTACACGGAAATTTTTTTCCTTTAATAGAAATTATGTAAAGAGGGGCAGCTGTCGACACCATATTTTGGCTGATCCCCAAAATCAATAAAACTTTGAAACCGATCCCCGGTACTAAGTCTCCTTCGGACGGCTAATCACATTTCCGATCCCTCTTTGATAGGCTGTCACAATTCCGATCTCTCCCCGCAAAGAATTAAATCAAATTGTTAAGTTCTCGCATCAGTCAAAGCTTTACCAGTCTATCGCTCATCGATCTCTCAAACCCATTGTGAAACTCGGGACCCGTCAAGTATATTCCTACTAAACGAAATGAAGCGGCACTAGATCTTTTCTTACGGTTTATTGCCGATCTCCTTTTGAAAGATTAAGAGCTAAGGTTTTGGTTCGTTTTATTGATGATTCCGTTCTTAAGTGTTAAATTTAAATTTTCAATTTTAATCACGTCCCATTCAGGATTTCTTCCCAACCGATCTCTGGCTTATTGTTCTTTATGATCTCTTTTACTTAGATTAATTTTTGCATTTAGTTCTTGTTTCGCTATGATCATACAATCAAATACTTAGGCAATTCAGAGATTTTCCAATCACATCCATTCATTGAACAAAGAGACATCCCATTTCATTTCATTTTTGTACAAGCTATTCAGTGGAGGGTCACCCCGACTGATTTACATTTTGCTCACTCTCTCTCTCACCTCGGCTTCCTCCTCACCGTCCTCATCATCACCCCCAGGAGCCAGGTCGGCCATCCAAGAGAAGTCCTCCTCTGGGTAACGCTTCTGGAGTTCGGCCAAGAGGTCCTTGTGAGCATTCACATAGGCCCCGGCTATTCCCGTCACCATCTCTTCATCTTTCTCCTTAAGCTCCTCGTCTTTCTCTTTAAGCTCCTCGATGAGTTGGGCGACCTGAGCAGCTTCGTTGGCCTGTAGCGCCTGGACTTCTCCGAGAACCCGATTCCTTTCAGCCAGAACAAGATTCGGCCGCCACTGTCTTCATAAAACTTCGCCCGCCTCAACTTGAGATATATAATCCCGGCGGATGAGAGTTGGGATCGGAGGAAGCCACTTCTGATTTTTCTTCCCGATCTCCTTACCCAGACGCTGAACCTTTTCCCAAACCATGGTCTGATTCACCAGGCACTCCACGTTCAGGCTCATGGATTGAGTCAAGATATCATCAAGGCTGTTCGAGGATAGCCTGTCCCGATCCTCCCGAAGGAACATGGAAGACCCCAAGACTTGAGCAAAACCGGGGTTCTCCCGAACAGTCCGGTTATTCTTCAGGGACTCGATTAGCTTTTGAGCGCCACGAGAAGAGGTCCTCCCAGAAGATTGAGAAGGACCCCTTTCCGTGCTTGGAACAACTGGAAGAGCCGGAGGCTACTCTTCCAATCTAGGAGGAGATCGGACAGCTTCAGCGGTCGGTAGATCCGAAGGTTGAGGCGGGTCCCCTTGTACTTCCCCAGATTCATGACCAGGTGTTCGAAGCATTTCCGAATGTTTCATCTCCTTTATTTTTCGGAAGATCTCTTTGTCCTTCTTCCGCTTCCTAGAACCCTCACCACCCGCCATACCTGCACAAAGAAAAGGTCAGTGAGATCGCTAAGGTCCTGAGAGCTGAGATATAGAAAATACCAATGCCGAGGTCAGAGAGCGGAAGTTCGCGGTCTTGGCCGGTGAGCAGTTGAATAGTCCAATGGTGCAACTCGGCAGTCACCGCATCCAAACAAGAATACTTTGGAGTGGCGGCCTGACTCTTCAGATCCATCACTATTAAGCTTTCCTCCTGGTTCAGGGTAATATGCTTCGGAAGCAAAGGCCCCTGGTACCACCAGCTACGAGGGAAGTCCTCAAAGCAGCTCGGATCTTTGCTCCTCAGAATGAAGAAACGGTTCTTCCAATTCTTAAGGGATGAGGGCAGATCGGAAAAGAGCCCACAATGAGGCTTCGCCTGAAAGAACCAGTGTTCGTCATCCTTTCGGCGAGTTAGTCTGTGCAGCTCGGCGAACACCTTAGCCGTAGGTCTGATTCCCTTAGCTCGGCATAGACCTCGGAAGGCTACCAAGATCCGCCACGAGTTAGGGTGAATTTGAGCAATGCACACTCGGTGAAGTTTTAGGACCTCCTTATAGAAGTCATCTAGAGGGAACCGAAGACCGGCCTTTAACTGTTCCTCGTACACCATAACCATGTCATTCTCTTCAAAGGAGTGATCGATACGAAGATCGCCGTGGCACTTGATTAGCTCGTACGAATCAGGCCGAATGTTGTATTCTTGGCTAAACGATTGCAGATCGGATTCTCGAAGAACCGACGGTAGCTCGTCTATAGGGAGAGTCTCCCTCCCTGAAACAGGTGCACGCCTTGATGGTATGATCCGCCCCCGAGCTGGAACAGAGACCCTAGGGGGTTCAGGTTGCGTGCTTGGCCCGACTACCTCTTCTTCATCAGACGACCATGAGAACTGAATGGAAGGAGGGCTCGCCGCTCTCTGACCTTCGACACCGCTCATTTTCAAAGAAAATAAAGAACTTAAACTAAAAAGAAGATCAAAGCCCTTACCGGAGTCTGATCGGCGTCGGAAGAATTTGGGAAAAATGAGAGAACTTCGAAGTTGTGAGCAAGAGACTGAAAATGGAATGAGAGAGCAAATGGCTAACCCCCCCCCCCCCCATCCCTATTTATACTAGTCCGAGCATTTAATGCTCACGAGGTTCGAGCGGTGCATCGGTTAACGGATTCGCCAATGTTCGACACGCGTCTCTCGAACATTCCGAGATCGGTTAATTGGAGATCGGCATAATAAGTTGAATATTTTGAATGAAGGATCAGTTAAGAGTCGTTTTGTTAGGAACCTGATCGGACAAATATATCATAGATCGGACAATAATCAATAAGATAATAATTGGAGAAACAAGACTTTTATTTCCAAAAAGATCGGATTACATCATTAGGGCGATCTCTAGGGATCGGATTACAATAAAGGTCTAACTACATCATTTGGGCGATCTCTAGAGATCTGATTACATTAACAAATTACATCATCTGGGCGATCTCTAAGGATTGGAATACATTGGAGATCTGATTATATCAAAAGGCTGATCTAAGGATCAGTTTATAACTGATCCCAAGGATATTGCCGACCGGATGCTTCATCCGCTGTCGGAACACCCAATGTGGATCAGAATCGCTGTCGGAACACTCAATGTGATGAGAAGCCGAATGAACTCAGTTGAGCGACTCGAGATCGGTACAACCGAGGTCCGCAATACAGATCGGTCAAATCCAGTTCTCTCACCATCGTCAGTTAGGGTTATGCGATCACCGGGATCGTAAATTTTCAGTCGGTGAGTAAAGAAGTCCATCGGAAAAAGATCAAAGCCACAGTTGTAGCCAGAACTTCCGCCGGAGCAGTTAGAACAGGAAAAGTTAGAAGGAAGAGAGGAAAATCAGATGAAGGAAATGTCTCTGTCGACAGGGGTATATATAGGGGAAAATGAGCATTTATTCTTTGAAGGTAAAACGGTTAACGCCCGGGAATCGAGGGGCAATTAATGCTTTGACCAGACCGGACCTAAGGAAGGGAAAGATCAGAATAATAGATTGGAAGATGGGAGACCAGCATGAAAGATCGGAAAGAACATGTGAAAGAGATCAGAAAAAGGAGGGATCGGAAGGCAAAAAGAATAAGACAAATCCCAAATAACCGTCGTCAGAATCAGAGCCGAGGTAGTTAAAGCGTTGCAGACGAGATCTCCACCGCACGCCTAAGAATCGCCCGCAATGCTGACAGGTGCCAGGGTATGTCATGACAGTCCTGTACATCCCAATCTCCACCGTTGATCCCACTTGTAAGGACAAACTCGGAACCCTTGGATCAAGAGAGAAGACGACAATACCAGCATCTTTCGCTCTTAGCCCTTAGATCGTTCCGGACAAGAAGATCTGGGACCGTCAGATTGAAAGAAGAAAAGGACAAGCGTTCTGAAGAGGGATCTCAGCCATTCATTTTGATTCTCTTTAATTCCTGGACATCCGATCATGTCCTTCGAAATCTTGACCCTCCATCTCCCTCAAAATAAATCCTGACCCTCCACGGGGAGCGCCCGATTCCTATAAATACCTGCATGAAAAACTGTTCAAGGGACGGACGGACAAAAAAAGAGAGGCTGTTATTATAGTGGAAGAACTCTGAAAACTTCATTCAGTTTGTTATTCCACTACTTTGAAGTGTTGATTGGAAAAACTTTTGAAACTAGTTTTCTGAAGTGTTTCTTGAAAAGGATTCTGAATACTGGAACTCTACATTTCTAGTTTGTTCATTATCTGGTCACACCCTCACTTTCAGCCCTTTATCATCTCTGTTTTCATTCCCACTGTCTAAGCTAAACTTCATTCCACTCGGCTTTTATCTTAATCTGATTATATTTTAGCTAATCTCCCTTCACTTCCCGACGAACATCAGCTCTCAGGCTAATCAGTCCACTGTCTTATCTCTATTTGCCACCCCGTAGCTATTTCAGTAGATTTGGCTCCTCACAGGTAAGAGCTCATATTGCTGTTTTACTAAGTGTTTACATTTATTTTTCGCACTTTCTTTGTTCTTCTTACGTATGTGATTTTCTCCAAGTTCATTTTGTGCAAAAGGACCCAAAAGAATGTTACTCTCGAGTTATCTCTTTAGTGATTAGTTCGTCATTTTATTAATCTTCGTCATTTCTGAATGCAAGTTTTTCTGGTTCCTAGTAGCGTGTAAATGGTCAGGCAAGACGTAGGTAACTGCAACTTAGGGGTCTCTTTTAAAAAGAGAGAACCTGAATAACGCGTCAGGAAGATAGCCAAACTATTAGGCTGACGTAAACAGCAATTCGACAAAGAGGTCATAAAGTAGAAATAAAAGGAGGTAAATGAAACAGAATAGATCGGACATTAATAGATATTGGTAAAATGAATACATGGAAGGTCGGTAAATCAAGTCTAGTTTTCCCCATCTAGCCAAAAGGTATCGAGAAGCCTTATCCCCAGCATCTTTGAATGCCAGAATCCTTAGCTTTAGGCTCTTATGTCATGTAGCTGAAATTAAAATCCGGGAGATCGGAAAAGTCCCTTTCGGGCTCCTGTTAATCTAAAAGAGATCGGAGGAGAGTTCTTATCCGGTCTCAACTCCAAATTTTAATAAACGTTAAAAAGAGATCGGAGGAGAGTTCTTATCCGGTCTCAACTCAAAATTTTAATAACTATTTAAAAGAGATCGGAGGAGAGTTCTTATCCTGTCTCAACTCATAATTTTAATAAACATCTGAAAGAGATCGGAGGAGGATTCTTATCCGGTCTCAACTCCAAATTTTAATAAATATCAAAAAGAGATCGGAGGAGAGTTCTTATCCGATTCTCACACCAAATCTTAACCTGTACACAAAATAATCCCAAAATCATAAATGATTCGCGACGTCAACTCACTAAGGTTGTCTCATTTACTTATGTATCTGGGTGATCCGAATTTAGTGAAAAATTAAAATTTCCTTTTGACAAAAGGATTAACATTCCCATTCAAGCCCTCCTAACTAATTTATAAAGAACGCAAAATTAAATCTACTTACCCTTATTAAGGGACGAGGTGGGGTGCCTAACACCTTCCCCACCCGTTTACGGACCCCGAACCTAGAATCTCTGTTTTGAAGTGGTTTCATTTTTAATTTATCTTCCCAAATGGTTTTCTTTAGTTTCCCTCAAAACTAAGGTGGCGACTCCTCACTTTTCCCACTTCGGTGAGTGATCGTCCAGGTGACCGCAAAATCCCTTTGCGACAAGGTATACAGTACCCACATATTTCTTCTTGATCTCAGAGAGAGAGAAGTCCCAAGTTACAGCTTCTGGCTGCACTTCACTGGACACGGTGTCCCACCACTCATATGCATCATCTTGCAGTAAAGAGATGGCAGCTTCCAGGTTTTGCTCTGGAGTGCAGTGGAGTTGTTTTAGTACTCTGCCTGTTCTGTTCAACCAATTCTCGGCTGCAACAGAGTCATCTTCTCTCTTGCCATAGAAGTCCACAGCTCCAAACTTCCTTAGCCTTTCCAGGTGTGATTTCTGCTGTGGAGCTGGTGGTGGTGCTGGCATTACCCCGGCCATTTGTCTAAAGAAGTCGGCCATTTGTTGGAACATGGCCTGTGGAGGCTGAGCAGGCTCTGCTTGAGCTGGCGGAGCAGATTCTCTCATGCCCCCAGTCTCAGCTGCTACAGGTGGAGCATGACTCTCCACTTCCTCCTCAACGGCTCTCTGAGATGAAGGGTCCATATCCTATTCAAAATAAGAAGGATAAACAGATCTGCGTTAGTGTCACCTCGACTCTTACAAATGCAATGCATGGTATGGACTCAATCTAGGCCCAGAAACACCTAAACCGTGCTCTGATACCACTAAATGTGACACCCCTTACCCGTGTACAGTATACCCGAGTAAGTAATGCCACACGGTGTACTGGCACACTCTAATATTCCTCAATTCATTTATATCATGCTTTTGAAGTTAATTTATGAAATATGATTTATTTTAACCATTTATCAAAAGCATTATTCATTTGAGGTTCCGAAGATTTTAAAGAAAATCCGGCAGAGTACCGACTAAAAATGGAGAAAACAGTTCTTCGGAACCTGTTAAAAACACTTCCAATATTTGTATTTCATCATCTCAAACTCCAATATCCAAAATCTCAACAATATTTCTCAATAGCAAATTCTCAATAATCTTTTCATTTCACAACATCCATTTCTCATATACAAGCGATAAATACATGCTCAAATTTTGCATTCATAGTCATAAATTTCATTATTTACATGGACATCAAAATATATTACATGAGTTCAAATACATATGAAAAAGTAAAAATCTGCTACAAAATATCAAAATGACAAAATGACACCTAGTGCCCTACCAATGCAATCGCAGTAGTGAGGTGACACGGACAACTGCGCAGAATCGCAGGATGGACTCACCTACCTGCGGGTCTTCTGGGCTCACGATCAGGATCTCCAGTACCTACGCGTGGCAAAAGCAACGCGCTAAGCAATAATGCTTAGTGGTGTAATAATAAAATAACAAGAAATAACATATATAAATATGTATTGCATGTACATGTTTTGTTTGTCATGTATTTGTATATCCATTCATTTATTTCTTCTACATTGCTCATTTTCATTCATTTGGTTGCCCAAGTAACCTACACTAGACGACTGGACTGGATAACGGGTAAACTGGCACTGGGTATCTAGTACCTCGCCGTCACACCATCGATCGCATATGCATCACCCTGTGCAATGTAACAACTACCAAGTCAGAATAATCTCGTGCACAAGGCCAAGTCTCAATGCAAAGTCGAATGGCTAAAAGCCATGAAATCACGAATGGCATATTGCCATATGCGATCGCTAATCGAACCCGATTGGCATGCCAAACTATCCAAACCAATCTTGTTAGGTATACTAGGGCATTTGAAACTTTTAAATTCTTCAATTTGTGAATTTCATGTTTTGGTGTTACTATTCACCTCATTGGTCAACAAAAATGTTGACTTTTGGATAGAAAATATGTACATTGACTTTGGCACTCCCAACATACCACATTTGGTGTTTAAAACTTGTTGGCATTAAGTGTTAATACCATTTCAAAGTGTAAACCCACACAAGCAGAATTTTCAGTTTTGGTGAGTCAACTTCACAGTTCCATTGGACACTGTTACTGTGGGAATTTGAAGAAATGTAAAACATGAAAGTTGTTCCTTATTTTGTCTAGTTGAATTTCCTTTTTTGAATCACTCCATTTGGAGTTTTGTAGCTCTAGATATGGTCCAAAGACCCAAGCTGGCCGAATGGGCATTCTGCAGAAAATTACCATATCTACAGTGCATGAACAGTAACTAGAGTCACTTGGTAGGATGGGTTCTGGCCATAATTTGGGGTAGGTTTCTTCATGAAAGTTGTTTGTCTATGTCTTAACTTGTTGCTGTAAATATTTCAGGTCAATTGACCAAATCTACAGTGAGTTATGGCCAAATGAACAGTTACTGTTCATTTGGCCAATTCTGCAGAATCAGTTTCAGGGTTCCGGATTGGGGCCAAGTTTTGGTCCTCTTGCTTTGGTCTTTTGGGCATGGTTTCTTCAGCAAAAATGTGCCATTATAAACCTAGTTTCATGTCCAATTAGCCAAACTTCAATTGGACTAACACAGCCCAAGTTATGGCAGTGCAAAGGGACTGAATTTTCAGTCCCTATGCTGCTGTCCTAGGGCAGTTTATACCTTGACTTTGCCATACCATTTTTCAGTCCAAATTGTGTTCAACATACCTCAAATGGTCACTTATTGACCATTAGATTGTTCTTTAACAGTTTAATAAACCAAGTCACATTTTCACCTTTCCAAACCCTAATATCCAAATCAATTTACTCATAACCTTCATTAGCATACTTAGTTTAATGTCCATGTATATTAATACCTTAACCATTATTTCTAGCCACTCTAAATTTATTAAAACAATCAACCTCATACTTTCATAGGGCTGCTGAAAATTGAAGGTACCATGACACATATAATTTACTTCAATTTCTTAAAATTTCTTAGCTCAAAATGATGTTCTAACTAAGATTTAAAAGAAGGAGAATGAAAGTGTAGCACTAACCTTGAATGGGTAGAATTTCCAAAGCCCCAACTTCACTTTCTTTCTTTTCCTTAGCTTCCAAAAGCTTTGTCTAGGTGTGGGATTAATTTTTGATGAAGGGACTTATGGGTTTTAGAGTGAAATAAAGGAGGGAATTGAGCTTTGATTAGGTTGTCAATGGTGGTTTGGGTACACTAGGGTTTCGGCTGGTAAGAGAATGAGGAGGGGCTGCTGAAATTTTTAGTTATTTAGTCTTCATTTAGTCTTTTTATTTGTTGGTCAAAGGATGGCTTAATTGTGATTGGTCCAAATTTCCTTAATGACATCACCATGATGCCATAATTAAGCTTTTTTCCTCATTTTCTTTCCTTTCCTCCACTACTCATTTTCAATTTGATTTCTAGTAATGTTTATTCATATTTTATGTCATATTAATTATTTACTCAACTGGACAAGTCGGCCAAAAATCACCTCTGAAGGCGAAATGACCAAAATGCCCTCCGTTTGGCTTAACGGGTCAAAATTGTCTGTACCGATTGAAAAATTTTTCTAGGTATTTTCTTGGCATTCTAATGCCATGGGAACCTCAATAACCCTTCTTTGGAGTCCCAAAAATTATTTTATAATTTTTCTCCCGGGTCTAGGGCTCCTCGTTGCGAGAACCGCAACTTCCCTCTGTTTACCCATCGCTTGGGCACCGGCTCGTTTAACTCGGTTGTATTTTATTCCTAAAATTTTTACTAAATTTTTCTTATTAATATTTGAGTTAATTATGGTTCCTGACTTTAGTTTAAATATTTTTCCGGACATTCTAGCTGTCCGGGCCGACACCGGTCACCGGAATAGTAGGATGTACGGAGTGGTTATCGGGAGGGTGTTACATTTACAGTTGCGAATAACTTATTAAGGTCTGACTTTTATAGGACCAAATTTGGGGGCTCGTGAAGCCAAGGTTAAGAGGATAGTAATAGTTCATGTCTGGTGGTTAATAGGCTACAAGAGGTGAGTAACATTAATCCTAATAAATGGAAACTTATTTAATTAAGCTCAAAACATTCTCATGCATCATGTCATGATTTATTAGGGTGTATCTATTCAGAAAACGAAATTGCTGCATTATTGTATAGTTATTATTGGTGCACGATGGTGGTGGATGATAATGCATGATGTTATGTGGTAAGTGTCACACCTTACCCTTCCATAAGGCATAATATGATCCCGTAGTATACATAATGAATTACCAAACTTCGCCTACTGATAACCCATTAAATATACTATAAAGGATTTTAAACAATTTCTTACTTCTTTTTAAAATGGTTAGCACTTTTGACAGGTGTTAAAACTTTTTAATCGAAGTTAAATCACACATTAGGTCTGAAATAACCACAAATTTTATAAAAATTTCGGCAGAATGTCGTTTGTATTTTGTAAAAACAGTTCTTCAAAAACCTGTAAAAAATACTTCTAATATATTTGTTTCAATCCCCAACTCCAATAATAGCTCAACTCAAATCACTTTTCACAACACAAGTCAAACTCAAATTCAACAATTCTAAAAATAAAGTGTAAATTAACTGAGTATTTCAAAAGCTAAAATAAGAGAATTGTAATACAGCATTTTGACAGGCCAAAATAATTTACAACTTTATTTTATAACTGCTCAAGACCAAGTACAATATATACATACAGTTCACATGCATTACAATAATATTTACAAGGAAGTGGTATACTCAATATACCCGGCAAATCCCAAAGCGAATTCACAAGCAGTCTATTCTGCTGCTTTATCTGTCTGTCTACCTTGACAGCAATGAAAAATCTATCACTGAGTAAAATTTACTCAGTGGTACACAATAAAAATTTAAAATGCGGTATATAAAATATTTATTGACAATTCATAATTCAAATAATTCACAATTTCATGTCACAATTTTCAAAGCTCATATAACACAAATTTGATCAAACAATTTAATAAACACAGTGTTGCCAATCAATAACACAACTTAGATCATGACATAAAATTTTCAAACATACCGTGTTGTGCACAACGACAAGACATACTCACCCCACTAATCGAAATCAATGAGGGAGGTGGCTAGCTAAATAATGAGTACTCATCCAAACTCATCTCAGACTGGCAAGCCAGAAAGGGAGGAATATAGTCAAACTCACCCCTTAAATGGAGGAGGAATATAGTGATATTGCCATGCTAAGTGTGAATAAAAAATAATTTTAAATCACAATATTTAAATATTTCATATAAACCACAAATCACATTTTATCTCAAAATTTCTATTTACAACACAGGCAACACATAAATTTTCAAATAAAATTTCCAAGGCCAAAATAATAAAAAATTATTCATAACTTTTATTCAATTATCTTTGTAGTAAAAACAATGAATTTAAAATGTTGTGCACAAACACAATTTAAAACTATAATGTTCAAATGTAATTCAGGCAGTAATCAAACAAACCTCATTTCAAATCTCCATTTCTAAAATAGGCAATAAACTTTTCTCAAATAAATTTTCTAAAGCCATAGATTCACAACTCATTTCTGCAAATAAATTTTCTAGTAAAAGCAGTGAATATAAAAAGTATTGTATATAGACCTCGGATGAGTCGCCTCTTGGCTTTGACTCAGTGGTTATTTTCCCTTTCTAGTATCTTTTCTAACTGAAACACACAATTTAAAGTATTTCAGTACACAGTTATATTGTTTCTAATAATAAAGTTTAATAATTAAATTTTATTGATACTATTCAGTTCCATTCATTTCATTAGTCAACTTATAATGTTGACCTTTAATATTAATTTTAATGTTACCAATATTTCATATTTTATAGTCCTCAAATGTTGATATATATTACCAATTTCATTTTAAAGCTTATTGCATTTTATTTCAATTTTTCAGATTTGATACACTACTTTGATCTAGCTAATTGACTTATTTTCCTTTATTTCTAGGTCTTGGTCAAAAGAGAAATATTGTAGGTTTATGTCTTAGTGACATTTTGGCACTAATTTTATGTCATTTGGAGCTTTCTGGACCAAGTTATGGTCATTTTACTAATGCTAGACAGGTTGCCTTCTTATTACAATTTTTAGGTCAATTTTAGGTTAAGTCAATTCTTGCAGATTTTGTGACTGAATTTGTGCAAGCAATTTGACTTGGTAAATGGAATTTCTAGGTTCTGTGACCTTCACGAAAGATGTAGCCTTATTTCTAAGCTTTCCAACGGTATAAATTTTAGGTCATTTGGACCTGTTTTGAGTGAGTTATGGCCAAAAGATTGACTATTGTTCATATGGTCAATTTCTGGGTTTACAATGTTGCAATTCCGGATTAGGTCAGTTTTAGTGTCACTTTCCGGACAAAATTTTGGTAGGCTTTCAACACGAAAGTTGGCACATTTTGTACCTAGTTTTACCTCCAATTTGAGTCATACCAATTGGGGTCACACATTTAGGGTTATAGGCTCATTTGTATACTGCCCTTTTATACTTTTCCCAAGCACCAATCACATACACATTTACTTGCTAAATTTAAACATCTCATACTAAATTCTAATTTGGTACCAAACCATAACCACTCAACACATCATGTTTTGGTCAACTTGGACAAAATATAACAATTCACAATACACCTATTATAACTCAAAATTTCAAAGTCTAATTTCAACAATACATACACATGAAGATCTCTCATTAACACATCTAATTTCCCAACAATAATTACTTACACATTCTGCCATGCTTGGTACCATAATTCATCAAACAATTACATGAAGTTAAACACTCTACCATGCATCACAAGGCTGCTGAATTGATCAATTCACAAAGCCCTTACAATTTCTTCCAAAAGCCCCAAAATTTCAATGGTTCAATTACACAATTCAATTACTCAAACCTAATCCAACTAACTAAGATCAATAGCATACATCCCATTATTCTTAAATCAACGTTAAATATAAATGAAATTAAGGTCTTCCTAAGCACATCAAGGCTATCCAATTTACACATATACATCAAGCTTCCATTTTAAATTTACAAACTTACAATTCAAACTATATACACGGTAATTAAACTTTAATACATTTAAGTACTTTAATCAACACCTCAAATCACCATTTACATGAAGAAATAATTCATTCTCCCATAGACATGAGGGCTGCCGATTTGGGGCTTTTTCAATACTCATCAAATCCTTCAATTTCTTCAACAAATCAACTCATCTCAACAACAAGACAAACATTAATGAAGAAAGGGAGAGGAAATGAGCACATACCTATTTTGAAGCTTGTTAAAAACTCATCAAAACCTTTCTTTCTTGCTCTCTATCTCTTCCCCAAGGTGTATAGACCAACTTTAGTGAAGGAGACTTGAGGGTTTCATGGTTTAATCATGGTGGATTAGAGCTTGGTAGACGGCAATGGTGGAACTTTAGGGAGAAAGGAATTGGGCAATTGAGAGTGTTTGAGGAAGAAGATGCTGAATGACATATTTTTGTCTTCAAGTAGATTTATATATGTTCCATAATGTGTAGTTAGTGCTCCACTAAGCTTAGTTTATGATTAATTAATTTCCAAATTCCATAATTTGCAAATTTACCACCAATTTCCACTATTTACATTATGTATTAAATTCTTATTTTTCTTTGACATTTTTAAAGTTTAATATTACTTATTTTTAATGGAAATTTAGGTTAAAAGTCAAATCGAGATGTTAATTGACCAAAATGCTCATATTCCATTTATATTACTGATTTTTTGGTAACACCGATTTTTGTCGATTTCTTGATTTTTCGTTTTTCTTTGTACTAATTAATTAAATTTTCTTTGACATTTTCTAAGTCAATTATACCTCGATAGATGTTTATTTAAGTCTCAAAAATATTTTCCAAGGTTTCCTATGGTCCAAGGCTAGTCAACGGTCCTTGCCACAACTTCCCGGTGCGGTCACCCATCGCTACGGTTTCTGGCTCATTTAACCTAATTACATTTTATTACTCTTATTTTTTTTCTTTATTTTTCTTGTATTGTATTTCATCATTTTATGTCTCATCACTAACATTTAAGTATAATTCTCGACATTCTAATTGTCTGGACAGACACCAGTCACCAGAACAGTAGAATGCACCACTAAATATAGGGGTGTTACAATAAGACCATGTGAGGCCTAATAAGTCCCTGGCTCACTATTTATGATAGAGTAAGACCTGAGGAGTTTCTTTATGAGCCAAGCACATTGGTTATGTTATGATTTTAAAAGGAAGTCCTAAGGAGCATCTATATGAATCGGACAAATTGGTTTTGGGAAATCAGTGGTGACAAGTCCATCTTATGTAAATTATTGGCAATATGAAAAATTCATGTGACTAATGCATTGCATAAGTATGAAATGATAATTATGATAAATGTAATGGTTGATTTACTCACTAAGCTTTTTGAAGCTTACCCTTTTTCCCTAACCCCTAGGTGCAGGGTTGTAGGAGTAAAGTTACCTACAGGAAGAGCTAGTCAGAAGCTTGAGCTAGCCACTTCTTTTATATGTTGTTTTATATATTGGACAGGTAACATGTAAATGACTAGACACTATGCTTGGTTTTAGAATACTGGTAATTTGCCATGTTTAAGTTTAAGTGATGTATGTATGCTTACCTTAACCTTTAAAGCACACTCTTTGAGTATCAATGAATGTATGAAAGAATTACACTTTAGTGATTATGAATGAAAAGAGAAAAAAATTCAAATTCTAAATTGTTTTAAAAGTATGTGATTTATATTCCAATGTAAATGCTAAAGTGTGGACATCAGAATCAGTCAATTATAGAACCACTAGGTCAATTGGAAGCATCTGTCCTCAACCATTACCGGATAGGAGTAACAGATCATCTCTATCACTGAAGGGTCACACTTGGGTCTACTAACAAGCAAGGACAATCTAAACTAGACACCATCAATCCTAACCTTAAGATTGTATCAAGGGTAACAAAAGATTGGGAAGCACGGGATTAATCAAAGTATGCACATTGAAGCTTCTTATGTGAAGTATACTTAAAATCACAATGTTGGAGGTATTTGCTTCTTGTTATGTCATGGTAAAGATTCAAGCTGGTGCTGTAGAACCACTCCCTTGTGAAACTACTATGGAGGAAAAAGCTTTTCTTCTTCCTCCTTATCCTCTTCCTTAAAAAGGAATTACAGGAGCCTGTCTTACTGCTAATTAGGTGACACTACCTGACCCTACTTACTGCTGCAAAGCCATCTTTCCATATTGGGAAACTCCCTTGCCATATGCCCCTTTTGACCACACTTGTAACACTCTAAGGTTCCATACCTGCACAGTCCTCGGTGAGGTTTCCCACACCTTACACAACTGAAGTATCTGAACCTGAGTTAGATCCATTTCCCATCCCAAGTCCAAATTTGATCCTACTCTAGAATTTGTTCTTCTTTTATTTTTTGACCAATCTTTTCCTCTTTCTCTTTCTTAGTTTCAAATGAAGAAGTGGTTTAATCAGGTGACTAAACCTCCTTGTATTTATGGCCTTAGGAATTGTGGACTACTCAGCCTTTATGCTTTTTAAGTGTACACTCCCTTCAATAATAGCCCTCATTTCCATCTTCCTTGTAGAAAATTTGATGGAGTGGAATCTATGGGTTTCTGCAGCCAAAATCAATAAAAAGTAGCGAGAGTGTAGCCTCTAAGTGTACCTTTTCACCTTCTTCTTATCACTATCATACTCCTACCCCATCTATTGTAGAAGTTCCACAAGCCTGTTTATATATTCATGCACACTCATGTTAATTATTTGCCTCAATTGCTCAAACTCTACCACCTTTAACTCTCTAGAGCGTTTTGGAAAAGCCTAGTTGGTAAACTCTACCACAAACTAAGTCTAGGTCATACTCTCAACCCTATCAGTAATGTCGGTCTTGTACCACTCCTTAGCTTTCTTACACTCTAGTGTAAATCAGCCATTTGGATGGCCTTAACATCACTAGCTTCTAAGTCATCAGTTATAGTCTTGACTACCTTAACATACTTAAAAAGGGTCATCTCCTTTGTACTTAGGCACATCCAATTTTAGGTAGTCTGTCATCTTAGCCTTACATTTGCTACTTAACCCAGTCCCTTGAGCTTGAACTATTAGGGTTGCCGATGGTGGTGCTTATTGTCCTATAACTCCCTTCTTGGGGTTCTGAGTTCCATGGTGGGCAGAGGGTTTGAGGGTACTATTAAGGAGGATACATAGGGTAAGGGCTAAAAGGTGGGAAGTAAGGTGGGTAGGGCATGAAATGAGGGTATTGAGGGTAGCCCATGAACCCAAGGCTTCCAAAACTTCCTTGTTAAGGATAGTTAAACCCAAACCCATGTTCTTGGCCTTGTGGAGGTGGAGATATAAATTCTGACTCACCGCCACCCCCCCCCCCCTCTTCGTATTTATCTTCATCTTCTCTTCCCAAACAAGAAAAATCAGGGTCCTCCTTATCACACCTTACCCCTCTGTAAGGCATAACATGATCCCGTAGAATACCTAATGAACTACCGAACTTCACCTACCGATAACTCATTAAGTACTCTATAAAGGATTTTAAAACCATTTTCTTACTTTTTAGAAGTGATGAGTATTTTCTTATATTTAAAAGAAGTTTAAAAACTAGTTTAAATTTTTGTCCATTTTTTTTTTACGCAAATTTTAGAAAAATTTCGGCAGAGTGTCGTCTGTATTTTAAGAAAATAGTTCTTCAAAAATCTGTAAAAACACTTCCAATAATTCTTTTTCATTGAACTCACAACTACTTCAACACAACTCAACATCATTTTTCAAACTCTAAAATTCAAATCAATAATTCACAACTCAATTGTCATCAAAATAATAATCAATATTTTCATTCATTTTTCATTAAAGTAAAAAAAAATTATATTTATCGACCACTGTACATTAGCAAAACCAAAATAATATTATTACAAACTCTATACAACTACTCAAAGTCAATTTATACATGTACATATGGTTACATACACAATATAAACATTACATTTAGGGTATAAAATTATACTCGACAAACTTCAGGGAGGTAGCTCCAAGATCCTCAGCAGCTCACTCTGCTGCTCCTCTAGTCTCTATATTTGTGATAGCAATAACAACCATCGCTGAGTACTATGACTCAGTAGTGTACAACATACTAAAATAACATTTATAAATAATTCAAATCATATTTATTCAAATATAGTACTGAAAATGAAAGACAGATCCAAAATATGATTTATAAACTTTTAGTCTAAACAATTTTATTTAGGAAGTCTCAAAATACTTTCATAAAAAAACACAGTTATATTATGCCATTCGAAACATATTCATCTCAATAGCCGGAGGCTTATGAGAAATCACAAATCTAGCTAGCTCAAATATATGGGTACCCATTCAAATTTCTTCTTCTACTGGCACACACCTCAACACTTCAGCCAGAGAAGGAATTAAAATTCAAAACTAATTTCCCCCACTAGTCATGCTAGTGAGGCATTCAAATATATGGTAATGACACTGTGGTTTCAAAGCTGTCTTAGTAATTTATCAAACATTTATTGCCATTTCAAACACATACAAGTAAACTTTCAACAATTTAAGTCAAAAGCATAATACACATTTCAATACAATTAAGTCACAATTTAATATCACAATTAGTTCAAAACAATTTGCAGAAGAAAATTTATAGAAATTTCTATGTTGTGCACAAACCTTATACGAGTCGCCTCTTGGCCTTGACTCGATGCTTCGAGTTCTTTCCCGATATTCTTTTCCACTGAAATACACAATTTTACAGTGTTTCAGTACCATAAAATTATCATAAGTCCAAAAATAATTTCAAATCTAACTTTAATATGCTTAATTTGACATTCTTTGAAATTTGTATTTCGTAGTTACTATTCATGACACTATTCAAGTCAATTTGTTGACTTTCTAATGTTTAATAGGTATGGGAATTCTAATTTCACCCACATGCCACATTTTGGTTACCTAACTTGTTGGTTTTGGTTGTTTTCCTCAAATCTTAAGTCTCTTAGGTAAAATTCCAAAATTTCATATTTGGTGCCCTGTTTTGCACTGTTTTATTGGTTATGTTGCTGTGGTAATTTGGCTATATTTTCTTCATAGAAGTTGTTCCTTATTGTCTTAAATTTATTTCCCTTTTTGAATCACTCCATTTGGAGTTTTATAGCCCTAGTTATGGACATTTAAACATGGTTGACCAGATTTAGTATTACCCAGAATTCTAGGCAAATTCTGGATTTTGGCAGTTTTAATAAGTTGATTGCAGGTGGTTTTTTATATAGGTTATGGTCAAATTTTGGGTTTGTTCTCTTTATGAAAGTTGTAGGGCTATGTCTCAGCTTTCTTTTGGTATAAAATTTAGGTCATTTGGACCTTCCTAGACCAAGTTATGGTCATTTACGTAACTACTGTTCATTTAGTCATTTTTGTACAGGTTAGTTTGTTCAATTCCGAATTTGGCCTAATTGTTCACTAAGTTTTGGTCACTTTATGGATATCCAAATGAAAAATGTGCCATTTTATGTCTAGTTCATTCTCAATTGGCGTCACACCAATTGGGTTGGTAAATTTTTAGTTTTGGTCCCTGAAATGGACCTAGGTCAAGCTGCCTACAGATTGACCTTCAACAATCTGAATTGGAACTTGGTTCCAACAATTCATACATACCACAAATGGTCACAATTGACCATTTATCAACTCAAATAAGGTCAATAACATCATTTGGCCAATTCTCAAATTTTTCTTTAATTTTTCATAATCTCCAAACCCTAGTTACATACATTTCAACTCTAATGCAAATTTAAAGTGTATATTCATGATTTATATACTTAATTCACTTCAAATAACCATTCAAAACCATCAAACTCATTCATATCAAACCCTAACCCTAGCTGGAAGAATTTCATATTTGGTCCCTCAATAATTATTTTTGTTTGATTTTACACAATTTCTAATTTAAGTGAGCTACATACACAACAATTAAACTAAAATTTTCAAATTCAATCACTTACCTCAATTAAAGCTTTTCTAACTTCTTAAACTCCACTTCTTTCCTCTTTCTTCCACTTCAAATCTTCTCTTCTAATGGCACTTAGAAGGTTTCTAGGCTTTTTACTAAGATTTATGGTGGAAATCAAGTATTTGGAAGCTTGAGGCTTTGGTTGTTAATGGTGGTTGAGGGAGAAAGCAAGAGAGAGAGAGAGAGGATTTTTTTTTTTGGAGAAGAAGAAGACAATTCTTTTTTTTTTTTCTTTTGAATTTTTAACTTATTAATACATAATTATCCCCAAAATTTCAATTTTTAAATATTAGGTTTATTACATCATGCTTATGTCATGCATGATGTCATAAACTTTTTGATTTTTGGATTTTTCATTTCTTTTTCATTTATTTTTTCATTAGTTCTTTAATTTAATTCTTGATCCTAAAATTTTCTTTTCTCCAATTTTATTGGGTAGTTAGGTCAGGAGTCAGCTCTAGCGATGAATTGACCAAATTACCCATCGCCGGTTCGATCCAGTTTGTAAGTTATTTGATATTTCTTTTGGATCTCTGACCTAATTATTTGACCTGCTTAACAATTCTTTTTCGTGATCTTCTCCTTTTTACTGTGTTCGCAATAGTCCTAAGGACTGCAGCGTCACATTTTACGGTTTGAAATTTGAGTTTAGATCGACCTCGCAGTCCTTCCCGAGAAGGTCATCCATCGCTGTGACTCCCGGCTCATTTAACTTCTTATGTTCTATTTTTCTTCTTTGTACTTAAGTATTTGACAATTATTAATTATTTGTATTCAGGGTTTATTTAAGTGTCTTAGACGTGGTTCTACTTCTCTTAATTGTCTAGACCGACACTGATCACCGGAACAGTGAAATATACCAGGCTATGCAAATAGGGGTGTTACAATTCTCCCCCCCTTAAAATAAATTTCGTCTCGAAATTCTACCTGGTATCAATCTCTGAATAGCTATGGGTGCTGTCTCCTCATGTCCTTCTCTCGTTCCCAAGTAGCCTCCTGACCCGAATGATGGTACCACAACACTTTCACTAACGATATCTACTTATTCCGTAGCTGCTTCACCTCATAAGCCAGAATCTCTATGGGTTCTTTCTCATATGTGAGGTCTGGATTCACTTCAATTTCCTCCACTGGTAGTACTTGAGATGGGTTTGATCGATACCTCCTCAACATAGACACATGGAAGACATTATGTATCTTCTCTAACTCTGGAGGTAGTGCCAAACTATATGCCAAAGGACCCACTCTCTCCAGAACCTCATATGGCCCGATGAAACGAGGACTCAGTTTCCCCTTTCTGCCAAATCTCATAATCTTCTTTCAAGGGGAAACCTTGAGAAATACTTTGTCACCTATTGCATACTCAATATCCCTTCTCTTCAGATCAATATAGGACTTCTGACGGTCTGATGCAGTCTTAAGTCGATCTCTGATCAATCTGACTTTCTCTTCAGTTTGCTGAACAATTTCTAGCCCAATCATCTTTCTTTCACCTACCTCATCCCAACACAATGGGGTTCTACACTTCCTGCCATACAAAGCTTCATATGGAGGCATTCCAATGCTTGATTGGTAGCTATTGTTATAAGCAAACTCAATCAAAGGCAAGTGTGTGTCCCAACTGCCCTCAAATTCAATCACACAAGCCCGCAGCATGTCCTCCAATATCTGTATTACTCTGTCAGACTGGCCATCTGTCTGTGGGTGGAATGCCATGCTAAAGTTCAATCTAGTTCTTAGGGCTCTGTGAAAACTACCCTAGAATCTAGAAGTGACCTAGGATCTCTGTCTGATACGATGGATACTGGCACTCCATGCAGTCTTACTATCTCATCTATGTACAACTTGGCCAATCTTTCTAAATTATAGTCCATCCGAATAGGCAGAAAATGAGTAGACTTGGTCAGTCTGTCAACTATAACCCATACTGCATCATGACTCTTCTATGTCCTCGAAAGTTCCATCACAAAATCCATAGTTATTCTCTCCCATTTCCATTCCGGTACTGGTAGTGGATGTAACAAACCAGCTGGTACTTGACGCTCTGCCTTCACTTGCTGACAAGTTAGGCATTTGGAAACAAATTCTGCCACATCTCTTTTCATACCCATCCACCAGTAATGCTCCTTTAGCCCTCTATACATTTTTGTGCCACCAGGGTGCATAGCAAAAGGAGACTTATGTGCTTCCTTCATAATGATATGCCTCAAATCAACGTCATTAGGAATGCACATTCTGCCCTGGTGCAGTAGTAGGCTGTCATCTCTTACTGAGAACTCAGGTTTCTTACCCTGCTGGACTTCTTCTAACAGCTTCTGATACTTCTGATTATTCTGAGTAGCCATTCTGATCTGATCAATCAACACTAGTTGTACATGCCATGCAACTGTTGTTTGCCTCTCATCATTAATCTCTAAGCTGGCATGCAATACTCTCAACTCATGTACCATAGACAAAGGAGTAACCTTTAGACTTGCCATAGTTTTGCGACTTAAGGCGTCAGCCACCACATTAGCTTTCCTTGACTGATAGTCTATCAGAAAATCATAGTCTTTTATCAACTCTAACCATCTCCTCTGTCTCAAATTCAACTCCTTCTGAGTGCCCAGATACTTCAAACTCTTATGATCTGTGTAGATGTAACACTTCTCCCCATACAAATAGTGTCTCCAGATCTTAAGAGCAAATATAATAGCTGCAAGCTCCAAGTCATGTGTCGGATAATTCCTCTCATGCGGTTTCAGCTGGCGTGATGCATAGGCAATGACATTCCGTTCTTGCATCAGTACACAACCTAACCCATTGTGAGAAGCATCACTGTAAACTATGTATTCTTTACCCGGGGTAGGTAAAGTCAAGACTGGAGCTTCAATCAAACATTTCTTAGACTCATCAAAACTCTACTAGCATTTATCCGTCCACTGAAATTTTACATCTTTTCGAAGTAATTTGATCAATGGAGATGCCAACATGGAAAACCCCTTCACAAATCGGCAGTAGTATCCAGCTAAACCTAGAAAACTGTGAATCTCCATGATATTTCTGGGTGGCCTCCAATTAAGGACAGCTTTTATTTTACTTGAATCTACCTTGATGCCCTCTGCCGATACTATGTGTCCTAAAAAAGATATTTCCTTCAGCCAAAATTCACACTTCGACAATTTGGCGTATAGCTGTTTCTCTCTCAAAGTCTACTGTACAATCCGCAGATGTCTATCACGCTCTTCTGCACTCCTCGAATAGACTAATATATCATCTATGAACACTACAACAAATTGGTCGAGGTATGGTCTGAAGATAGTGTTCATCAGATCCATAAAAGCAGCCGGAGCATTAGTTAACCCGAATGGCATGACCAAGAACTCATAATGGCCATAGCGGGTTCTAAAGCCAGTTTTAGGAATACTCTACTCTTGTATTTTCAGTTGGTAATAATCTGATCTCATGTCAATTTTGGAGAACACAGCTGCACCCCTCAACTGATCAAACAAGTCATCAATGCGGGGCAATGGATATCTGTTCTTTATTGTCACCTTATTCAACTGTCGGTAGTCAATACATAAACGGAGAGTGCCATCCTTCTTCTTAACAAACAACACTGGCGCTTCCCAAGGTGATACACTAGGGCGGATGAAGCCCTTGCCAAGCAGCTCTTGCAACTATACTTTCAACTCTTTCAATTCTGCAGGTGCCATTCTATATGGTGTTATCGAGATTGGATCCACACCAGGCATGACATCAATCTTAAACTGCACTTCTCTTTCTGGAGGTAATTCTGGCAATTCATCGGGAAATACATCCAGAAAGTCACATACGGTAGGGATGTCCCTCAGTGCTGGACTCTCCACTTGGGTGTCTATCACATGTGCCAAGTATGCTTCACACCCCTTTCTGATCATCCTTCTGGCTAGTGCAGCCGAAATGATATTTGATGGCAGTAATTGCCTCTCCCCATGTATTACAACATCACTGTACAGAGGGAGACCAAAAGTGACTGTCTTCAGTCTACAGTCAATCATGGCGTGATGCCTGGCTAACCAATCCATACCCAAGATAATATCATAATCTCTGAAGGGCATTTCAATCAAATCTGACAGAAAAACATGTCCTTGGATCACCAAAGGACAATCTCTATACATTCTATTGACCCGGACCTCTTGTCCTAATGGACTAGTTACTAGCACTTCAAAATCCATTTTGGCACACGGAACCACAAGAGAACTAACTATGCTAGCACTAACATATGAATGAGTAGAGCTTGGATCAAACAGTACAAATACATCTTGATCAGAGATAGAGAATGTACCAGCTACAACATCAAAAGTCTCAGCCTCTTCTCACTATCTCATCGTGTAAACCCTGGCTGGAGCACTCCCTTCTGCTTATTGGCTAACAATACCTTGACTGCCAAAAGCATTGCCTCTACCTCTACCTCTTCCTCTGCTAACCGATTATGAACTTCTGGTAGTAGGACTCTGAATGGATCCTTTTGCAGTAGTAGGAGCTGGCCCAAATCTAGGGGTACTGGTGCAGTCCTTAGCAAGATTGCCCTTGCCTCCACAGTTAAAGCAAGCTCCTATTGCCCAATAGCATTCTCCCCCATGAATCTTGCCACAAGTCTCACTGGGGTGGAGAGGATATGAACCCCTAGTAGACTGCTGACCAGATCTAGGGGGTTTCTGTCCAGAGAATCTACCCCTTCTAAACTTTCCACCTCTACCTCTGCTAGGTCCCCAAAATTTCTTCTTTTTTCCAGATGTACCACTAGGACTTTGTTTAACTGATTTTTCACCTTTTTCTTTCTCTGATTTTTCAGTCTTCTCAGCTTTCTCATTCACTGGTGTTGCTTCTAATTCAATTCTTTCTAACTCAAGTGCTTGAGAGATGAGCTCAGAGAAGTTACTGTGTCTGAATCCCACTACTTGCATCTTCAAACTGGGCTTCAAACCTGTCTCAAATCTCTTGCACCTTTCTTTGCTCGTAGACAGGAGACTCCTAGCATAGTGGCTTAAGCGGGAGAACTCCCTCTCATATTCTGCCACTGTTCTGTTGCCTTGCTTCAAACTCAGAAATTCTTGTAGTTTTTGATCCACATATGCAGCTGGGACATATTTCTGTCTGAACTCTCTGATGAAATCATCCCAGGTTAATACTGGCAATTCTGCCAAGCTATGGGGGATGGTCTTTCATCAGTCATATGCGTCCCCTTGCAATAAAGATACTGAATACTCAAACTTTAGTTCATGCAGGTAGTGTAGTTTCTTGAATACTCAGTCCATTCTCTCCAACCACTGCTCTGCCTTTAAAGGGTCCACTATACCCTTAAACTCTGTGGCCCCATACTTAAGTAGCTTGTCATACTGCCTGGCTGAAGGCTGTGGTTGCACCACAGGTGTCTGAAATGGAGCTTGGGTAGGCATGCTTCTAGCCATTTGTTGGAACATCGCAGCCATCTGCTGAGCAAATTGTATAGGAAATTGCGGCATTTGTGCGGCTGGTGCTACTGACCCACTGACATTTGGGAGAGCTAGGGCTTCTCCTTGGGCCTCAGGCTCTACTAACTGCTCAACAGAGCGATCCCCTTCTTCCATTTCAGTTTGGAGTTAGGATATCTCATGAACAAACAACACAAGGAGATTCTCTCTGTTAATTCATATTCATGATGTAATGCACTGTATGTAACAAATAAGGACATTGAGCAGTTGTACTTATCAAAGAAAAGACACAAATTCACAAATCAAAACATATTTCAAAAATTCACTCTGATACCACTGAAACATATCACACCTTAACCCTCTGTAAGGCATAACATGATTTCGTAGAATACCTAATGAACTACCGAACTTCACCTACCAATAACTCATTAAGTACTCTACAAAGGATTTTAAAACCATTTTCTTACTTTTTAGAAGTGGTGAGCATTTTTTTATATTTAAAAGAAGTTTAAAAACTAGTTTAAATTTTTTGTCCATTTTATTTTTACGCAAATTTAAGAAAAATTTCGGCAAAGTGCCATCTGTATTTTAAGAAAACTGTTCTTCAAAAATCTGTAAAACACTTTTAATAATTCTTTTTCATCAAACTCACAGCTACTTCAACAAAACTCAACATTATTTTTCAAACTCCAAAATTCAAATTAATAATTCACAACTCAATTGTCATCAAAATAGTACTTAATATTTCCATTCATTTTTTATTCAAGTAAAAACAAATTATATTTATCAACCACTATACATTAGCAAAACCAAAATAATATTATTACAAACTCTATACAACTACTCAAAGTCAATTTATACATGTACATACGGTTACATATACAAATATAAATATTACATTTAGGGTATAAAATTATACATGACAAAACTTCAGGGAGGTAGCTCTAAGATCCTCAGCAGCTCACTCTGCTGCTCCTCTAGTCTCTATATCTGCAACAGTAATAACAGCCATCACTGAGTACTATAACTCAGTGGTGCATAACATACTAAAATAACATTTATGCATAATTCAAATCCTATTTATTCAAATACAATACTGAAAATGAAAGACAGATACAAAACATGATTTATAAACTTTTAGTCCAAACAATTTCATTTAGGAAGTCTCAAAACAATTTCATAAAAACACACAGTTATATCATGCCATTCGAAACATATTCATCTCAATAGCCGGAGGCTTATGAGAAATCACAAGGCTAGCTAGCTCAAATATATGGGTACCCATTCAAATTTCTTCTTCTACTAGCACACACCTCAACACTTCAGCTAGAGAAGGAATCAAAATTCAAAACTAATTTCCCTCACTAGTCATGCTAGTGAGGCATTCAAATATATGATCATGACACTATGGTTTCAAAAATGTCTTAACAATTTATCAAATATTTATTGTCATTTCAAACACATACAAGTAAACTTTCAACAATTTAAGTCAAAAAGCATAATATACATTTCAATACAATTAAGTCACAATTTAATATCACAATTCATTCAAAACAATTTACAGAAGAAAATTTACAGAAATTTCTATGTTGTGCACAAACCTTATACGAGTCTTCTCTTGGCCTTGACTCGATGCTTCGGGTTCTTTCCCGGTATTCTTTTCCACTGAAACACACAAGTTTACAGTGTTTCAGTACCATAAAATTATCATAAGTCCAAAAATAGTTTCAAATCTAACTTTAATATGCTTAATTTAACGTTCTTTGAAATTTGTATTTTGGGTTACTATTCATGACACTATTCAAGTCAATTTGTTGAATTTCTAATGCTTAATAGGTATGGGAATTCTAATTTCACCCACATGCCACATTTTGGTTACCTAACTTGTTGGTTTTGGTTGTTTTCCTCAAATCTTAAGTCTCTTAGGTAAAATTCCAAAATTTCATATTTTGTGCCCTGTTTTGCACTGTTCCATTGGTCATGTTACTGTGGTAATTTGGCTATGTTTTCTTCACAGAAGTTGTTCCTTATTGTCTTAACTTTATTTTCCTTTTTAAATCACTCTATTTAGAGTTTTGTAGCCCTAGTTATGGCCATTTAAACATGGTTGGCCAGATTTAGTGTTACCTAGAATTCTGGGCAAATTTTGGATTTTGGCAGTTTTAATAGGTTGATTGTAGCTAGTTTTTCAGATAGGTTATAGTCAAAATTTGGGTTTGTTCTCTTCATGAAAGTTGTAGGGCTATGTCTCAGATTTCTTTCGGTATAAAATTCAGGTCATTTGGACCTTCCTAGACCAAGTTATGGTCATTTACGTAACTACTATTCATTTGGTCATTTTTGTACAAGTCAGCTTGCTCAATTTCAGATTTAGCCTAATTGTTCACTAAGTTGTGGTCACTTTCTAGGCATGATTCCTGAATGAAAAAAGTGTATTTTGTGTTTAGTTTCATTCCCAATTGGCCTCACACCAATTGGGTTGGTAAAATTTCTGTTTTGTCCTTGAAATGGACCTAGGTCAAGCTGCCTGCAGATTGACCTTCACCAATCCAAATTGGAACTTGGTTCGAACAATTTGTACACACCACAAATGGTCACAATTGACCATTTCTCAACTCAAATAAGGTCAATAATATCATTTGGCCAATTCTCAATTTTTTTTTTTCAATTTTTCACAATCTCCAAACCCTAGTTACATACATTTCAACTCTAATGCAAATTTAAAGTGTATATTCATGATTTATACACTTAATTCACTTCAAATAACCATTCAAAACCATCGAACTCATTCATATCAAACCCTAACCCTAGCTGGATGAATTTCATGTTTGGTCCCTCAATAATTGTTTTTGTTTTATTTTACACAATTTCTAAGTTCAGTGAGCTACATACACAACAATTAAACTAAAATTTTCAAATTCAATCACTTACCTCAATTAAAGCTTTTCTAACTTCTTAAACTCCACTTCTTTCCTCTTTCTTCCACTTCAAATCTTCTCTTCCAATAGCATTTAAAAGGTTTCTAGGCTTTTTACTAAGATTTATGGTGGAAATCAAGTATTTGGAAGCTTGAGGCTTTGGTTGTTAATGGTGGTTGAGGGAGAAAGCAAGAGAGAGAGAGAGAGAGAGAGAGAGGACTTTTTTTTTTGGAGAAGAAGAAGACAATTCTTTTTTTTTTTTTAATTTTTAACTTATTAATACATAATTATCTCCAAAATTTCAATTTTTAAATATTAGGTTTATTACATCATGCTTATGTCATGCATGATGTCATAAACTTTTTGATTTTTGGATTTTTCATTTCTTTTTCATTTATTTTTCCATTAGTTCTTTAATTTAATTCTTGATCCCAAAATTTTCTTTTCTCCAATTTTATTGGGTAGTTAGGTCAGAAGTCAGCTCTAGGGGTAAATTGACCAAATTACTCATCGCCGGTTCGATCCGGTTTGCAAGTTATTCGATATTTCTTCCGGATCCCTGACCTAATTATTTGACCTGCTTAACAATTCTTTTTCGTGATCTTCTCTTTTCCACTGTGTTTGCAATAGTCCTAAGGACCGCAGCGTCACCTTTTACAGTTCAAAATTTGAGTTTAGATTAAACTCGCAGTCCTTCCCGAGAAGGTTACCTATTGCTGTGACTCCCAACTCATTTAACTTCTTGTGTTATGTTTTTCTTCTTTGTACTTAAGTATTTGACAATTATTAATTATTTGTGTTCAGGGTTTATCTAAGTGTCTTAGACATGGTTCTACTTCTCTTAATTATCCGGATCGACACCGGTCATCGGAACAGTGAAATATACCAAGCTATGCAAATAGAGGTGTTACACTCCTGCTATTGCTAAAAGCCATGAAAACCCTTTCGTGCATCCATAGACATTTTGGGTGCACTAAAGGTTTCCCTAATAACCTCAAAAGACTTTTTGGGGCCTCTTGAGGATTCTCCCCTTCCACTTCTGCTTATTCTTCCCCTGCCTATGGGGTTAGCAGGTAGTGCTCCTATACCCTCATTTTCATGTGGTGCACTAGTCATCCTTACAAACTATCTTGAACCTCACATTTTCTGAAAATAAACATGAAATGTTGAGCATACATAAAGTTAATGTGGATTCACATGAACACAAAACATTTCATAAAGCATGGCATGAAGCATAAGCACATCATATATCATATAGGGATGCAACCTTAATGGACATGTATTTTCCTAACTGTGCTAATTGACAAACTTTCTCTCCTTCTTTACTATAACTTTGACTAGCATCTAGTTCCACTCATCTATTTTAGAACTTTGATACCAACTGTGTAACAACCCAACTAGGGGCATTATCAGTACTAAGGAATGGACTAGCTTAAGGCTGCTAGAACCCGTAGCAAGCTTAAAATTTGATAAACATAACTCATTCTACATAAACCAAAACTAAGCAACTCATGAACAATCACACTTTAGAATTTACATTAAAACATAAATCATTCACTTTTAAAGCAGTTTAGAATTTGAACTTTTTCATTTCGTACATAAACACTAAAGTGTAATTCTTTCATACATTCATAGATACTCAAAGAGTGTGCTATAAAGGTTAAGGTAAACATACATACATCACTTAAACTTAAACATGACATATTATAAATCTTCTAAAATGAAGCACAGTGTTTAGTCATTTACAAATTACATGTCCAATTTATAACACAACATATAAAAGAACTAACTAACTCATGCCTCTGGCTAGCTCTTCCTGTAGGTAACTCTACTCCTTCAACCCTATATCTGGGGGTTGGGAGAAAGGGATAAGCTTCAAAAAGCTTAGTGAGTAAACTAACCATTACATTTATCATACTTATCATTTCATTCATATGTAATACATCAGTCACATGAGTTTTTCACATCATAGACAATTCACATAAAATGAACTTGTCACCAATGATTTTCCATAACCAATTTTTCCAGCTTATATAGATGCTCCTCAATACATCCTCTTAAAATCATAAAATAACCAATGTGTTTGGCTTATAAAGAAGCTTCTTAGGTTTTCCTCTATCATAAATAGTGAGCCAGGGACTTATTAGGTCTCACTTGGTTTTCCCACATAACATCATGCATGATCATAACATATAACATATCTATACCATAGGGAAACTAGTGGGTCATCCAACATCCATTGTGCACCAATAATAAATATGCAATAATGCAGTAATTATTGTGTTTTAGATACATACACCCTAATAAATCATGACATGATACATGAGAATGTTTTATGCCCAATCAAATAAGTTTCCATTTATAAAGGCTAGTGTTACTCACCTCTTGTAGCCTATTAACCACTAGAAACGAACAGTTACTATCCTCTTAACCTTGGCTTCCCAAGTCCCTAATATCCAATCCTATAAAAGTCGAACCTTAATGAGTTATCTGGAACTCTAAAACTCTATGCACATAATAAATGATTTATTCTAGGCCCTTTTGGGTCATAAAAACAAGTTTTAGAACCTTAGAATAAAAAGAAAATGAGGCTGCCATAACCAATTTTGGCTGTTGAAGTAAGGAACTTCAGTTGCCGAAGTCCCAAGCCTTAAATGCCGCTTTTGTGTCACACATTATCCCTCCATAAGGCATGACATGATCCTATAATATATTTAATGAATTACCGAACCTCACCTACAGATAACTCATTAGATATACTACAAGAGATTTTAAAACGATTCCATTTTATTTTTGAGTTTAACGTGGTGAGAAAAACAATATCGGAGAGAATTTATTTAAATTAGAGCCATAAAATTCATTTGGAATTAATTTAATATTTTACAATGTTTAAAAAAAATTTGGCATGATGTCGACTAAAAATGTAACAAAACAGTTCTTTAAAAACTGTGATAAACATTTTATACAAATATCTCATCCACAATCCAAACGCATTCAACTCAAGTCATTTCTTTTTACTCATTCCATACCAAATAAGGTGTTTATTTCATGTAAAAATCAAAGTAAAGATTCTTACATAATTTTACAAACCAAAAACAACAAAATATTATTACAGTTTAGTTTATACAATTGCTCATTGTCTTTTAGATACATATAAACTAAATTGCAAAAAAATGAATTTACAAGGGTCTGATTAATATACTCGAAAAAGATCCCAAAATAAGCTTCAATCACTACTATTAGCAGCTCACTCTGTTGCTTTATCTATCTTTTTACCTGCGACAGTATAAACAAGCTATTGTTGAGTGGTAAACTCAGTGGTACACAACTTAAAATTTAAAACTCAATACAAAACTCAGTTTATCAAAAAGGGTAAACAAGAGTTTCCAACATTCACATTTTCAATAACATTTTATCAAGGTAATTTCAAACACTAGTGTTGCCACAATTCACACAACTTAGGTTATGACACAAAATTTTCAATCAATACCGTATTGTACACTACGACAAAGCAATCTATAATCTCACTAACTAAAAATAATGAGGGAGGTGGCTAGCTAGCTAATTGAGTACTCATCCGAATTCAACCTCAACTGGCAAGCTAGAGAGGGAGGAAACATAAACAAACTCAACCCCATAGATAGAGGAGGAACACAATAAGCATTATCATTCCAAGTGTGGTTTCAAAACCCAATCCAACAATTTCATTCAAATAATTTCATTGTAAATCAACAATCATATTTCATTTATAAATTTCCCCTTATAAGGTTGGCAACACACAATTTCTCAAATTAAAATTCTCAATGCAATAAAAATCATAACTCAATCATACAACTTATTCAAATCAATTTCAAATTGAAAAACAAAGAAGAAGGTTTAGTTGTGCACAAACCTTTTTATACTCCTCTTTTCTGGTTCAACTTGTCCTTTTCTTAAGAGGCTCCTTTTCCACTGAAAATATATAATGGAGATGTCTTAATACTCAATTTAACTACCACAAGTAGTCAATTAATTAAATGTCTAATGAATGCCTAAGTTACTTATGCAATTTCTAAGAGTTTGGGTTCTGGACAGATTTATGCCCTGACTTTTGGACCCAATTTCAACCTAGTTCTACTCATAATCTGATGAGGTATTCTTTACAAAAATTGTCCCTCTATGTCTTAGTTTTATTTTTCAATTTGAATCACTCAATTTGGAGTTGTGTAGCTCTAGTTATAGTCAATTTACCAAGTACTGGTCTAATGACCAATACTGTTCTAGAACAGGGCAGATTCTGGAACTCAACTCTATCAAGCTAATTGGACTAGTTATGGTCATAATTTGGTTAGGATTCTTCATATGAGTTGTTCCCCTGTGTCTCATGGTTACGTAGGTTCAAAATTTTCTAAATTTGAGGTAATATAGGGTGAGTTATGGTAATTTAATCAACCCAGACTCATAAACCTTATAACTCCATAATTCTAGGTTCTAGATCAGGTTTTACAATTCACATTTGAGGTCCTTAATCTCAGAATTTGAGTAAGGTTTCTAAACCAACGTTGTAGCTCTAAGTCTTAGGTTTTCAGATCATTTTGGCTCATCCCATTTGGAATTTTTTAGTGAAAGTTATGGTCTAATTACTATTCTGGGGTCAATTGGCTAAAGTGATTCCAGTGCAGGAATTCCAGATTAGCAAATCCTGAATTCTCCTAACAATTTCCCTAAGTTACTTTAGGATCTGGGTTCTGGTTAAAATATAAAAATTGTAGTTCTATGTGTTATGAACATTTTGGTTTTAGAATAACTACATTTGCAGTTTTGTAGCCCAAGTTATGGCATTTTTGCCAAAACTGATCGGATAACCATTTGTCCAGGATTTCTAGGTCAGGTTTGGTTCTGGCAGATTTATTGGACTAAATTTGCTTAGCAATTTGACCAACTTAGGGTCATTATTTGAGTTCATGATTTTCATAAGAAGTGTTCTACTATGTTTCATATTTTTATTAGTTTAAGAATCACATAATTTGAAGTTTTTTAGTATGAGTTATGCCTAATTAGATATGTACTATTCATTCTATCATTTCTGGTCAGGTCCAGAACACCAATTCTGGATTCAAGAAAATTTTAGACCAACTTATGGTCATTTTATGAAACACCCCTTTTTGTATAGCCTGGTATATTTCACTGTTCCGATGACCGGTATCGGTCCGGACAATTAAGGGGATTAGAACCATACTTAAGACAACTAGAGAAACCATAAACACAAATAATTAGTAATGTTGAATTAGTTAAGTATAAATAAGAAAAACAAAACATAAGAGGTTAAACGAGCCGAGAGTCACAGCGATGGGTGACCTCCTCGGGAACGACTACGAAGTCGATTTAAACTCAAATTTCGAACCGTAAAAAGTGACGCTGCGATCCTTAGGACCCTTATGAACACAGGGGAAAAGAGAAAATCACGAAAAAGAACTGTTAAGCCAGTCAAATAATTAAGTCAGGGAGCCGGAAGAAATATGGAATTACTTGCAAACTGGGATGAACCGGCGAGGGGCAATTTAGTCAATTGACCCCGAGAGCTGACTCCTGACCTAACTGTCAAATAAAATCGGAGAAAAGAAAATTTTGGGATCGAAAATTAAATTAAAGAACTAATAGAAAAATATATAAAGAAAAGAAAAAAAAATAAAAACCCTTCTTCTTCCTTTGTTGCCGCCCCATTTTCTCCCAAAACCCTCCATGAGAATTCCTCCATTTAAGCTTACATTTAAGCTTTAATTCCTCCACTCAACCTTAACAACTCTCCTAAAAACCTTACTAGAGCTTACTATTGCAACTTAAGAAGAAGATTGAAAGAAGAAAGGAGCACAAAAGATTGAGATTTGAGGATCTAAGCAAAGGTTAGTCTCTTAACTACTAATTAGTTGATTAAGTGCATAATTAGTTGTTGAAATGAGCTTAGAAACTAATAAAATGAAATGAAAATATGTGGATAGACCAAACTAAAATTTTGGCCTGTTGAAGGAGAGTATGATTTTGTATGGTTTGATGGATTTAAATGTGTTAGTAAATTTGCATGAGAATGGTAGTAAGTTGGAAATGCATAAATGTGAATAAATGCAACATTTTAGTGTGATTAGGGTTTGGAGGCCTAGGGTTTTGAGACAAAATTTGGAAAAATGAGTAAATGGCATGTTTGACCTATTGTGAAGAGAAAAATGGTCAATAATGACCAAAGGAGATGTGTGGGAATTGTTAGAATGAAAGTCAAATTCGTAGGGTAAATGGTCATGCTACTGGCAGCATGACCAAGCCAACTTTGAAGGATCAAAACGGAAATTTTACAAGTCCAATTGATATGCCACCAATTGGGGATGAAAATAGACATAAAATGACACAATTTTCGTTAAGGAACCAAAAACTGACCAAAACCTAGTGAAATTGACCAAAGTTGGTTAAGAGCAGTCTGCCACTGCACAAACTGACCAAATGAACAGTATTGGTCATAACTCGAGCTAGGAAGGTCAAAATGACCTGAAATTTTACCAGTAATTAGATAAGATATAGACCTAAAACTTTCATGAAGAACACCAACCCAAATTATGCCATTAACCTAATCAAATTATTGAGCAAAATTGAGTTACTGAACCTGCAAAACTGCAGGATTGCCATTTGAACAGTAAGGTTTCAATGGCTATAACTCTCTCTAGAAAACTCCGATTTAGGTGAATCTTGAACCAATGGAAACCTAAGACATAATAGAACATTTCGTATGAAGGAAATTAGACCAAATTACGGACTTAACTTAATCAAATTATTGAACGAAGTTGGATCAAAAATCTGCCAGAACCAAAATTGCAGCATGAGCGATTGCACGTGAACGAAGAATCGTATTTTGGCTATAACTTGAGCTACAAAACTACAATTGGGGTGATTCAAAAAGGAGAATAAACTTAAGACAATGGGGAAAATTTTCTATGAAGAAAGTTTTACCAAATTCCATCAATAAAGTGACCAATGGAACAGTGCAACTTAGGACTCAAAAACTAAAATTTACCAAATTTGCCTAAAAGAATTAGGATTTGAGTAAACAACCAAAACCAACAAGTTTAGTGACCAAAATGTGGTATGTGGGTGAAGTTGGAGTTCCCATACCTATTAAGCCTTAGAAAGTCAATTATTTGACTTGAATAGTGTAGTGAATAGTAACCCGAAACACAAAAATTTCGAGGACGTCGAATTTAACACGTTAGAACTAGGTAAATGTGAAGCTAAATTTATTTTGGGATTTATGTTAAGTTCTAGTACTGAAACATTGTAAAATTGTGTATTTCAATTGAAAAGAATACCGAGAAAAAACCCGAGGAACCGAGTCAAGGCCCAGAGGCGACTCGCTTGAGGTTTGTGCACAACGTATGCTTTTTATAATCATCTTTTGCATACTATTTTGAATAATGTGAAATATTGAGTTATGGCATTCTTATGATGTTTTGATTTAAATTGTTGAAAGTTATTATGTATATTGAAATGACAATGTTTAACAAATTGTTAAGATAAGTTTTGAAACCACAGTGTCATGACCATATATTTGAACACCTCACTAGCACGACTAGTGAAGGTAATTAGTTTCGAATTTTGATTCCTTCTCTGGAGAAGTGTTGAGGTGTGCCAGTAGAAGAGGATGTGAATGGATATCCATATATTTGAGCTAGCTAGCCTTGTGATGTGATTTCTCTTTAGCCTCTGGCTATTGAGATTCTATTTGTTTCGAATGGCATGATCTAACTGTGGGTTTTATGAAATGTGTTTTGATACTTCGAAATGAACTTGGTTTGCATTAAAATTTCATAATTCATGTTTTGTGTTTAATGCTCATGTTTAGTCAAATTTTTGAATAAATGTGATTTATATTCTGCATAAAGATTATTTTAGTATGTTGTGCACCATTGAGTCCTAGTACTCAGCGATAGCTTCTATTGCTGTCGCAGATACAGAGACTATAGGAGTAGCAGATTGAGCTGCTGAGGTGTGAGGAGCTATCAGCTTAAAGTCTTCGGGTTTAATTTATACCTTGATGTATATATTGCACATAAATGTATGGACATGTAAAAATGGGTCTTGAGCAGTTTGTATAAAATTTGTATACAGTTGTAATATATATTATAGTTTGAAATTCTCTTAATGTAAATTTTGGAATGATGTATATAAATTGTTTTGTTTCTAATGAAATATGAATGAAACTATTTTATTTAATTTGAATGAAATGTATTGCTAGTATTTTGAGGATTATTAAATTTTGAACTTGAGAAATTGATTGAAATGATTGTGGAGTTGTTGAAATGGATTGAGTTTGATTGTGAAATTGAAGTAGTTGTTGAGAAAAATTTTTAGAAGTGCTTTTTACAGGTATTTGAAGAACTGTTTTCTCAAAATACAGAGGGAACTCTGTCAAAATTTTTATAAAATTTGCAGAAAAATAAAATGGACTAAAAATATTAACTAGATTTACTTTTAATCATATGTTTTAAATACCTATTAGAAAATGCTCACCACTTAACAAAAGTAAGAAAATTGTTTTAAAATCCCTTGTAGGGTACTTAATGAGTTATCGGTAGGTGAAGTGCGGTAGTTCATTAGGTATTCTACGGGATCATGTTATGCCTTACAGAGGGGTAAGGTGTGACATGTTTTAGTGGTATCAGAGCCAGTTTTTGAAGTATGTTTTAAATTGTGAATTTGTGTCTTTTCTTTGTTAAGTATAACTGCTCAATGTCCATAATTGTTACATACAGTGCATTACATCATGAATATGAACTAACGGAGGGAAATCTCCATGTGTTATTTGTTCAGGAGATACTCTAACTTCAGACTGAAATGGAAAAAGGGGATCGCTCAGTTGAGCAGTCTGTTGAAGCTGAGGCATAAGAGGAAGCCCCAGCTTTATCGAATGTCATGGTCAAGAGCACCACTTCGCAAATGCCGCAGCTTTCTGCATACCGCATGCCAGATGGTTGCGATGTTTCAACAAATGGCTGGGGGTATGCCTGTTCAAGCTCCACCCCAAACACCTATGGCACAACCACTGCCTCCAGTCAGACAATATGATAAATTACTGAAGTATGGGGCTGCAGAATTTAAGGGTACAGTGGACCCTTTAGAGGCAGAGCAATGGCTTGAAAGAATGGACAGAGTATTTAAGAAGCTGCACTGCCAAGATGAACTGAAGTTTGAGTATTCTATGTCTCTACTGCAAGGGGATGCGTATGATTGGTGGAATACCATCCCTCAGAGGCTTGGCTGAACCACCAGTGCTAACCTGGGATGACTTCATCAGAGAGTTCAGACAGAAATACATCCCAGATGCATATGTTGATCAGAAACTGCAAGAATTTTTGAGTTTGAAACAAGGAAATCGATCAGTGGCAGAGTATGAGAGGGAGTTCTCCCGCCTGAGTCACTATGCGGGGAGTCTCCTTACTACCAGCAAGGCAAGATGCAAGAGATTTGAGACGGGTTTGAAGCCCAGCATAAGGATGCAAGTTGTGGGATTCCGACACAGCAACTTCTTAGAGCTTATGTCTCAAGCACTTAAACTGGAGAGAATTGAATCAGAAGCAACCCTAGTGAAAGAAAAATCAGAAAAGTCGAGAAATCGTAAAAGACAAGGGGAAAATCGGTTGAAGTTCGTGCTACCTCTAGAAAGAGAAAGAAGTTTAGTGGACCCAGCAGGGGTCGAGGTGGAAGATTTGGTAGAGGTAGATTTTCCGGACAGAGACCCCCTAGGTCTGGTCAGTAGTCGAGCAGGGGTTCACATTCTGCCCGCCCCTGTGAGACTTGTGGCAAGATTCATGGGGGGGAGTGTTATTGGGCCACTGGAGCCTGCTTTAATTGTGGAGGCAAGGGTCATTTAGCAAGAGACTGCACTAGTGTTCCGTCTTCGAGATATGGTCCAGCTCCTACATCGCTGAGGATTTATTGAGTCCCGCTCCTAGAGGTTCACAATTGCAAGGCAGGAAGAGGCAGAGGTAGAGGCAGAGGTAGAGGCACCGCTCAGCAACAGTGGCACGCTGGTCGGCACAAGGGAGTGCTTCAGTCAGGGTTTATTCAATGAGACAACGAGAAGAGGCTGAGACTTCCGATGTGGTAGCTAGTACATTCTCTATCTCTGATCAAGATGTATTTGTATTGTTTGATCCGGGTTCAACCCATTCATATGTTAGTGCTAGCATAGTCAGTTCACTTGCTGTTCCATGTGTGCAAATGGGTTTTGAAGTGCTAGTAACTAGTCCGTTAGGACAAGAGGTCCGGGTCAACAGAATTTATAGAGACTGTCCTTTGGTGATCCAAGGACATGTTTTCCTATCAAACTTGATTGAAATGCCCTTCAGAGAGTATGATATTATCTTGGGCATGGATTGGTTAGCCAGGCATCACGTCATGATTGATCAGAGATCAAGATACACTTTTGGTCTCCTCTCATGCGGTGATGTGGTAATACATGGGGAGAGGCATTTACTGCCATCAAACATCATTTCGGCTGCACTAGCCAGAAGAATGATCAGAAAGGGGTGTGAGGCATACTTGGCACATGTGATAGACACCCAAGTGGGGAGCCCAGCACTAAGGGACATCCCTACTATATGTGACTTTCCGGATGTGTTTCCTGATGAATTACCAGGATTACCTCCAGAAAGAGAGGTGCAGTTTGAAATTGATGTTATGCCTGGTGTGGACCCAATCTCCATAACACCATATAGAATGGCACCAGCAGAATTGAAAGAGTTGAAAGTGCAGTTGTAAGAATTACTTGACAAGGGCTTTATCTGCCCTAGTGTGTCACCTTGGGGAGCACCAATATTGTTTGTTAAGAAGAAGGATGACACTCTCCGCTTGTGTATTGATTATCGGTAGTTGAATAAGGTGACAATAAAGAACAGATATCCATTGCCCCGTATTGATGACTTGTTTGATCAGTTGAGGGGTGCAGCTGTGTTCTCCAAAATTGACCTGAGATCAGGTTATTATCAGTTGAAAGTACAAGAGCAGAGTATTCCTAAAACTGCCTTCAGAACCCGCTATGGCCATTATGAGTTTTTGGTTATGCCATTCGGGTTAACTAATGCTCCGGCTGCTTTTATGGATCTGATGAATACTATCTTCAGACCATACCTCGACCAGTTTGTTGTGGTATTCATAGATGATATATTGGTCTATTCGAGGAATGCAGAAGAGCATGATAGACATCTGTGGATTGTACTGCAGACTTTGAGGGAGAAACAGCTATATGCCAAATTATCGAAGTGTGAATTTTGGCTGAAAGAAATATCTTTCTTGGGGCATGTAGTATCAGAAGAGGGCATCAAGGTAGATCCAAGTAAGATTGAAGCTGTCCTTAATTGGAGGCCACCCAGAAATGCCACAGAGATTCGCAGTTTTCTGGGTTTAGCTGGATACTACCGTCGATTTGTGAAGGGATTCTCCATGTTGACATCTCTATTGACCAAGCTGCTTAGAAAAGATGTGAAATTTCAGTGAACGGACAAATTTCAGTGAACGGACAAGTGAAATTTCAGTAAAAATGGGTCTTGAGCAGTTTGTATAAAATTTGTATACAATTGTAATATATATTATAGTTTGAAATTCTCTTAATGTAAATTTTGGAATGATGTATATAAATTGTTTTGTTTCTAATGAAATATGAATGAAACTATTTTATTTAATTTGAATGAAATGTATTGCTAGTATTTTGAGGATTATTAAATTTTGAACTTGAGAAATTGATTGAAATGATTGTGGAGTTGTTGAAACGGATTGAGTTTGATTGTGAAATTGAAGTAGTTGTTGAGAAAAATTTTTAGAAGTGCTTTTTACAGGTATTTGAAGAACTGTTTTCTCAAAATACGAGAGGAACTCACAAAATTTTTATAAAATTTGCGGAAAAATAAAATGGACTAAAAATATTAACTAGATTTACTTTTAATCATATGTTTTAAATGCCTATTAGAAAATGCTCACCACTTAACAAAAGTAAGAAAATTGTTTTAAAATCCCTTGTAGGGTACTTAATGAGTTATCGGTAGGTGAAGTGCGGTAGTTCATTAGGTATTCTACGGGATCATGTTATGCCTTACAGAGGGGTAAGGTGTGACATTTTATGGGTAACATTTCTTCATGAAATTTGTGGCTTTAAGTCTTAAGTTTCATCTCCAATTAGCCTTACACCAATTGGAGCTGTCTAGCTCTACTTATAACCATAAAAGCACATTGGACTCAGAGGTCCAGAAATCCAACACACAAGTAACACCTCCAATTGCTCAATTCAATCCAACAACCAGCTTCATTTCTCAACAAACACACATCAATTGATCAACATTAGACTTCAAACATTACAATTATGCCTCATATCACAAATCCCCAATTCCACCAAAACCCTAATTCCCAACTTCACAATTCATACAAATTCAAGCAACCTCACTTCACAAATCATGCATACTACCTCACCACACATTGCAATTCATGTTTAATTTGATCATGGCATGTCAAAACCCTAAGGTACTCAAGCTAGATGAAATTTAGGGTGAGAGTTCCATGCATGTTTTTCATGTTTTCCTAAGTTAATTCATGCCTAACTCAACTCAAATTTAAAGAATATATCACCAATTTGAATTGAATTCAGTTACCTTGTTTGGGTAGAATTTTCCACTCCACAACTTCAAGAATTTCTTGATTTTCTTTCTTCCAATCTTCAAGACAAGGTAAAATAATAAGGCTTTATTTTGGTGGCTACAAAAATTGGGAAGGAAATTTAAGGTTTTTGGAGCTTTGGATATCCATCAATGGAGGAAATGAAAAAAAAAAAAAAAGAGGGAGAGAAATAGGTGTGCCGGCCAAAAGAAGGTAGAAAAAGATGGATTTTTTTTTTTTAATTCCTATCTTGTCTTATTTATATTTATCTAAAAATAAATGAATTTAAATTAAAATTTTAATTGTGTCATGCATATGTCATTGATGATGTCATAATTCAAATTAAACTTTAGATTTCATTTCATTCCTTTTCTTTTCCCTACAATTCTCTATATTTTAATTATTTTTCATTATTTTAATCTCATATATTTTAATGAACATTTAGGTCAAAAGTCACCTCTAAGGGTGAATTGACCAAAATGCCCCTCATCAGTAGTAATTCATCTTTTAATAATGCTTGATAACTCCTTGAGTTTTGATCCACTTATTTAAGTTTGTTCTCATTTCTTTTCTATGGTTTTTACATTCCCAATAGTTTCGTAATTATCCCTTGGCCTAGGATGTCATGGGGTTCCACATGAATTTAGGGTTGCAATTAAGCTCACAGTCACTTCTCGGGTCGGTCATCCATCGTTAGGACCTTGGCTCATTTAACCGATTTAGGCTTTATTCTTCTTATTTTCATTCATCCTCATGTAATCTATATTAATTTTATTTATGGCTTTTCTAGGTGGCTTAGGTATGGTTTTAAACATCTTAACTGTTCGGACAGACACTAGTCACCGAAACAGTAGAATATATAGACTACTTAGTATGGGGGTGTTACATTTTGGGTAGTAGCAATTATGGCTACTAAAGTAAGGAACTTTGGTTACCGAAGTTCTAAGCTCCTATACTCTAGTTGTCGAAGTTAGGAACTTTGGCTGTTGAAGTCCTAAACTAAGAAAACTCCCAAGAAGCTTTAGCTGCTTTGGCTGCCAAAACTGTGGTTTTGGCTGTCGAACTTAGGAATTTCTAGAATTTTCTTTGCCCAAAACTCACACCCAAAGCATAACTATGCTCCACAACTTCCTCTGATGAACTCAAATTACCTCCAAAACATGCCACAAACTTAAAATTGTGCATGGATGCTACATGCATCCAACCAACAATCAACAACCTAAGATTCTCTTAAAAATTTTCAAAACACCATAAAGGAGAAACTAAAAAAATCAAACTCAAACAACTTTCACATATTTTAAACCCAAATTCCATCATCATAATACACATTTTAAACTTATACTAGAACCCCAAAAAGCCACGTGCATTTAAAGATCCCCTCAAAACATCAACATGCAACAACTCTCCAAAAGGTTAAAATTGATTCCAAAAAGACAAAACCACTCTTTTCTTACATGAAATCCATGCCTCTCAAGCTCACTCATGAACATTTTTCAGAATCATTTTGATCATTTAGAAGAAACTTAAAAAGTGAGAAAGACCTTTCATTCTTGAAAACGAAATTAGAGGATTTAGCAGAGGAAACTTGCAATTAACTCTTGAATCTTGAGTTTCCCCAAAGAAATCCAAGCATCCAAGCATGAAATTTTTCAAGAAAACTCAATCCAAACCTTTTTACATGACACAATACAAAGAGAGAGAGAGAAAATATTTTTCTTTGAATTTGAACTAAAATGGGCTATTTATACCCTACTGTAGAGGGGACTTTCCGAATGCCCAGCTTTCAATTATTGGAGTTCATTCCATCGAAAAGGACATCTCAACAGCAAAAAGGGGATTTTGTCTACCGAAAGTCCAGCATTCGGTTGTCGAAGTTCCTTTTGCCTAAAAACATCACTTAAACTTTTACTTGGCTAAAACAAGCAAAAACTTATTCATTCTTATATACATCTTTAACACATCATAGCATACATAGAGAACCTACCACTATTTCTTTTGTTTGTGAAACCTTAAGTTTCCCGAGAATTTCCTATCAATGACAGGAATTCCGACATCGGAAAGTAGTGGGTATTACATTTGTTAAAACTCATATTGCTTATTTTAATATATTAATGTTAGTTATTGTTTAATAAAGTGCAATTTAAAATTTTTTAAATTAATTTTGATAATTATATGACTCTTTAGATTTTGGCCCCCTCCACATTTAATCATGCGTCCATCCTTGGGTATATATTTGTGTAATGCATGTATAAGTGTTTTAACGTTTTAATAAGATTATCAAAATTCAAAAAATATATTCCTCCTTTGAAAAGGAGAAATCATTTTCTTTTAAAATTACTTAATTTCCTATTTGAGCAGAAAAACATTTTACATTGACCTATTTCATGAGTGTCCCAAATGTTAGAAAATGTGAAAAATGAATTTTAGGAAAATATTTGCTGCAAATCATGTAGAATTGCTTATATGCACTCACCACTTTAGCACATAATTTTCTAAAAAGAAGGGGAAAAGTAATTGTAATGAAATTTTTTTAATACAATTTTCATTCGAGTCGCTGAATTAATTACTTAATTTTATTAAATTAAGAACTGCATGTGATTATAAAATTTTCAATAATAAAGGACCTAAATTATGTTGATTTATGTGCTTTAATGCTACATCGTGTGTCCACTTAGATGAGAGCCTTGGATCCCATTTTTGCATTTTCTGGGACTAGTCTTCTGGTGTCTTCAGCTTCTATTAGATCAATATCATCCAGTTTATCATCGCTTTCCCTTACTCTGTCAACCTCCTTTCCCTGGCTCCTTAAAATGGAATGTTGACGGATATTCATGGGGGAAGCCTGTCCTTATGCCATTGAGGGGTTTTGCGAAATCATAATGGAATCTTTTTATGTGTATTTTCTTGTCCAGCTAGGTTGGATGACTCAAATGCTGCTGAGATTAAAGCTATTGAGAAAACGCTCCAATTGTTGTCTCTAGATTCTCACTTGCTATTGAATATCTCTTCTATCATTGTGGAATCAGATTCGGTGAATGTTATTACTTGGGCTAAGAATTCTTTGGACCCCGCTTAGAGCCTGAACTCCACCATTAATTCCATTTCTTATGTTGTGCATCATCTTTGAAAATGTTACCGTCAATCATGTTCTTAGGGAAGTAAACTTGGCAGTGGACTCTTTAACTAAGCAAGGCCTGTCGAGATTAGAGGACTTTATTGCATGGTTTTAATTTTTGTTGTTTCAATTGTTCTTTTAGTCTATTTTCTCTGGTTTTGTGTTGGTTTAGTTCAGTCTCTGTTGTATTCTAGTTTGGTTTGTTTTTGCTTTTGCTTTTGGCCTTGGTTATTGCTCTCCTACCAGGTTTTTTTCACTTAGCGGCCATGTCTTTGGGCGTAGCCAAATTTTTCAGTTGAATATGCCCATGCTAAATTTTTCTTTTAACTTTTTTATTAATAAAATTTCTGCTTATCAAACAATCAAAAGCCAACCAAATTCAAAATGAAAGTGTGATATAACTCAAGAAATTTTTTTTCCCCCCTTTCCTCCCACCCTCTTGATTTCTAAAATGCAGAAAAAGTTTTATAATAAAAAAAAACCAAAGAAATTAAAAAAAATAAAAATAGCAAGAAGCCCAAAATGATAAAAGTAAAAATTTGATAGCTTTAATCCAGTGATAAAATTAACCAAAGTTGAAGATCTGAAATAAAAAAAAAAAATATTCTAAAATCTCAAATTTATGTTTCATTAATATTGAGTTTATTATACTTTTATAGTTTTTGATAAGCAAAATTATTTTCATTGTATTGGAGGAGTTTTGAGTGACATTAATTTTAATTATAATTGACACTACAATTCTCTCTCTTGATACATCCAATTAATGGCCGAATGCCCTATTACCTCTGTTTTCCAGAGATAAGAAAAGCAGCCCAGCCCAACTCAACACAGCACAATCCAACCAATAATGACCTAAAAATATAATTATCAGAAATAGCAAAAAAAAAAAAAAAAAAACTTACAAACTTTTGTCAACATTGATTGTGAAAGTGTAAAAAAATTGAGCTCATGTCATTGGAACTTCAATTCATTGGAACGTAGTTTCCACCAAAAAATTGTTAATTATTGTTGAAGATGGATAAAATGGAACGTCGAAAAATTGAAGCATGATTTGGACTGAATCTAAATGTTTTTGAATTACCTTATAATAAAATTACAAGGGGGAGACTTTTGTGTAATAAATTTCAAGTCCACCAGCCACCCAAACAAATCTTTCCTCGTTTCTAATATTTTTTCCTTTTTTTGTCAAGTCTTGCTTGCACCCGAAGGAAAATTCTATTTCCTGATCGGTTTCCTCGCAATTTTGCTTTTGACAGTAGCAGACGACAGCCCATTAAAATGTCTCCTTTGACAGCTTCTGCAAGTTGACAATTAGGTCATATTCATGAAATGGACACGGAATTGAATAACAATTATTCAACAATGAAATAGTTATTCCTATCCCAATATTTAGTTTACGAAATGGAAAGGAAAATAAGTTTAACTGACTCCAATATATCCTTTTACATGAATGCTATTATTAATGTAAAATTGTATTTCTTACTTTTTTTTTATATAAAAAGTTTATTAATGTAAGATACATGTCTCTAAAAAAATAGAAAAAAATATTAAATTTAAAATAAATACTAAATAATTATTAAAACGAATTTTATGTTACAATTCAATCATATATATTTTACATTTTCATTTGCTTTAATGCAATCTCGCCCATTCTTGACAATTTATATTAACCCAATACAAGAAGTTCAATTATGTAGACTTATGTGGGATTGAAAGCCACAATAAAAATTAGAGTTGATATCATATTAAATTTGAAAAGAGTGTTGAACAAATTATACATTATTTTATTTTAATAATTATTACTTTACGTATTAAAATGACTAGTCAATTCAATTGCAATATAATCGTATATATTTTATCTTTTCATTTCATATATTCTCCATATTAGATTTCGAACAGAAATTGTGAAGGATTGAATTACTAATAGAACGCAAGGAAGATAAAAATTATTGGATATATAAGCTTCTCTAAACTGGTAATAGAGAAAAATTATAGCATACTTGTCATCAAGGAAAATAACCCATAAAAATAATCTAAAAAAAAAAAAGGAAGACACACATGTTAGGTAAACACGGCAAAGTGGAAGAAAGTGCTTGAAATTCAATTCCACTCATTATTTTCCTCTGCCCATTTTGCTCTTTTTTTTTTTTTCAAAGTTTCCTCTCCCTTCTTACTTGAATTAAAAAAAAAAAAACGTATTCTTTAATTTGGGGGAAAATGTATTTATAGTTTTTATTAATTATTTTATTTTTTTATTTGTAAAATAATTTTTCATTAACTAAAATTGTTATTAATAAAATAAGTAATATTTTAATTTGAACAAAATAATAATAGAAAATTCATTTATAAAGCATTGCCATTCCATCATAAATTTATGGATATTCATTTATGGAAATAAAATTTTTAATTAAAGCTCTAAATACAGGGCTATACACGGCTATTGAGATTTTGAAGTAAATCGAAAAATCATACTAAATTGAAAAATCGATTTCATATATTTTTTTTAAATTTTTTAGATATATTTAGTTTTATAATTTCACTATATATATATATATATATATATATATATATATATATATATATATATATATATATATAAAATGAAACTTAATTTGTGTTTAATTATAAGTTCACATAATTTAATGTCACATTTTATTTTTCAAACTTTTTAAATAATTTTATTATTAAATATATTAAATCATCTTATAATCCTTAGTTATATGATTAAATCACATGATCATATAATAATCTTTAATTATATATGTATCTTTTAATTAAAGTCTATATAATTTAGAAATATGTACAAGATAATATAAAATTCTTATTATGGATATAGTTTTGATATTAATATTATTATTTTTATTTCATATTAAAAATTTAAAATTGTATTTTATATTTTAAAATGAATTCAAAAATATTGTACTTATGAGTGTAAAATAGAGATGTAAAATAAAATTAGAATAAAAATTAAAATAAAAAGAAATCAAAACTAGAATAAGAGCCGCATCGAAATTATTTAAAATCAAATTAGAACTGAAATTGAAATTTAATTTCATATATGATCATTAAAATTTCAAAAACCAAAGGTTTGAATTTGGTTCTAATTCTTAATTAGACCGGTAATAGAACTAGAACCGAATAATCCTACTGTATGGTTCTGTATTTTCTTAATCAAATATGGCCTTAGTCTTTTGGCTAATTCCAAGTAACTTCAAACACGTGTTATATTTAGGAGCTCTCCATCATGGCCTTCCATATAGCAGTAAGTCGTGCAAAGCATAGTTATTATTTAACCGATTAAATTAGTGAATTAGTTTTTAAATTAGTATAAATTTATAATTAAATTAAATAAAAAAATGACTCAATATAGTATGGTCAATTTAACAATTAAATTAGTAAATCAGTGTGATTAGGTTAACCCAGCCAATTTAATTAGTCAATAAAAATATCTTTTTTTTATTGTTGATGGAGAAAATTAAACTCAAAACCTTATAAAAAAATTTTTAAAATCAAAATTAATTAGGTTAATTTAATAATTATGAATTTTTTAAAATATATATATTATTTTATAATAATATAATAAATTTCATAAAGTAATTTATTTATTTATTTTTTAACATATACTTAATATTTCATAAATATTAAAAAGATAACAATACATTTATAGAAATTTTGTATATATTATATCACTTAAATACTTCTATATAAAATTTAAAAATACTACTAAAATTTATATGAATATAACTTAATAAATGCTAAAGTTTGATTTTAAATAATTAAAATTTAATTAATAATATTTATTTATTTATGTTAATAGAAATTATATTTAATTAATTCATATACATTTAATTAATTTTTAATAACTTACCGGTCTCATTGATATATCAATTAGATGCCTCTACTAGATCAATTTTCAGGCCGAGTATAATAATATTAGTGCAAAAGTCTTTGATTATTGTGAATGAATTGAAAAAACGAAATGAGAAGGTCAGAATGGGTGTGTATAACTACAAGGATCGAATTTAATTTATTATATTATTTTAATTAAATTTTAGTTTTTTATTAATAATTAAATTAAATATATCCTACATCGTCTTAAATTTATATTAAAAAAATAATTACATGTATTATATTTTTTAAATATATTGTATAATTTTAATATAATTATATATTTCATATAATTGAAATTACAAAAAATATATAATAATTATAATTATCTATTATATATTATTTAAATTTAATATTATTTTTCATTCCTTTAACTTTTTCTTAATAATTTCAATTATAAATGTATTAAATCACTTTACAATATTTAATTTTAGGTGATATATAATATAATATAATGTATTTTTTAATTATATATATATATATATATATATATATATATATATATATATATATATATATATATATATATGCACACACCCACCTTTTAGTTAGAGAATGAATAGATCGATTAGCAGAATAAATTCAAATATTTGTATTTATTGTTTATTTTATTTAAATATTTTAATTTTAAATAATTAAATTAAAATTTTTAAAATTAAAAAAAAATATCTATCACTCAAATTAAAATTTAGAAATTTTGGCTTTTTACCTAAAATGCCAAATGACGTATAACAATTTTAATTCAATTGAGCAAAACAACATCACCGAAAACGACGTCACTCACAACCTTCATCCTGCCCCCTTAGGTGTCATTTCTAGGAGAGACCTTCTCTCACCTCCATTTCGTTCTGCTCCTTTTCTCCCACTACTCTTAATCCTTCATGACCAGACCCCTTACAGCTTTCCAATTAATTCCACCTCATTTAATCCATCCTTCACAGCGCCAGAAAACTATTTTGCCTCACGCTCATAGACATACCTAACGTCATTCGGGCTCATTTCCCATCTCCACGCTCCTGTGCACAGTCACCACCCAAGTCACACATAGATCGTTCCTTTGCATTAACAGACCATACGCAAGCAGACGCACCTTCGAGTCTTCGCTTCTTAGTACACAGCATCATCTCTCATTCACTTGCTTCACAGAGTCGAAACCCATTTGCACCGATAAAATCATCCTCACACTCTACTTCAATGCAGTTTCAACGACAGCAGACCTCTATTTCCTTCCCTTCAACAACTCACTCAACTACCTCTCATTTGTAAAATAAATCTTTATAGATCATAATAATCATAAATATAATGTGAATTATAAATATAAGATTCAATCATCACCCTAATAATAGATGTTGAACAAATAAATTCTAACATATCTAGAAAGCGTACATGATACAGAGTTTTAAATGAATTATGATAATAATTGAGAGAGACTCTTTAATTTAATAAATTGATTTCTCCCTTTTGACCCTTCTTGATTTACACACAAGAATTTAGTGATAGAAGACTTTCTTGAGATGACTTTAATATCTCTGAGTTTATGAAAGAGAACGTGTATAACCTTATGGGTAGAGAGAGGACCAGCTCATATATATATATCCAATACTTAATATGGTATGTCCATTAAGTATTATTATACAGTTAGAATTATGATTTACTTTAATTAAATTAATTCTTGTATAATTAGGATTTATATTAATTAAAGTAAATATCAATTAATATTGGGTCACATTAAAGGAATTGATTTTGGCCCATATAGTAATATTAATTACCGGACAAAATCTTACATTCTCCCACTTGGCACAATAATTAAAATATTAGGCTCGCATAAAATAAACAAATCCTTTCTATAATGTACTTCATAATTATCTTCCTATAATAAATTACTAAATATGAGTTACGGTAGTTGTATATTATTTAATCACATACTTTCTTCCATATACCACAATACTAGCAACTTACCATAATAGGTACATAATGGATATATATTTATCACATCATGGTCTACAATAACGTCTCCAAAGACTTTTCTTGTTATCATTCACTCAAAATATTATGTGTACACAATCATGAGAAACAGGAAACACTTCAATGTATATTAGAAACACATCAATGAGCTCAGAGTGTCAAAGCCAATATATTATACATTAATACAATCAAGACTCATTATAAAGAAAATATTCTTCAAATGTTATGCTCAATAGACACTATTGAACCCTTAATTAACCCTTTATTTTTGAACTTTCTCCTTAACAACAAAATACTTTAATTCTATGTGCTTAGTACATTTGGCAAATTTGTCGTTTATGGAGAAAATACTATTACGGAATTATCAGAATGAATTCTCACGGCCACCACAAAAAAATAGTTGTTTCAGAGGCGAAATTTGCGACGGAATTAAATCCGTCAGAAAAAATTTCTTTTAGGGACGGACTTTCAACGGATCAGTGACAGGTATCAATTTAAGGGAATAGCGACGAATATTAAACTAATTAGCGACGGGTTATAAATGAAATTTGTGACGGACAATATTTTCGTCAGAAATCTGTCAGAAAGTTTGGATTTTAAGACTTAAATCCCTAATGTCGACAACCACATTTTATCGCTTTTCTTTCAAAACGCATCTTCCTCTCTCTTTCTGGGTAGTAAGGAGTTCTCCCTCTTTCTGTTTGTGACAATCCACCACAGCCGTTGCCATCGCAGGTCACCGTCGTAGATTGTGCACAAAGCCCAACTGTCATTCTCAAGTTCCTGCTTCTCGATTCAATGCTTAACAGGTAAATAAGTTGGTTTTAATTTTGTTTTGATTTTAGTTTTAGATTAGACTAGTCTGATTTTTAATTAAATTAAAATTGTATAGGCATTGGAGTTTTCTCTTCTACAATTTAGAGTTGGTTCTTTGATAATCCAGTTCACTAATGATTGCGATTGCACTCTTGCTATTAAGCTTTTTTTGTTGTGGAATTAAAAAATGTGCCTAACTTGAATGATCTGTGTGAATTTGATTATCCATTATATATTAGAATGGATATTACGCTGTGTTTGGAGTTTTCAAGATTTTCCGTTGTAGATGAACTGACTTGTATTTGGAATGGCATTTAAGGAATCGGGTTTTTATCCTAAATAATATTCAGCCTCTTCTTTTTTCTGGAAACTTGTTCAAACTAAACTTGTTCAAGCATTTTTTGTTCTGATACAGTAGGAATTGCATATAGGGTATTGGGCTTTTGGTAATCAGTGGAAGTAAATATTATAGGGACTTGTGCCATCTAAAGTAGTTCCAAAGTTATTCAGTGGTGATTTCTAATGTTCTTTATTTACACACTACCATCTAAATTGACTGTTATAATTCAATTCAATTGCTTCAGTCACATGATATGCTTCATTCAATTGTAGCTCAATTGGTAGACAGGAAGATTATGGCCATGCTATGCATGCGAAATAAAATTTTTAGTGAACTAATTTTGATTACAAAATATGCTATTGCTTTCTTCCTTTCATTCATTATATGGTTGTTTATTATGATTGTTAACTATTGATATATGTTAGATAATGTAGACAAAGAGTTGTTTCCATCCATTTTAACATTTCTTGTTAAGAAATATATTGTGTTATATTTAAAAATCTCATTCCCTATGTTATTAAGAATAGCCTTTTTTTTAATGGTGATAAGTCAATTTAATTTTGGCATTTGCTTGATTCAAAAAACAAAAAAGTACTTGAGGCTAGGAAACATAGTTCTATAGTTAAGCCTCGAGGGCTCCTTTTGAGTTGGCTTTGTAATTTTTATGTGCCTATTTGGTGATTTAAGGCCTATTTGTAGGCTGCTTTTTGCAGCTTGTGCTTGTTAGACCATGTTTTTGGAAAAGCTAGATTTTCCAGCTTTCACCAAATCATTGTCCACCAGTAGCAGTAAAAAAAAAAAGTAAAAATTAAAAAGCAACTTTGATGAGCAACTGAAAATGCAGTGCCAAACAAGGTTTTATGTCAGAGTAGTGACTGATTTATTGTGAAAAATAGCTAGGTATGAGATTTATGGCAATGTTTTTTTTTAATCATTTTAACACGTCCTTTTCATTAATAAGGTTTTCTTTTAAATGATGAGGAGCTTGAAATGTTGCCGGTATAACTCTTTGTAGGTTTTATACATTTTTACTGTATATTGGATGAATATTAGTGATATAATTTGGTCCTCTGTTTGGCATAAAACTAGTTAGTGTGGCCTATGTATTTGGTTTTTCACACCATGTAAGTTTGCTTGATAATTCTTGAATAGAAGTGGAAGAACTCAAAACTAGAAATCAGAATTTCATTATGTGCAAATCTAATACCATTCAAGGTCTACTGTATGAGAAAGATGATTATTGAACAAACAGGATGGCAGTACTTATGAGTTAACATGCAAAGGAAAAATAAAGATGTGTCTATGCATTTCTTATTACAGAAAGCTTTATAATGGGAGGAAATATACTTTTATTCTGAAAAATCATGAAGTTCTTAAATTTGCTATCTGTGCCTATCATCATGCCAAGGTACTAGGCAGTCATACTCATATCAAACAAAAATATGTTTAAATTGAGATTTAGTTATGTTGTTAACTAACATTCTTCAAAATTTATTCTCTTAATATTATGGTAAGTGATATTATGTTGTTAATAATTAATACTTTCACTGCTTCAGCTCTGCAAATCATGGTAAGAGGGAAAAAAAAAAGTAAACTTCATGGATTATATGCATAAATAAAGTAAAAAGATTTTTATTTTTATTTTTATTTTTTTAATTTAATTTTTATTTTCATTTTTTTAAATATAATTAACACTTAAACTTCAAACTTCACAGTCTTATGTTATTGGAAGTACCTATGCCTGTCAAGTAAAATGTTTCCTATACCAACTGTTGAGTTGGCCTTTGAGTACTTTTTCTTTAGTAACTTCAAAAAAATGAAATAAAATAAAATAAAATATTAAAAAAATTAGAAAAATAATATCAAAATGTGTTAAATCTTATTTCTTACCTTCATGGTGTAGATTCTCCTGAATACATTCAGGAAGCGCAAAAATTAGCAATTGAATAATGAAAATGTCAAATTAAACACATTAAAATGTTAAATTTTTTCATTAATTAGCCCCAATTTTAAATAATTATTAACACAATAACCAAACAGAATCTGCCTCCACACCTTTGTTCTTGTTCTTCAACAGTCAAATTTGACAGTCTCTCTAAAACTGTACTCAATTCTCTGCAACAGCCAAAACCCATTGAAGTTTAAGCAAAACTCTTATATACAGTCATACTAATTTTAGCTTAGTAGTATTAAGTTTATTTTAGGGTTAATTTGAAAAACATGAGGAGCAAGAGATCAACATCGCACAATGTGGCAAGTTCTCTAGCCTTATTTAAAATTCCAACTTTTCTCTTTGAATATTTTAGTTGCCTTGCCTTAGTGCATTCCAATCTCAATATCCTTAGCTTCTTTCTTCCCATCTTCTCTCAGACTTTTGTTAAGTGATAAGTTGATTTGCTTCAATTTCCTACTTCACCAAAAGTTCCTAATTCACCAAACACACACATATATAAATATGAATGCTTAATTTGTGTTAATCCAAATATATTATCAATCCTCTAATTTTTTGTTGCTAATTTATTTTTTATTTTTTAATTATTGTTTCCACTTTTGTTTGAATTTCAAAAAATATTCATCATGTCTGTAGATCGTAGTTGGATGTATAAGCGATTAGATGTCAATGGCTTCCTTAATCCTGAATTTAAGGTTGGGGTGGAGTATTTTTTAAATTTTGCCTATGCACAAGTAGATCTTGTCTCCAATAACAAGATTCGTTGTCCTTGTTCTAAATGTAAGAGCAAGAAATACCTACAAAGAATTGATGTCACTTATCACTTGTATAAATTTGGATTTATTGGGGCATATACTAAGTGGGATGCGCATGGTGAAGGTTTCACATCTGAATTTAATTCTTACCAACTTCTAGTACTTCGATTGATGATATGACTCAACCAACCAATACAAATAATTATAGAAGTATGGTTATGGAAGCAATGAATTTTGATGAGGATATAGCTGGAGTGAAAAATTGTTTCATGGGCCTTGAACAAGAGGAACCAAATCCAAATGCTTCAAGTTTCTATGGCTTGTTACATGATATTGATACTCCCTTATGGGAAGGTTGCAATAATCATACACGCTTATCAACTGTATCTCAACTATTAAATTACATGTCAGATTTCCACATTAGTCATAATTGTTTTTAGGGTCGTTACATGTGGGATGAAATTTTTAGGGTCGTTACATGTGGGATGAAACTGAAGAGCAGAATGTGCATCTTGCTTGGGATAAGCTTGGGAAGGATAGATTCCATGATATTCTTAACAGAGCCAGGAATGAAATGTTAGTGAAGCACAAGAAAAGTGATATTGCTTATTTGCACAATCTAGGACCAAACTGGATGAAAGCAGAGGTGTGGAATGAGCTTGTTGCTTATTGGAGTTCTCCAGAGTGGCGAAAAAACTCACAATCTGCTAAGATTAATAAAATGACAGTAAAAGATGGGTCAATTACAAAACATGCTGGTGGTTCAATCAAAATTAAGATTCATAAGGATCGATTGGTATAATTTTTTAATTTAAGTTATTTTTTATTTATAGTTATGCATTTTGTTGGTTGTAAAATTTTTTAGTGTGTATTTTGTTGATTACACAATATGATAATTTTTATTTTGTAGACAAAGAAGTTAGGTAGGCCACCAAATAAGATTGAAGTATTTCGAGCAACTCATACCAAAAAGGGTACTAATGGTGTATTCATTGATGGCAAATCACGACGGGTCGATGTAAGTTTCTTTGAAAATATTAATTTTACCACAATATTTTTCCAATTTATTTTCATTGTCATTAAGTTGTATTGGACTATAATGTAAGGTTATGTGTGTTGGCCATTCATTTAATAAGATATTACTGTATTTCATTTGTTTAGGAAGATTATACAAGTGCAATTGTGGAGAAATATGGTTCTAATTCTGAATTCATGCCAATATTTGATATGGATAAGTGGATAGAAGTATCTGGAGGCTTTAATAAAGGAAGGGTGTATGGTTTTGGGTCTTCTACAAAATCTCAAACAAGTGGATCATCTACCTCCCAATTATGCACATCTGCTTATCCTGGGTCATCTTCTCAGCCTGCGATGACACAAGAGGAAATTCAGCAACTTATAAAAGAAAAAGCATCACGAATGAGGGCAGAGATGATGGCTAAAATGCTTGATCAGGTGCGAAAGGAGTTAAAGACTACAAGTGGTACTCAGTTTCCAACATCTTCACAGCCAACCGCTTCAGATTCCACAAATCCATAGGATAATCTAGATAATTGATTATGCTATTTATGTTTCCGTTTAATGATATTATTATGTGTGGAATATTAATAGTACTTTTTCTGAATATGATTGTATTTTAACTTACATTTTGTTAATATTAGCTACTTTGTATGGATTATTTTACAACTTTATTAATATATGCATTTTAATTATGTTGATTAGAAAAATCATAATTAATATATTGTATTTATTTATGGATTTTTTTTATTAATTTGTTCTATAGGAATAACAGAATAATTAAAAAATAATAAATTTAATAATAAATAATGTTACTTTTTTGACAGATTTGGGACGAATTAGTGACGAAATTTTAAAATTATTTAAAATTTTAAAAATTATTTATGCATTATCGACTGATCATATAACTTTAGCGACGAATTTAGTGACAAAATTAGACACAGATTTGTGACGAATTAGCGACGACATTTTCTGACGACATATTTCGTCGTGAAAATTCCTCTCTATTTCATTTATATTAGTAACGGCATATTTCGTCGCTAAATATTAGCGACAGCTAGCAATTTTGGTCACAAAATTTTCTAACGAGTCTTTTAGCGACGAAAACTTATCTGTCATAAATTAGTTGTTAAAATCTTTTACGACGGAAACTAGCCCATCTGCGACGGATTTTTTCGTTGCAGATGGCCTTTTTTTTTGTGGTGGGCTTGCTAATGGTGGCGACTACCTCAAGTCTTGAGATAAAATTCCGCATCCATAATGTATGAATTATAACTTAAAAACATGTCATAAATTTTTCTTACATAATGGATGAAATAATGACAGACTATTTTTTGACATTTTTCCACAATACTTTTCGTTCAACTAATAAGAACAAGTAGCCAAAATAAAATTTTATTGTCAACACATCCAGCTAAATCTGAATATGAATATCCATTCACTTCTAAATGATTATATATCCTGTAAGTGAGCATGAAATCTTTAGTTCATTACAGGTACCATAAAACTTTCTTTGTAGCTTTCTAGTTATCAATTCCAGGATAAAGAATTGTACAGGTTTAAGCATGCATTAAATTATTCACAATTGAAGCATAAGGAATTGATTCCATTTCTTTACGTTCCACATCATTCTTTGGACATTGATTGAGACTGAATTTATCCCATTTTTGTATGGGAGCAATTCTTGCTGAACATTTATGCATATTAAATCTCTCTAGAATTTTATCGATATAGGCTTTCTGAGACAATCCCAATAGTACTTGTGATCTATTACGGAATATTTCTATTCTAATCACAAAAGATGCCTCTCCCATATCTTTCATTTCAAAATTCATTGAGAGAAAATCTTTAGTCTCACGTAATATGCCCAAATCATTTGCAGCAAACAAAATATCATCAACATATAGAATTAAGAAAATAAACATACTCCCATTGATCTTAAGATATATATACATCGATTAATGACTTTTTCTTTAAATCAAAAGACTTTATGGTATAATTAAACTTAATATACCACTGGTGGGAAGCTTACTTAAGTATGTTTATTGATTTCTTAAGTTTACACACCATATGGCCTTTTTTTACAACTGAGAAACTCTTTAGGTTGGTCCATATAAACTTCCTCTTCAAGTTCTTCATTTAGAAAGGCTATTTTCACATCTATTTGGTGCAACTCTAAGTCATAATGAGCCACTAATGCCAAGATAATTCTTAGTGAGTCTTTCTTTGAGACTAGCGAAAATGTTTCTTTATGGTCAACACCATCCTTCTGAGTATAACCCTTGGCAACAAGTCTTGCTTTATATCGTTTGATTTTGCCATTCGAGTCACGCTTGGTCTTAAAGACCCATTTACACTCAACTCGTTTAGATCCATAATGTACTTCATAATTATCTTCCTATAATAAATTACTAAGTATGAGTTATGGCAATTGTACATTGTTTAATCACATACTTCCTTCCATATACCACAATACTAGCAACTTACCATAGTAGGTACATAATATATGTTTATCACATCATGGTCTACAATAACGCCTCCAAAGACTTTTCCTGTTATCATTCACTCAAAATATTATGTGTACACAATCATGAGAAATAGGAAACATTTCAATGTATATTAGAAACACATCAATGAGCTTAGAGTGTAAAAGCCAATATATTATACATTAATACAATCAAGACCCATTATAAGAAAATATTCTTCAAATGTCTTAGGTTGTGAATACTTAATCAACGGATTTGCTATCATGAGATCAATATTATTATGCTCAATAGACACTCTTTATTTCTGAACTTTCTCTTTAACAACAAAATACTTTAATTTCATATGCTTGGTACCTTTGGCAAATTTGTCGTTCATGGAAAAAATACTATTATGGAATTATCAGAATGAATTCTCAGTGGCTTGCTAATAGTGTCGACTACCTGAAGTCCAGAGATAAAATTTTGTATCCATAATGCATGAATTATAGCTTAAAAACATGCCATAAATTTTGCTTTCGTAATGGATGAAATAATGACAGATGATTTCTCGGCATTTTTCCATAATACTGTTCCTTCAACTAATAAGAACAAGTAGCCAAAATAAAATTTTATTGTCAACACATCTAGCTAAATCTGAATATGAATATCCAATCACTTCTAAATGATTAGATATCCTGTAATTGAGCATGAAATCTTTAGTTCATTGCAGGTACCATAAAACTTTCTTTGCAGCTTTCTAGTTATCAATTCTAGGATAAAGAATTGTACAGGTTTAAGCATACATTAAATTGTCCACAATTGAAGCATAAGGAATTGATTCCATTTCTTTACATTCCACATCATTCTTTGGACATTGATTGAGACTGAATTTGTCCCATTTTTGTATGGGTGCAATTCCTGCTGAACATTTATGCATATTAAATCTCTCTAGAATTTTATCAATATAGGCTTTCTGAGACAATCCCGACAGTACTTGTGATTTATTACGGAATATTTCTATTCTAATCACAAAAGATACCTCTCCCATATCTTTCATTTCAAAATTCATTGAGAGAAAATCTTTAGTCTCACGTAATATGCCCAAATCATTTGCAGCAAACAAGATATCATCAACATACAAAATTAAGAAATAAACATACTCCCACTGATCTTGAGATATATATACATTGATTAATGACTTTTTCTTTAAATCAAAAGACTTTATGGTATCATTAAACTTAATATACCACTGGTGGGAAGCTTACTTAAGTATGTATATTGATTTCTTAAGTTTACACACCATATGACCTTTTTCTTCAACTGAGAAACCTTTAGGTTGGTCCATATAAACTTCCTCTTCATTTTCTTCATTTAGAAAGGCTGTTTTCACATCTATTTGGTGCAACTCTAAGTCATAATGAGCCACCAATGCCATAATAATTCTTAATGAGTCTTTCTTTGAGACTAGTGAAAATGTTTCTTTATGGTCAATACCATTCTTCTGAGTATAACCCTTGGCAACAAGTCTTACTTTATATCGTTTGATTTTGCCATTCAAGTCGTGCTTGGTCTTAAAGACCCATTTACACCCAACTTGTTTAAATCCATATTGTACTTCATAATTACCTTCCTATAATAAATTACTAAGTATGGGTTATGGCGGTTGTAAATTGTTTAATCACATACTTCCTTCCATATACCACAATACTAGCAACTTACCATAGTAGGTACATAATGGATATATGTTTACCACATTATGGTCTATAATAATGTCTCCAAAGACTTTTCCTGTTATCCTTCACTCAAAATATTATGTGTACACAATCATGAGAAACATGAAACTTTTCAATGTATATCAGAAACACATTAATGAGCTCAGAGTGTAAAAGCCAACATATTATACATTAATACAATCAAGACCCATTATAAGAAAATATTCTTCAAATGTCTTAGGTTGTGAACCCTTAATCAACGGATCTGCTATCATGAGATCAACACTATTATGCTCAATAGACACTCTTTATTTCTGAACTTTCTCCTTAACAACAAAATACTTTAATTTCATATGCTTGGTACCTTTGGCAAATTTATCGTTCATGGAAAAAATACTATTACGGAATTATCAGAATGAATTCTCAACGGCTTGCTAATGGTGTCGACTACTTCAAGTCCAGAGATAAAATTCCGCATCCATAATGCATGAATTATAACTTAAAAACATGCCATAAATTTTGCTTTCATAATGGATGAAATAATGACAGACTGTTTTTCGGCATTTTTCCATAATACTGTTCCTTCAACTAATAATATCAAGTAGCCAAAATAAAATTTTATTGTCAACACATCTAGCTAAATCTGAATATGAATATCCAATCACTTCTAAATGATTAGATATCCTATAAGTGAGCATGAAATCTTTAGTTCATTGCAGATACCATAAAACTTTCTTTACAGCTTTCTAGTTATCAATTCTAGGATAAAGAATTGTACAGGTTTAAGCATACATTAAATTGTCCACAATTGAAGCATAAGGATTTTTTGATTCCATTTCTTTATGTTCCACATCCTTCTTTGGACATTGATTGAGACTGAATTTGTCCCATTTTTGTATGGGAACAATTCCTGCTGAATATTTATACATACTAAATCTCTTTAGAATTCTATCAATATAGGCTTTCTGAGACAATCCCAATACTACTTGTGATCTACTATGGAATATTTCTATTCTAATCACAAAAGATGCCTCTCCCATATCTTTCATTTCAAAATTCATTGAGAGAAAATCTTTAGTCTCATGTAAAATATCCAAATCATTTGTAGCAAATAAGATATCATCAACATACAGAATTAAGAAAATAAACATACTCCCATTGATCTTAAGATATATATACATTGGTTAATGACTTTTTCTTTAAATCAAAAGACTTTATGGTATCATTAAACTTAATATACCACTGGTGGGAAGCTTACTTAAGTATGTATATTGATTTCTTAAGTTTACACACCATATGGCCTTTTCCTTCAACTGAGAAACTTTTAGGTTGGTCCATATAAACTTTCTCTTTAAGTTCTTCATTTAGAAAGGCTATTTTCACTTCTATTTGGTGCAACTCTAAGTCATAATAAGCCACCAATGCCATAATAATTCTTAATGAGTCTTTCTTTGAGACTAGTGAAAATGTTTCTTTATGGTCAACACCATCCTTCTGAGTATAACCCATGGTAATAAGTCTTGCTTTATATTGTTTGATTTTGCCATTTGAGTCATGCTTGGTCTTAAAGACCCATTTACACCCAACTCGTTTAGATCCTTTAGGTAATTCGACAAGATCCCATACTTTGTTTTGTTCCATAGATTTTAACTCATCTTTCATGGCATCTAACCACTTATTAGACTCATTACTTTCTATAGCTTGTGAAAAGGAAACTGGATCTTTATTAATTCTTATGTCAAAATCTGACTTTTGCAAGTAAACCATGTAATCATTAGCAATTGTCGATCTCCTTTCTCTTTGAGATCTTCTTAATGGCATTTCTTGTGGTTCACCTTCATTAGCTCTTTGTGAGTTAGCTTCTTCAGGATATGTTTCATCATTATGTTGTGCAGCATTGTTAGGTCCTTCAACAACTGCTGGAATAACATGTGGAGCAGGAGTGGATATTGGAACTTTAATGGGCACAAGAAAATCAACTTTATTTTCTTGTATATCCACATCCTGTCTCTCAACACTCCCACTAACTTCACCATTCTCAAGGAATCTTGCATTACCAGTTTCCATAATTCTTGGACTATGGTTTGGAACATAAAACCTATATCCTTTAGATTTCTCTGGATAACTAATAAAGTATCCACTTATTATCCGAGAATATAATTTCTTTTCATGTGGATTATAAATTCTTGCTTCCGCTCGATAACCCCAAACATGCAGGTGCCTTAAACTAGGTTTCCTTCTAGTCCATAATTCATAAGGTGTTTTTAAGACTGCCTTACTAGGAATCCTATTTAACAAGTATATAGCGGTTTTAAGTGTATATATCTACAAAGATATAGGTAAAGAAGAGTTACACATCAAACTCCTAACCATATTCATTAAAGTCCGATTTTGCCTTTTCGCCACCTCATTTTATTAAGGAGTAATTTTCATAGTATATTGTGCACATATGCCATAACTTTCTAAGAACTTTACAAATAGACCATGACATTGTCCCATTTCAGTGTGTTTCCCATAGTATTCACTATCTCTATCTGACCTTACTATTTTCACTTTTCTATCTAATTGCCTCTCAACCTCATTTATGTACACTTTAAGTGCATTTATTGATTGAGATTTTTCATTAAGCAAATAAATATATTCATAATATGAAAAATCATCAATAAAGGTAATAAAGTATTTTTCTCCACCAAAAGATGAAGTATCAAAAGGCCTATATATATCAGTGTGTATAATTTCAAGAAGCTTACTGCTTCTTGTGGCTTCTTTCTTATTGTGTTTGATTTGCTTTCTCTTAATGCAATCCACACACATCAAGATCAATAATATCTAAACTCGGTAGAATCTCATTCTTTATTGACCTTTTCTAATATTTCTTTGGATATGTGACCCAAACGCTTATGCCACAAGAAAACATAATTCTCATTCAGTCTTCTATGATTAATTCCAATATTGCTATAAGTGACAAGTAAGGATTCAACAAAATTATCATCAAGTTTCAGTATATATAGATCATCAGTAAGAATTCCAAAAACAATAATGGAATTATCATTATTATTAAATAAATTAAAACATCCATGCCTAAACTTAACATTGAACCCAAATTCATTAAGTTTTGAAACAAAAATGACATTCCTAGAAATTGAAAGCCTATAGAAGGTTTTTAATAAGTCTAGTTTATAGCCATTATCTTTATACCAAACGGTAAGTCTCTATGCCTTTAATTGGAGCCTTCATATGGTTCCCCATAAATAGGAAGTCTTAGTTGGGTTCGGTTTGGACCATAAGGAATTCTTTCATCACATTGGAGACATGAATAGTAGCATCAAAATCAAGCCACCAAGTATTATTAGGAACTTCAAATAAGTTTGATTTGAAACATACATAAGCATAAAGATTACCTTTCTTTTCAAATCAAGCTTTATCTTTCAGGCAATCTTTCTGATAATGTCATACTACCATTTTTTCCTTTCCTTAGCTTAAGTAACATTTGAAGATCTTTCCTTTTTCTTCTTAAACTTGTAGGCTTTAACTTTAAGTCCTTTTTTAGCTTCTTGACCCATAATGTTGATAGAATGAGTCCCTTGATTTTTTAGTCTTATTTCCTCCTATACTAGCTTACTGGCCAATTCATTACCATTTCACTTATCCTTAATAGTGTTGTAATTAATTTGAAATAACCCATATTCAAAAGGTAATAAGTTCAAGATGAACTACATCAATAAGGAATCATCAACTGTCATTCTTAAAGTTTCTAATTTTGCTGCAATATCACTCGTTCCAATAATGTGCTCTTGCATACTTTTCGACCCATCATACTTCATGGTCGTGAGTTATGCCATTAGAGTACTAGTGAGTGACTTAACTTCAGAATAGAGCATATCTTTCATGAGTTTAAGGTATTCTTTTATATTTTCACCCTGTGGAATTGTAGTCCTAATGTTGTTAGCAATAGTCATTCACAAAAAACATAAGGCTTAATTTGCTTAATGATTCTCATTGCTTATGGTATAACTTCTCTTCCTCAGTACTTATATCCATAATAGCAGCGAATTAGCCAAGTTAAGGTCCAAGACACTAATTGAAACTTGACTTGCTCACACCATTCAAAGAAGTTCAATTCATTAAAACAATAAGAGATTAAGCTTACGAATGAAGAGAAAAAGCTGCAATATAATATTTATATGCTCAAAATAGATTCAGATAACTTTAACAATTAGAGTATACTATAGTTCTCCTTTAGGTAGATACTATAACTATAATATACTATCCTAAATTAAATGCCTTTGAACTTGATTGGATAATAATTAACTTATATCAAATATACATGTTGTCTTTGGACATCCAATATATATTTGATAAAATATTATTGTCCTCATAATTCTCACTATCATAGAATAACTGATTTACTTTTGGGTAAAATCCTCAAGTTCTGATGACTAGTAAATATCAATTAATCCACTTTTCATCATAAGTATCTATTAGTACGGATAATTGATAATTTTTATATGCATGTAAATATCATTTATAGTTCATCCACTTTGGTGACTAACAAACTATTAATTTTATTTTATTTTAGTTTGGTCACTTTGGTGACTAACAAACTAAAACAAATATCATAAGGCACGCATATAAATTATGTATCTTAATAAACTTAATATTTGTTCATTTATTAGGTTTAATTACAAATCTTAATTAGATTGGGTAGAAAATATAATTTTTTTTGGTTTCTTTTAATTTGTTTCTTTTGAGAAAATATGATCTTAAACTTAAATCTCTTTACAACACGATTTGTCATCGTGTTAATAATCCTCATGCTCAAAACTTAATTGGGTCAAATGTTAATAATAATATTATTATAATTATTTTAATAATTAATATTAATTATAAAACTTTCACGTTTTACACTTTAATTTTACCTATATCTAATAACAAGTAAGAACTTTAACATTAAGTTCATCATCATAAATTTGATGGAGAAATTTAATTGTTTAAAACTTAGGGGTCTGATACCACATGTAAAATAAATCTTAATAGATCATAACAATCATAAATATAATGTTAATAATAAATATAAGATTCAACCATCACCTTAATAATGGATCTTGAATAAATAAATTCTCACAGATCTAGAAAGCGTACCTGATGCGGAGTTTTAAATGAGCTATGATAATAATTGAGAGAGTCCCTTTATAATTTAATAAACTGATTTCTCCCTCTTGATCATTCTTGATTTACACACAAGAATTTACCGATGGAAGACTTTCTTGAGATGACCGTAATATCTCTGACTTTATGAAAGAGAATGTGTGTAACCTTATGGGTAGAGAGAGGACTATCACAAATATATATATTCAAGACTTAATCTGGTATGTCCATCAAGTATCCTTATACAATTAGAATTATGATTTACTTTTAATTAAAGTAATCTTTGTATAATTATGATTTGTATTAATTAAAGTAAATATCAATTAATATTGAGCAACATTAAAGGAATAGATTTTAGTCCATATAGTAATATTAATTACTGGATAAAATCTTACACAATTCCCACATCATCTTTCACCCATTTTTGGCACCATTTGGTTCTACCAGCTCCATTAGACCCATCTCCATCGTCACTTTCTCCGCTTTTTACTAGGACCAAAAACCCACAAAACCATTCCTCCTTTCCATGTCTTCATCATCAATTGACCCATCGAGACCCAGGCCAACAGTTGTTATCGACCAGCACACTTCTTCCTTCAAGGCAGCAGCTTTGTTCGTCTCACTATCAGCTCTTCGATTTTTGGGACCCACCATTAACGCCTCACTACACAAAGACACAACACAGATGCCGTCTCATATTAACCTGGGGCTTAGCCAGTGATCGGGTGGATTAAAGAATTTAAAATTGTTATATGTGATTCCAGTAAAAGTCAAAATCTCTAAATTCTGATTTTGCTGTTGGATGAAACTTTTTAATTTTAAAGTTTTAATTTAATTGTATAAAATTAAAAAGTTTGAATAAATTAAACAATAAATATAAAAGTTTAGATTTATTCTGTCAATAAACTTTCAGAATATTTCTTTATTTATAATATATATAATTGTATAAGGGGGAGAAATTGAGATTTTCAAAAATATCCATAATAATTTATGATAATAACAATAAATGATTAAATTTAATTAATTATTAAAAATTAATTTATTTTAATTTTTTATTATTTAAATTAATTTTAAAATTTATATAAATTTAAAATTCTTATAATCTTACTTATACTTAAATTCTATTTAATTAAGTTTTATATTATCATTTAAAATAAAATTGTATTGAAAAATAACTAAAATCATAAATTGATGTTCCTTTTGAAAAAATCATTACTTTATTGCATTCAAATAATTTAGATAAATTTTATTATTCATGCACGTTCCTAACATATGCTAAATTGTGGCATATAAATATGTATATAAAAAAAGGCTTCTATTCTTTTAAAATTTAAATAACTTTCTATTAACATACAATCGGAATTAAATTATTCAAATAATAAAGAATACAATGAACATAATCATTCTAGAATTTTCATTTATCTTAAATTACTAATCTTGTTCTTTTATTTAAATGTACGTTTTATTATTATTTAAAAAATTTATAACTTTATTATTTAAAAAATTTATAATTTGATTGGTTAGATTAATTTTTTATTTAAAATTAAATTATTTTTTTTATCAAGAAGTATAATTCTAAATAATTCAATTTCGTTTTTGCTTTCTAACTAATTCAGTTGCTTCATAGAAAAGCTACATTTATGCATTCTGGGCTTCCTTTAGAAATCCTACTAAGAATGTTGAATTTGTAATGGATCAAATTAAATAAGCCATCTAAATTTCTATGTAAAGGCAATCTCAGAAAAAGTATTTCATTAAACTATGACCTTGAGTATAAATAACCCTTACAAGATAAGGTTTGTTATGATACAGCTATTGTAACCACACTTAACGTTTATCTCTACAAAAATACACCTCTATCTAATACTATGCAGCTGTCAATGGACTGATATATAATTTCATTATTTTGATTTGGCTTTTCTCTGAGATGAACTGTTCATAGATCTAGATGTTTTGCCTAACTATATTTTGGCAATTTGGTAAGATGTGTTAGTTTAAGTGGATTTTTTTTTCCCCAAGAACCATGTAATAGTTTTTGTTAATATTTATAATATATATAAATAAAATAATATATATAAATAAAAATCTATAATCAATAATATTTATAAATTAGGAAAGGGAGACTAACGTGATGATAAAAAATTATATGATTATTTTATAAAGACTAAATTTAATTTGTTATGAAAATTATATATTTTAAAAAATTAAATTTTATTAATAATGTAGAATTTTAGTTCAAATAATTGTCTATAATAAATAATACAAATTAATTATAAAATAACTTTTAATAACTAATTTTAAATGTATAATTCTAATTCAAATACATTAACCTATATGACTTTTATATTTGAACATTATAATGAAAGTCTTGATATGTAATTTTTAATTTTTTTAATTCATAAATTCTAATATTAAAATATTAAAAATTATAATACAAAAAATATTGTAATAAAAATAAGTTTTCAAAATAAATTAAGGTTCCTAATAAAAAAATATTTTGCAAAGAATTGGCATCTTTATAGATTTTCTTAAAACTCATTGACTTAATAATTTAAACTAATTAAAATAACATATCATCTATTCGATAATAATAAACAAGGATCCTTCAATTGTTCCAGTTGCTCACCTCCTCTTTCAAATTTTTATTTTTTAAAATATTTTATTTTTTAAATATTTTTTAAATATTTTTTCAATAAATAACTTATTAAAGGAATAAATTTTATTGATTATCAAAATTAAAATATTATAATAAAATAATATATATATAAATAATAAAAAAATTATATCTAAAAAAAAAATAACGAGTATAAATAACATGCATTAAAAAAAATTTAATTTTTTTAAAACGGCAAGAAGTCAAATAACAAACAATCCAAATTTCTAGAAATAGAAAGAAAAAGCAAATGCTACGCCAAACTTCTCGAGATTGATGATGTAATTGTTATATATAGATAATTGAAAGAATTTCCATGGTAAAGGTAAACGTTTTACCATGAATCTATGAGTTGCGATATGTGATTAGAACGTCAATAGTGAATTCCATAAAATAAAATAATTATTAATTATTTTCCAAATTTTACCAAATATTATAAATCTAATTTTAGGTATTAAAAATCATCACCTAAAGCCCTAGTGTATTGAAATTTATGATGAGGTAGGAGGCTCTTCATATGAAATTGAATAGATAGATGTTTGTGTATGCCTAATGACTTTAATGGCATGTGAAATTATATACCATGCGTATTATCAAGAGGTTTTCCAATTTTTTTTTCAATTTTTTTCAATATTATGTAAAATGCTGATCTTTTAAAAATGTTTTTTTTCCCTGCCTACCAAACCCTTTTTACTTTTCATGATAAATTGATCAAATTAAGAAAAAAAAAGTATTGAAATATATTTTTATTGACTAATCAGAATTGACTCCTAAGATTAGAAAAAATTCAATTAATAATTTATTTAACAAGGGATTAGAGTGTCAACAAAGAGAGATAAGTTTCCATTATTTTAATCTTATCGGTGAAGATGGACATACAAGCGAAAATATAATACGTATCCATTATTAATTCAAGACACAATATATATGGTGGAAAAAAGATTTACATATTTGTATCTTGAGTATAAGCCTAGATAAATTTTTTCATGTAGACACATAGCTAAGATGCTACGTATGGAAAAGTTCACAAATGGTTTAGACTAATTCAAAAAATCACCAAAAGTTTCTGAATCCTGTCAATCTGCTTTGCCACATCTTACTTATAATATTAAAAGTGGAGACTCTAATCCATACTAATATTCAAGTCCAGCCATCGAAATAAGAAATCTTCCTTTACACATTACTAATCTTGTCTGCAAATTTTCCTTGCCAAATCTTTCTTGGCACCCAAACGAAAACTCAATAGTACTGAGGTCAATTCAAAGCAACTTAAAACAAGTCATATATATATATATATATATATATATATATATATATATATATATATATATATATATATATATATATATATATATTATTTATTAAAATAATATTTTAACATGTACTCACCCGAAAGTAGACAGTGACCAAAATTTCAATGAAGGGATCCAATAGAATGTCAAGTCATTTATGATATCCGTTGAACAACACCGAGAAGTACAATTAATTCCAAGTTTTGTTTGGTGAATGTCATTATCTTTGGAATATTAGGTGGTTCTTGCGATTCTTGTTACGCAGTTTATGCTAAAACATCTTTATTCGCCTCTCAGAAAACTAAGATCAAGCACATTTCCAAGTCACTTGCGTTTAATTGATGAATAATTATTTTTTTTTTATTTTTTTACCTTGATGAGTTACATTATAGAGGCGGTCTTATAAATCTTCATTTTCATCTTATTTAGTGGATTGAAATGTCATGTTTAATAAATATTTTAAGTCTGTTCGACAATAGAGTTGTTCTAGTAGTTGTTAACTATTCTAATAGTTGTTAGCTATTTTACCAACTGTTAGTTGTTGATGGTTAGTTATTTATATAATGATTTAAAGCAAAAATATTTAGTAAAAATAGCTATTGGATTAGTTGTTAAATATAAAATTAATGGTATCATTTTTTTTACTTAGTCAAAATGCTCTCTCAACCTCTAAGACTCTGTTTGGCAATAATTTTTAAGATAGCGTTTAGTGTTTTGACCCTAATGATACCTCTCTTATTTATATTGTTCAGAGGCATAGTATTTATACTTGTATTTAGAAGTTGAGTCAATGGTTCATAAAATGTTACCTCTCCTAGCTCTTAGAAGTTGAGAGAGCATTTTAACCAGGGTTAACAAAATGATACCACTATTTTTATATTTAATAGTCAATCTAATAATTATTTTTACTGAATACTTCTTTAAAAAATCAGTATAAAAATAACTAACTACTAATAGCTAATAACTAGTAAAACATCTGACAGCTACTAAAATAACTAATAGCTATAAGGACAGCTAATATTGTCGAGCAAAGCCTTAGGCTATGAGGAGGAGTAACACTTTATGAACCATTCCCTTAACTTATAAAAACTTGTAGAAATACTATACCATCGAACAGTATAAATAAAAGAGGTAGTGTTTTAACAAGGATTAAAATATTAAACTCTACTTTAAAAGTTGTCATCGAACAATGCCTTTAAATTTTTATAGCGATGCTTCAATCATTGAATATTGACTGTACGTCATTAGTTATTACCTTTTGCACTTGTGGACAACTTTAAGATTTTCAGCTCACCTATGAATACAAAGTTCCTTTTTTGGTGATTACATTTCATTGGATGCTTGTACATCAAGAAGAACAAAACTTGATTATGCTCATATCCTTATTTCAACTTCATTGATTGATTTTGTTCATAAAGTAATAGCTGTGGATGTGGGTAAGATAAAATTCCATATTACTGTGATGGAAGACAGTTGCAATGAGGCAGTTCTCACCTCTGTAACCTATAAACCAAAACCATTATCAGATCTTGGATCTTCCTCTTCCTCAATAGATGCTAGAACTAAAGACGATTTTGTACACATGTTAAACAATAGCTTTAGAGGATAACTCAACAACAATTAATGGTTCTAATAAAGATAATGTATATGAAACTTGGAATAATAATGATGCTACCATGGATTCTAGTGGCGCAATTTCTAATCAAGTCCAAATGCCCATTGAAGACCCATTCATCTCCCTGGATGCCGAGTTTTCTCTTCAAGAGGTTTCTAAGTGGGATCTGTTAGTAGTATGCCCTAGAGCATAACATTTAGTATGTATCTTATACATGTTTTATTAATAAGAGGCATTTTCACTTTTCCATTTACATAATATATTTATGTGTAATAGAAAAGGTCCATTGATATTTTGTTAGAAATTCTATTCTTAAGTTGTTAAGAATATGAGTGACAGTATTTCTAGCACAAAGTATTATAAATTGGTTCACAATCGAGGATACTTCACAATAAGGACATGACTTATCTAGAAAGATTGTATTCATGTTTGTTCCAATGTATTTATATGAGATATAAATAAGATGGAATGGTGAGTCTCATGCCATATAACAAATATGATAGGCACTTATACATGATAAGTAGGCCGAACCAGTGACATTTATGACAAGCACATGGAGTTTACTCTTGTCAATGTATTGTCATAAATCATATCAGTGCATATAATCTTTAGACCTGAGATAGCACAGTTATCTTGTATATAGGTGGTTTGAGTTTGATACTGCTTTCATACTTGTACTGTGTATGGGTATATGGGCATGTGTTGGCTCCTACTAGTTATATATGGAGGTAGGTGTTGATAAAGATGGAATCTGTTACCCTAAGTAAATAGGGATAAAATCCTATGTTCATTTAATTATTCTTGATGTTTCAAGTTCCTGGCCAGGGCAGATAGATTTAATTAGAAAAGAGTTTCTGATGAGAAAATTTTTTTAATCAAGAACTAGAATTAAAAGAGAACATAATATTCATAGCAAATGGGATTTGACATAAACTATGGCTCCAGCTCCAATTGGGATTTTGTAACAGAGAGATTCTAGTGCATGGTAACATATGATTATAGGTTCATTTAAGGTAAACCTTATTACTAATTGGGTAGCTACGGCATGCTGTGCTAGGTGTTAACCATAGTCTATGAGTTGCATAGAATGATTTCGAGAAATCATTTATGGTAAGAAAGAGTTCTGATGATATTAAGAGTTGATATTATGTCTCATTGCCAATTAGTGATGAGCCTAGTGAGTCACACACATATACAAGTAATCACAAAATTAAATATAATTTAATTAATTAATTAAAGAGTTTAATTGATTAATTAAATAGGTTTATTTTACAATTAGATTGCAAAGTTCCTAGCATGGCTTGAAACCAAATCTAGGTTATTGGATGTATAGTATAAGTTAAATTTATATTTAAAGTGTTTAAATATGAATTTAATTATGAGAAATTAATTAATAGAGATTAATTAATTAATTTATATTTGATATAAATTGATTAGAAGAAGAGAAATAATTATTTTGGATTGAGAACTCAAAATTAAGACACAAGGGTATTTTGGTCATTTCACAGGGTGACATGTGGCACCATGAGATGGTGATATATGGCACTACACATAAGCTTGCCAATTGTCTTTTAATCATGTAAGATGATCAAAGACAAGATTAAATTTTAGTTTGACACTTGGCACAATGTGATTGGGTCAATTAAACTAAGAGCCAATCAGAAGGTGACATGTGGCAAGGGTTTTAAGTGGTGACCTAGCTATATAAGGGAAATGATGAAAAGAAAAAAATACAATTTGCTATTTGTCTCATTGGTGCCGCCACCCATAGCATCTCTTCCTTCTCTTCTTCTTCATCTCTTATCAATTCAAAGAGAATAGCCAACATTCTCTTAAATTAAAAATACTAGAAATCGTTTCTAGTGTCCTGTATATATTTGTAATCTCTCAATAATCAAAACCTGAATTTCTAATTGATTGGAAAGGCTTGAGAAGCTATTCAAGGGGCTGCCATTGGTGATCTTGGTGTGGACAAGCTGGAGGGACAACATCTGGTGTCCTAGGCGCATCCCAAAGGTGCCAAACACACTGCAATGCATCAAAAAGGTTAGTGCACTTATTATTGATCTAATTTAGGGTTCTAATGAATTAATCTGTTAATTCTAAAATTCTAAATGGAAAATGTAGATCCAAAAATATATTAAAAGAGTTTTAATATACTGTTTTTCATTGAAATCAAATAGATAAAAATGAATCTTGCATGATGCATGTGACCCTAGATGAAAATTTTGAATTCAATGATCTAAACTTATGTTTTTCATGCTTCCGCTCCTACAATTGGTATCAGAGCCACTATATTTACCATTTAGATTGTTGATTATATGATTTAATTGTGTGATTTGATCATGAGATGATTAAATCATTGCTGGTTGCAATGAAAAAGGTGGCAGCTTGATGAAGGCATCATTGGTGCGCATGGTTTGATCCATCTAACCATGCGCATGATTTTTGGGTTTGTTTGTGGGCTTGGTTCCAAGGCCCATAATGAGGCTCATGACTAATTAAAGTGTTTAATTAGGAGTTTTAATCACACAATTAAATTTAGATTCAAATCTGAATTTTTAAATTTGTTTGAATCATATTCAAATTTGGATTTTTAAGTTGAATATGAGATATTCAATTTAATTTTAGTATGTATGTTTTATTTAATTGTTAAATAGTGATTGCATGATGGATGATCATGGACAATAAAAGACCAATGTAATTGGATTTATTTCTTTTATGTTTCTTTGGGTTGTAAATTAATTAATTTATTTTAATTTATTTTGGGCATGTATTATAAAGGCTATAATATTTTTGGGTTGTAATTTCATTTATTTAGTTCTTGTAAATTCGCCTTGGTATGCCAAGGATTACTATGTAATTGGATTGCAAGAAGATCAAGGAGGTCAAGAGCATTGGTGGGACCAGTGGGAGGAATTCAAGATCAAGTGTTGATTATGTACTCCTTCAGCAACTCTTGTAATATGAATGAATGAAATGCACCTAGGAATGCCCTGATTAAATTCTTGGTGGTTTAGAATTTTGAATCCCTTAGGAAGTCCATGATCATACCATATTTATTATCCATGAATGCATGAGATGTATGGGAATGTATGCAAGTATATGATATATGTATGCTAATTGGATAATGAGACCTTAATAGTAATTAGGATGACTACAAAATCTTCCAAACAAAAGATTAAGTTGGAAATGCTATAATTAAAGTAATTATAATATGGGCCCTCCATTGAGGCAATTATTTTGAGAAATTTTCTTAAGAATAATTGTTAAGCATGAGATGTTGTAAATATGTAAATGGTTTGGTGGCCAATAATGAATGTGCCTAAGGACATTTAAATTATTTGCATGTTTACTGGCTCAATGGGATCAACTTAACTAATGCAAGATAAGTCAATAATGGATGTGCCTGAGATTTTGAGCATTAGGGGCTAGGTAAAGGATTGAACCTCACATGAGATGTGATGGGCAAGGAGTTGCTTACTTATAGTTTATTGTAATTCCAATAATGGATGTGCCTGAGAATGATCAATAGGATTATAAGAATTCAATCACCCATTAGAAATCCATCCAATTAGGATTTTCGTTTTCTACTTTAGAAGTGTAGGATTTGCTAAGTTAGTGAGAGGACCAATTTGATTAAAAGACCATAATTATTTTGGTTAAATACATGATACATTTACTAATTAATCTGGTTATTTTCTATAGTTAATTTTCTAATAATAATGAGCACAGAACAACCACCACCATTCAATATCCTTGCAAGCATACTTAATCACAATAGGTTGACAGGACCTAATCTATCTGATTAGCTAAGAAATTTGAAACTTGTCCTGAACCTTGAACATATAGGATATGTCCTAGACTCACAAGTTCCTAGTCCCTTACCTCCAGAGGCCACACAAGAGGAACATGAAACTTTGGACAAGTGGAAGGAGCATGATATGAGAGCCAAGTATTACATGCTTGCTTCTATGAGTAATGAGTTACAAAAGCAGCATGAGAACATGCAGAGTGTGAGTGAGATCCTCTTTCACCTATAAGAGTTGTATGGTGAGCACAGTAGGAATGCTAGGTATGAGATATCTAGACAACTGTTTCACATGAGGATGTATGAGGGACAGAATGTTAGGGATCATGTCCATAAGATGATTCAACTGATTGAGCAGCTGGAACATCTTGACTTTAACATCGATTTCCAACTACAAACGGATTTGATCCTTTAGTCCCTTCCTGAGTCTTTTGGGAATTTTGTGACAAATTTTCATATTGCTAAACAGGAATGCACCTTGGCTGGTTTACTCAACATGCTAGTTATAGCCCAAAAGAATATGCTGGGCAATAAAGGCAAAGAGGTAGTTTTGATTGCATCTTCTTCTGCTGGAAAGTCCAACAAAAAGAAGGGCAATAAGAAAAAGAAACCTCAAATTCTTGGTCCTTCCAAGAAAATAGCTAAACAGAAAGGGAAGACTAAAGTGATGGAGGCAAAGGAAAGTGTTTCCATTGCCAGCAGAATGGGCACTGGAAAAGGAATTGCCCAGAGTATCTTGCTTCTCTGAAGAACAAGAAGGATACACCTTCGGAAGGTATGTCCATATCTTGTTATTTAGATTCTGATGATACTTATAGTTCATCTACAGCTTAGGTTTTAGATACTGGTGTTAGTTCTCACATTTCTTATGATATGTAGGAACTAGCAAATAGTAGCAGCTTGCGTTCTCGAGATTTTAGACTCCGGATTGGCGATGGCTCAATTGTTGAAGCTTTAGCCATAGGATCTAAATCTTTTTACATGTCTGGACATGTTTTTTGTTTGGATAATATTTTATATGTACCTGATGCTTTTAATAACATCATTTCTATATCTAGTTTGACTAGAAATGGTTATGAATTTCAGTTCACAGATAATGTTTGCAATATTTATTTTGAAAATAAATATGTTGGTTCAGGTTATATGAATGATGGTCTTTATTATTTGGATAATAATGACAAATACAAATTGAATGCAAGTGATCTAAATGAATGAAATGCCATGGTGAAAATCAACTCAAGTTCAAAATATATTTGGCACCTAATATTAGGTCATGTTGCAGAAGATAAGATTGCAAAACTGGAGAAAATGGAGATTTTATCCTCATTGGGTTCTGAACCTACTCCAACCTGTGAATCCTGCCTTCAGGGCAAAATGACTAGATCACCCTTTGTAGGACAAGGGCTAAGAGCTGAAAATATTTTGGAGCTAATACATAGAGATGTATGTGGTCTATTTAAAGAAATGGCTAGAGGCGGTTTTCATTATTTTATTACCTTTACTAATGATAAATCAAGGTTTGGGTATTTGTATTTGATGAAATACAAACATGAATCCTTTGAAAAATTCAAAGAATTTAAATCTAAAGTAGAAAATCAAATAGGAAAGAGTATTAAAGCTCTTCGATCAGATCGTGGAGGTGAATACTTGAGTAATGAATTTGATGAATACCTGAGAAAGTATGACATTGTTTCCCAACTGACTCCTCCAGGAACACCACAGTTGAATGGTGTATTTGAAAGGAGAAATCGTACCCTATTAGATATGGTACGTAGTATGATAAGCTATACTGATATGCCAATCTCCTTTTGGGGATTTGCATTAGAATCAGCTTTGCATATTCTGAATAGGATTCCATCAAAATCAGTATCTTTTACACCTTATGAGATGTGGCATGGAAGAAAACCAAGTCTTAAGAATGTTAAGATTTGGGATTGTCCAGCTTATATGAAAAAGCTGAACACTGATAAATTGGAAACCAGATCAGAAAAGGGTCGATTTGTTGGATATCCAAAAGATAGTTTTTGATATTACTTTTATTTGCCTACATCACAAAAGGTTGTGGTAAGGAGAGATGCCACATTTCTTGAACAATAGTTTGTTCAAGAAGGAGACAAAGGAAGGCAAATAGAGTTAGAATTGAAGAATTCTGACCAACCAACAGATTAGATGGATATAGATCCATCTAGTCAACCTACATCTATTGGTGAAACATCTACAGCTGTTCCTCATAGAACAACCAAGGTATCTCACCCACCAGTGAGATATGGTTTCCTTCATGAAGAAGAACAAGAGTTGTCTACTCATGAAGAATTAGATCATGTGTGACACCCCTTACCCGTCTACAGTATATCCGAGTAAGTTATGTCACACGATGTACTGGAACACTCTATTTTATCTTAATTAATTTTCATCATAATTTTGAATATAACTTGTGAAATATAATCTATTTAAGTCATTTGTTGAAATTTTAATTTATTTGAGGTTCCGAAAATTTTCTTAGAAAATCCGGCAGAGTACCGGCTAAAAATGGAGAAAACAGTTCTTCGGAACCTGTGAAAAACACTTCCTATAATCATATTCAATCATCTCAAACTCCAATATCAAAATCTCAATATTTTTCAATTTCATTTCTCAATCATTCATCTCATGTGATAATCATGTACAAGTCACAGATAGATATTCACTTTTCCATTCACAAACACAATTTTCATTATTTACATGAACATCAAAATACATTACATAAGTTCAATTACATATGAGAAAATAAAAGTTAGTTACAAAATACCAAAATGAAACCTAGTGTCCTACCAATGCACTGTAGAAGGTGAGGTGACACGGACACTATGCAGAGCTGCAGGAGGTCTCACCCAGTCTGTGGTCTACTGGGCTCTCGGTCAGTATCTCCAGAACCTACGCGTGGCAAAAGCAACGCGCTAAGCAATAATGCTTAGTGGTGCAAATAATAAAATAGAAAGAAATAACAGAAATAAATATGCATTGAATGTATCGATGTCTTACTTGTTTTGTACTTGTTATATTCATTATTTAGTTAAATTTATCCACTTTCATTCTTTTAGTTGCCCAAGTAACCTATACTGGACGACTGGACTGGATAACGGGTAAACTGGCACTGGGTATCTAGTACCTCGGGCCGTCACACCATTGGTCACATATGCATCTCCCGGTGTGCAACAGAACAGCTAATAAGCTATAATGACAATAGGCACAAGGCCAAATATCAACACAATGTTAGAATGGCTAAAAGCCATGAAATCATAGAATGGCATAATGCCATGTGCAGTACTGCTAACTGAACCCTATTGGCATGCCAAACTATCCAAACCAATCTTGTTAGGTATACTAGGGCATTTGATACTTTAGAATTCTTCAATTTTTGAATTTCAAGTTTTGATGTTACTATTCATTTCATTAGTCAACAAAAATGGTGACTTTTGCATAGAAAATAGGTACATTGGTTTTAACACTCCCAATGTACCACATTTTGCACTCAAAACTTGTTGGAATGAATCACCAATACTATTTCTAAGCTTAAAACTAAGGGAGCAGAATTTTCAGTTTTTGTACCCTAAATTTACTATTCCATTAGTTACTGTTGCAGTGAGAATTTGAGAAAATGATAAACATGAAAGTTGTTCCTTATTTTGTCTAGTTGAATTTTCTTTTTTGAATCACTCCATTTGGAGTTTTGTAGCTCCAGTTATGGTCCAAAAACCACAGCTGGCCGGATTGAAAAATTGCAGAACTGACCATATCTACAGTGCAGTGAACAGTGACTGCAACTGCCTTGTTGGATAGGTTCTGGTCATAATTTGGGGTAGGTTTCTTCATAAAAGTTGTTGGTCTATATCTTAACTTGTTGCTGTAAAAATTTCAGGTCAATTGGGTCATTTTACAATGAGTTATGGCTAAATGAACAATTACTATTCATTTGGTCATTCTGCAGAATCTGGTTGCAGGACATCCGGATTGGGGTAAGTTTTTGGTCCACTTGCTTTGGTCTTTTGGGCATGGTTTCTTCACCAAAATTGTGCCATTATGTGTATAGTTTCATGTCCAATTGGCCAAATACCAATTGAACCTACACAGCCAAAGTTATGGCTGTCTAAGTGGGCTGGAATCACAGCCACACCTGCTGCTCTCACTAGGCAGCATACCAATTCATTTTGTCATACTATAGTTCACTCCGAATTATGGCCAACTTACCTCAAATGGTCACTAATTGACCATTAGAATGTTCATTCTCCATTACACAAGCAAAGTCCAAGTTTCTCTCCAAAACCCTAATTCCCATTTCAATTTCACACAAGTTACCTTAGTTAACTAACTAATTCATTATCCACATAAATATATACTTTAAACATGATCTCTAGTCCACTCTAAGTCCATCAAAAATAATCAATCTTATCCCTTCCTTAGGGCTGCCGAAATCCATGGTGTACATACACATAAATTCTATTCATTTAATTTACAAATTCTTACTCATTTTAAGTCTCTAACATGGAATAAGAGAGATATGTGTATAAATAGGCACTAACCTTGAATGGGGCAGAATTTTCTCAAGCTTAAACTTCACTTTCTTTCCTTTTCTAGGCTGCCAAACACTTTAGCAAGGTTGGGTGACCAATTTTAGTGAAGGGACCTAAGGGTTTTGGGGTAAGGTTAGAGAGATTTTCAAGCTTGAATGAAGAAGGAGATGAAGGCTTCCATGGCCATGGTGGTGCGGCTGGAATGAGGGAAGAAGATGGCTGATAGGTTTTTAATTTCTTTGGTCTCAATTGTCTCTTTTTTTAGTTAATTAAATGGTTGTTTAAATGTAATTGGTGGGAACTTTTAAATGACATCATAATGATGTCATAATTTGCATTATATTGATTTTTCTTTTCTTTTCTACTAACTTTAAATTAATTTTTCATCAACATTAATTCATATTTTATGTCATAATAATTATTTACTCAACTGGACAAGTCGGCCAAAAATCGCCTCTGAAGGCGAAATGACCAAAATGCCCTCCGTTTGGCTTAACAGGTCAAAATTGTCTGTACCGATTGAAAAATTTTTCTAAATATTTTCTTGGCATTCTAATGCCATAGGAACCTTAATGACCCTTCTCTGAAGTCCCAAAAATTATTTTATGAATTTTTCCCTGGGTCTAGGGCTCCTAGTTGCGAGAACCGCAACTTCCCTCTTGGTTACCCATCACTTGGGCACCGACTCATTTGACTTAGTTGTATTTTATTTCTAAAATTTTTACTAAATTTTTCTTGGTAATATTTGAGTTAATTTTGGTTTCTCGATTTAGTTTAAATATTTTTCCGGACGTTCTAGCTATCCGGACCGACACTGGTCACCGGAACAGTAGAATGTACGGAGTTGCTACCGGGAGGGTGTTACATCATGGAGATGATCCACTTACCTATGAAGAAGCTATATCAGATATAGACTCTTCAAAATGGATTGATGCTATGAAATCCGAGATTGATTCCATGTATAAGAATCAAGTTTGGGATCTTGTTGACCCTGTCAAGTGTTCAAGCTACCTTGGTAAAAGCTTAGTGTTGAAAAAGTTGTAAAGGGCTTTTGGTCTCTTACCTTTAAAAGAGCAAATAGTGGAGAGAAGACTCAAAGAGAGTTCTTTGAGAGAGTGGATATAGGCTAATTAAGCCCAACAGCTATAAAAATCATTGTGTTTGATTTCTCTAACCTTAATCACTTTACTTTTATGTAATTTAATTTCTATGCATAATATTGAATGTTGATTGAAGATATTGAGTTGATATACTTAAAGATATATTGAGTAGGTTGAGAAATTAGTTGAATATTTTGTGATGCATGTTATGTCAAAAATTGCTATAAATATTGATTGAAGCTTGAATTGCAATTTAGGGACACATTATTGAAATACATATCACTTTCACTATAAATAAAGGAGTACCTAGTTGAAAAAAGCCACAATTTTTCATTAGGCTACAAGCAAGGGCCAAAAAATTGTTTAAGTCCAATTCAACCCCCTTTTGGACTATTTTGGGACAACATATATTTTACCAATTTTAATTTTATGTTTAAAAAATAAATTTGGTCAATATATTATAAAATTGTATAAATTTCTGTCACTCATTTATGTGATAATATTATACTGATTAGATGTGAAATGAAGCCGCATACCCAAAAATTAAAGAATTTTCCAAGAAGCATGCTGCATCAGAGATTTATTAAAAAAAAAAAAGAAAAAGAAAACAAACCTAACCCTGCCTTGCCTATAAATGGGTAACCGTTCATTAAACGGAATAATATCCCCAATCAAGGTATCGTGTTATTTACTGTATCAGGGAAAAACACACACCCACTTCGCCGCTCGAGAAAATTCATGGCGGATGTACCCAATTTTAGGGAAAAGAGATGGTCACTCAAGGGAATGACTGCTCTAGTTACCGGGGGCACCCGAGGCATGGGGTGAGTAACCTTTTTCTTTTTCCTTCTAATTTCTTTTCTTTCACTTAAATGCATGCAGTTTCATCTTTTCCTAATGCTTTCTGCATGGCTATGTGTGTTTAGGCATGCTATAGTAGAAGAATTAGCAGGATTTGAGGTGGCGGTGCACACGTGTTCACGCAACCAAGAGGAGCTTGATCAGTGTTTAAAAGAATGGAAAAACAAAGGTTTCAAAGTAACTGGGTCTGTATGCGACGTTTTTTATACAGACCAAAGGGAGAAACTCATGGAGACTGTTTCCTCCATCTTTCACGGAAAGCTCAACATTCTTGTAAGATTAATTAAATCTTATGAAAATTAAAGAGTCCTGAATTTGTCAATGGAAGAAGACAGTGTACCAGAAGCTTTTCTTTTCATTTTTTCTTAAATTGCTTTCGATCATAAACTTGAGAGAGAGTTTAAGAGTTGGAATTCTGGTTTTATAGGTGAATAACGCTGCAAAAGGTATGATCAAAGATGCTGTAGAGTATACTGCTGAAGACATTTCCCGTATAATGAGCACCAATTTTGTGTCAGTTTTTCATCTATGTCAACTTTCGTATCCTCTCTTTAAGGCTTCTGGATATGGAAGTATTGTAAATATTTCCTCCAATTCCAGCTTGCTAGCTATCCCTTCTCTTTCTGTCTATGAAGCCTCGAAAGGTAAATTTTATTTTTTTATTTTTTATTTTATTTTGCTTGCAATTGACACTAAATTAATTTACTTTGCTCAGGTGCAGTAAATCAAATCACAAAGAACTTGGCATGTGAGTGGGCTAAGGACAACATTCGAGTTAATGCAGTTTCACCAGGGCTAATCAGAACTTCTCTCTATGACTTTGGAAAGGTTTACAAACTCTGCACTTTGATTTTAGTAACTTTCTTCATATGTACAATTTCCCAATTCAATCCGCAGAAAAAGATCTATCTGGTATACTCCAATTCACACCCCAATAGGTAGCGAAAGAGCACCATAATTCGCACCCCACCAAATAGCCAAATGTCTTTCCAAATTGGTTTAATTAATAAATTCTGACTCTAAGGTAAAACATGATCTTTAATCTTTATTCTAACCATTGAATAATTAAAAATTATTACATAGAAGCCGCATACAAGACTTGACCAGTCCATACTGGCTATTTCCAAGTAGGTAATTAAGTGCGTTTCAAGTGGGATTCTCTCTAAGAAAGGCTGAGGGAAAGATACTTTAGCCATTTGTTCCCAAGATGTCCCATATTGACTAGCACTGATATTTTCATCAATAAACTAGACTGTTGCACTCTAATGAGTTTTGGTTCGGTTATACTAAATTTTTCTCCAAGATATTAAGTTTTCGAGTTTAAATCTCAGTTGGAGTCAATTAAATAAAATAGTAATAATTAAAAAAAAATAGATGGGACACTTGACGATGTCTGATCTTTTTGATGGAGCCTGGATTTTAATCTATTTGAATTTCCAAAACCTATTGCACTGCAAAACAAGAAGATTATTATTATTATTATTATTATTATTATTATTATTATTATTATCACCTAGAGCTTCACCTTAGATCTATATTCCTCTTTTTGCAGGAATTTCCTGAAGTTGCAGGATTTTTGAATAGATATATCACTCAAACTCCCATTTCTCGGCCTGGAGAGCCGTACGAGATTTCATCAATGGTGGCATTCCTTTGCTTCCCTACTGCTTCATTTATCACCGGTCAGGTTATTGTTGTTGATGGAGGATTCACCGTCAATGGTTTCTGCCACCCAAACATTAACTAAACCTTTATTTTCTAGGCAAGCTATACAAACACAAATAAGGTTTCAGGTTGGAGAAGAACCAAGATCATTTAGGTTCCATTTTCTTCATTTGTTATGCAGAGGAATTTTTTCTTTTTTCTTTTTTTAAATAAATTATATTTTTGTTGTCTTTAATTTATTTAAAGAGGTATTTAAAAGGGTGAATTCGACATTTTTTAGATTTTCTGGTCCTTACTTTTAGCCTTTTAAAAAATTCAATTAAGTACCCTCTTTTGTATGTGTTTATGCAGTGATAAAGAGTAATAATAATGCATAATAATCAACTCAATTAATTGCAGTATTAAAAGTAAGAAATATGCTCTTGGCGATTTATAATAGGAAAGATCAGATAAAACATGATTATAGCTCAATGCTAACTAACCAAATAAGCTGATTCATTGATTATAAATAACCACATAAGAACTAAATATTATCCACTTATATTTGATTAAGCTCAGCAAAAACTCGACAATAAATCAAATCAAAAGTTTTGGATTTTAAGAGTTAAAAAGGAAGAGAAAATGATTAAATCCAAGAATTTATAGTAGCTCACCACAAAATCTACATACTTTTTCGCAAAACTCCAATTTTGACAATTTCTCCCTACTAACTCTTTTTACAACCCATTTACAAAATTAGATCTCCTAAGCTTCCACAGGTATCCACTACAAAAATCATCTGATATAACAATAGATTTTACCAATGGATTTAAGATTTATTGATAAATCACCAATGGGTTTTTAAATCTGTTGGTAAATTACTAACTAATTTTTAAATCTTGCTAAATTGTTGGACATAAAAGAATGGATGCACAATTTGCCAACATATTTAAATCCATTGGTAATTTACCAATAGATTTTGAGTCTATAAGTAAATTGTTTGATAAAAAAAATTGGTAAACAATTTACTAACATATTTTAAATTCATTGATTAGTGTACAATTTGCTAACAGATTTAAAAATTCATTAGTAATTTATCAGTGAATTTAAAATTTATTGATAAATTATTTCACATAAAAGACTAACTGCATAATTTACTAACGAAAATTAAATCATTTGTAAATTTTGACTATGTTGGTAATTTATCGATGTATTTTAATTTCGTTGGTAATTTATTTGACATGAAAAAATGTGTGCATAATTTATCGACAATTTCAAAATCATTGGTAAAATGTTTGAAATTAAAAATTAAGAGTACATGTTGGGAATCCCACATTATAAGAATATGAAGTAAAAGTGTAATATATAATTAAGTGATTAGGTTACAACATTAAATTGACTAATTATTTTGATGTATAACTAACTCAATCTTTATATAAACTTGAATTAAAATGAATTAAATTATAATTTGATCAATACTCTCTCCGATTGACCAATCAATTAAGTACCCTCTTTTGTAATTTGACCAATCACTTATAGAATTGAAATTCGTTGATAAATTTTAGAGAAAAAAAAAACGCCCACCCTTTTTTTAAGTTAAATCCATTGGTAAATTGCACCAATTTTAGTCAGTTTTTCATTCTTGTCAACTTTGATATCCTCTCTCTAGGGCTTCTGGATATGGAAGCATAAAGGACCCAAAAATTTTAGTTAGGCCCAACTAAAAATATATATTACTTTTAAAAATGATATATATATATATATAATAAAAATTTTTATTAATAGATAAAATTATTATTACAAAATCCAATAAATTATCAAAATTATATTACAATAATTTTTTTTATATATGTTCTTCATTTTTTTTGAAGACATTGTCAATATCTCATCAATTTAAATATAATATCAAAGTTAACAAAACATTGGAATTGAAAATTAAGACTACAATAATGTAAAACTTGGCATAATTTACTAAAATATTTCATATTAGTAAATTTGTTTATAGTTCAAAATTTTCAATATCATATCAAATATCAATTGCTTTTTAACTACCCAAACTTTGATGTTGGAGAAAAAAATAGAAATTAGATACAATTTTCACTAAAATTATATATATACACTCATAACCTCCAAATTTTGTACAAATCGATTATATTAAATTATTTAAGAAAAAAATTATTCATTTAAATATTATAATATAAATTAGAGAGAAAATGCATTTTTTAGAAATATGATACATTAAAATTAATCACTTTTAATTGATTTACCAAAAATTAATTTAATATAATAGAAAATTTTTGCTAAAATTAAACGAATTGAAGTAAAATGGTTATTAGATTAATGGGTTACTGATTTTATTTTATTTTTTTCTAAATTATTATTATTATTAAATTTTTATACTTACAAGTTTCAAATTATTAATATACTCCTAATATTTTTTGAAATTTTAGGGGCTCAATGCGCCCCTTATGGATCCGTCCCTGGAAGCATGATAAATATTTCCTTCAATTCCGGTATTGTAGCTATTTTGTTTTTTTTTATGAGCAATATATTTTATTAAGGGACAAGAGAGACAGACCACCGAGGTACAAGAAACAACCACCATAGAACAAGAAAAAAATTGCTAAAACACAGACCAAAACACCAAAAGTATAAAACAGAAGCAACCAGCGGAAAGTGCAGCAGCGTATCCAAAGAGAGGTCTTCGAATAAAAATCCAAGCAATAGGACCTGCAATGCCAAGCGAAGAGAGAGAAGCAAAACCCGAGGATTCCAAAAAGAGCAGCTTCGAAACAATCAGGCCATAAGCAATAGAAAATAGTAGATTGGTGTGGCAATAGCGCCTACATCACAAAATCTTGGGGCCAACACAAGATCAGGTAAACCTAGAGTATGCGCAATAGCCAGGACTTCAAATTACAAAGAACATGGCATGTGAGTGGGCTAAGGACAACATTCTCGTTAATGCAGTTCCTCCAGGGCTAATCTGAACTTCTTTACTGAATCTGGAAAGCAGGTTTACAAACTGCACCTTGATTTTAATGATTTCCTTCGTATGTACAATTTCCCATTTCAATTGCTTTTGGTTAAACACAACTATCTTTCATCCATGCCATATGGAACATATGATAGAGAAGAATAACAATACCCCAATTCAATATGAAAAAAAAAAGTCTATTTATTATGCTTCAATTTACGAAAGTTTTAGAATACAACTATTGTATATATAACAGTCGCATTTAACTATTGATTATGGTAATTTTTATGTGAGTTCCATCATAATCAATGATTAATAGTCTAATAGTTAACTTGGTGAGATGGCCTTGTCCCACTCCAATTTTGACTCCCCACACCAGTATTAATGACCAAATATTATCTCTACTTAGAAATATGAACGAGTCGGCAGCCAATAGCCTAATGCTGCATCTCACGGGTGTCATCTCAGATTCGATGGTAGGTCTCTTCTTATTGGATTAGGTCAAATCGAGAATGTTAACTGGTGACACCATACCTCAGGCCTAAAGGGGTTATAACCATCATACCCCAAGGGCCCTCGTTTTTTGCATTTCAAAAAAAAAAAAAAAAAAATTCTATCTACAATATATACAACAATTACATGGAATAATTTCTCTTCAATTCACACCCTACTAAGTGACAAAATGTCTTACCAAATTGTTTTAATTAATATATTCTGATCATAAGGTAAAACATGATCTTTCATCTAAAAAAAAATACTCTTAAGGAAAAAGTTACAGAGTTAGAAGAACAACAAAATCACTAAGAAATAGATGTAGCTTAGTAAAAGTGTGATCCAAATAATATACCGATTAATGATTTGCAGAGCAAAATTGAAGTGTTGACAAAGACAAATAAAAATTAAATAATGAAATAATTTATTTGAAGAAAGACTTGACTATGTAGAGGAGGAAGAACTTAATTTTGTTTTATTTTGCTATTTTTCTAGTGTATATATATATATATATATATATATATATATATATATATATATTGTTATGACAAGCACGCAAATCTAAGGCACACACAAATCGCACAATCACACAGTATTGAAAAGAGAAGAAGAATAACACAGGATTTAACGTGGTTCAACCGTAAAGTCTACGTCCACAGGCAAGACCAGAGAAAAAGTTCCACTATGATGAAAAGAGCAAGATACAATCAATCAAAACTCTCAAACCCTAACTCCAGTTTGTTTTCCGAATATCTCACAATTCTTCCGCAAAGAGTAGAATATTACAATATTTATACTAGTCCATACCGCGGGGGCATTGGCCCCGCACCCCTAAGGATATCAGTGGTGGGCTTCGGGCCCGAGCCTATTAGCCCATGCCCTTCGCTACCATCATAGATCTCACTTTTTATCCCAATCAGGTTGCAACGCGAAACTTTCAGGTTAGGTCACAAATTCGGGTTTATGAAAAACATATCCAAATTTCAAAGCCACAAATATGACAAATCTTCCCCTTGGCCTTAATTTCCTCTATCATCAACAAAATAACCACAAAAACACTCTGTCTTATCATAGGCCCTCGCAAGGGTATTACTGACACTACAAATACCAACCAAGTCTAGGCAATGCCTAAACTTATTGACTAGGACTCCCTTGGTCATCATATCTGCTGGATTATTATGTATAGAGACTTTTTGCACAGCTACAGTCTCCTGAGATATAATGTCCCGAATGAAGTGATATCTGACATCAATGTGTTTAGTTCACTCATGGTATATCTGAATCTTTATGAGATGTATTGCATTCTGGATGTCACAAAACACTGTTTCCTTATTCTTTATCAACCCAAGATCACCCACCAAACCTTGTAACTATAAAATTTCCTTTATTGCCTCTGCTGAGGCCATATATTCAGCCTCTATGGTAGACAAAGCAACTGTAGCTTGCAATGTTGCCTTCTAACTGATACAACTTCCAGAAAGAGTAAACAAATAACATGTCAAAGATCTCCTCTTGTCTAAGTCCCCTGCAAAATCTGAATCCACATAGCCAACAACTGAATCACTCATCTTGGCTTTGTCAAATGTCAAACCAACATCTATAGTATCCTTCAAATACCTCAAAATTCATTTCATTGCCCACCAATGCTCTTTCCCAGGACACGCCATGTATTTACTCACAATACTAACTGCATGTGAAATGTTAAGTCAGGTGCATACCATAGCATACATGATGCTACCAACAACACTTGAATAGGGAACACTGGACATGTGCTCCATCTCCTCATCTGTTTTGGGTGACATGTCTGCAGATAACTTGAAATGGGCAGCAAATGGAACAATCAAAGGCTTAGCATTATTCATATTGAAACGCTTAAGCACTTTCTCAACATAGGCCTGTTGAGATAAGAAAAGCTTCCCAACACTTCTATCCCTAGTAATTTCCATTCCCAATATCTTCTTTGTAGCACCCAAATCCTTCATCTCAAACTTATCACTCAATTGCTTTTTTAGAATGTTAATTTATGACATGCTTTTAGCAACAATAAGTATGTCATCCACATACAACAACAAATAAACAAAGGAATCATCTGAAAGCTTCTTATGATACAACAACTTTCCTATGAGCTACGATTAAAGCCATTACGAACCATGAATGTATCAAATCTTTTATACCACTACCTAGGAGACTGTTTCAAACCATATAAAGAATTCTTAAGCAAGCAAACACGATTTTCCATAATTGGAATGACAAATCCCTCAGGCTGACTCATATAAATTTACTCCTCCAACTCACCATGCAAAAATGCTGTCTTCACATCTAGTTGCTCAAGCTCTAGATCATGAAGAGCAACCATAGCAAGTAAGACTCTAATAAAATTGTGCTACACAACTGGAGAAAACACTTCATTAAAGTCAATCCCCTCCCTCTGAGTAAAGCCTTTTGCTACCAACCATGCCTTATATCGAGGTGCTTCAACCCCTGGAGTGCCTTCCTTTTTCTTGAACACCCATTTGTAACCTACCACTTTTTGTCCCTTAGGTAATGTTACAAGCTCCCAAGTCTGATTCTTCTGAAGAGATTCAATTTCTTCACTCATAGCACTGACCCACTGATCTGCATCTGAACAAGAAATAGGTTCTCTATAATTGTTGGGTTCATGCACATCAACTGTTTCAGCAACTGACAAGGCAAACGCAACTAAATCTGCATATGCATATCTTTGCAGTGTTATAATATGTCTTCTCTCTCTACCAATTGCAATGCCATATGGTTCCTGTTGCAGTTGCTCAGGTGCATCCTCTTGTTGATCAGGATCTTGCACCTCATCCTCTGAATTACTGGACTGAACTATTGAAGTATCAATATCAAGCTCCACCTGTTCTCTGACACTGTGATCTGATTCTACTATTGACTTCTCCCTCTGACTATCCAATGAAGTAGACTCATTAAATGTCACATCCCTGCTGATAATTAATCCTGGAGACTTTGGATCATTACACCAAAACCTGTAGCCTTTCACTCCAGATGCATACCCTAGAAATATGCATTTTCTTGCCCTCGGCTCAAGCTTACCATCTCTCACATGAGCATAAGCAGGGCAACCAAATACTCACAGCTGAGAGTAATCAGCAGGTGAACCGGACCATATCTCAAAAGGAGTTTTGCACTCAATAGCTATAGATAGAGATCTATTAACCAAGAAACAGGCTGTATTAATTGTTTTAGCCCAAAAATCCTTTCCCAAGCTTGAATGTGAGAGCATGCTTCGTGCTTTGTCACAAAGCGTTCTGTTCATGTGTTCTGCAATACCATTCTATTGTGGTGTCCTTGTATAAGTGTGATATCTCGCTATAGTTTCATTGCTACAGAATGCATCGAACTCACGATTGCAAAATTCCAACCCGTTATCAGTTCTAAGACGCTTGACCTTATTTTTTGTCTGCTTCTCAATCATCGTCTTTCACTTTACAAAGGTTAAAAATGCCTCATCTTTTGTTTTTAGAAAATACACCCACACCATTCGAGAGTAATCATCAATCAAAGTCATGAAGTACTTGGCACTGCTCTTGGAAGGGATTCTGTTAGGACCCCATAGATCTGAGTGGATATAATCCACCGTTCCGCTGGTCTTGCGCACTGCCTTTTTATCGAACTTCACCCTGGTCTGTTTGCCAAATACACAGTGTTCACAAAAGTCCAAAGATTCTATTTTTTGCTCATCCAACAAATCCCGTTTGCTTAAAATAGATAATCCTCTTTCACTCATATGACCAAGACACACATGCCATAATTGAGTCTGATTCTGATTATTGCTTTCGGATGCTACTGCAGCTTCCCCTGAAACTGTACTACCCTGAAGAAAATACAATGCTGAAACCAAACTACTCTTCATGAGTAACATAGAGCCCTTACACACTTTGAGAACTCCATTCTCTGCATGGTATCTGAATCCATGAGAGTCAAGTGTCCCAAGAGAAATCAGGTTCCTCTTTAGTCCTGGAACATGCCAAAACTCTATAGTTCTGACAACGCCATCAAACATCCTCAATCTGATGTTACCAATTCTTTCAACAGATAATGCATGATCATTGCTTAGAAATACCTTGCCACTCATCTATTTGTAAGTGACAAATCAGTTTCTGTGTGGACACATGTTATAAGTAGTACCAGCATCAAGAATCAAAGAATTTTGTCCATGATCTAAACTCACAGATAAAATTTCTCTAGCACTGTCATCACCATCAGAATCAATAAAACTATTAACCACATTCGCAAAACTTTCTGCTTGCTTTCCCTTTTTATTTTTCAACTTAGGACAGTCTCTCCTATAGTGACCTTGCTCCTGCACTCAAAACAGTTAGCCTTTTTCATTCTTGACTTAGATCTAGCCTTAGATTTCTTCCTGCTGAAAAAACCCTCCCTCGAATGTGTTCTTTCCCTACTCACCAAACCTTCCCCCTCAAATCTTTCTCTATTTTCAACTCCTTCGATTTTAGAGAATTACTAACATCGTCTAGTGAAATACTATCTTTCCCATACAACAGAGTATCAATAAAAGTTTCATAGGAGGGTGGCAAAGAACATAACACAATAACGGCCTGATCCTCACTATCAATCTCAATATCAATATTCTTCAGGTACATAATGATTGAATTGAATTCATTTAGATGTTCTTTAATGGACATACCTTCGCTCATTCTTAGATTGTAAAGCCTTTTCTTCATATATAAGCGGTTGGTTAGCAATTTGGCAGAGTACAACTCCTCTAATTTCTTCCATGCCGCAGATGTTGAGCTTTCACTAACAATCTCGTATAGAACATTATCAGTTACGCTCATGAAAATATCACTCAAGGCTCTCTCCTTTAGATCAGCCTTCTCCACCTCTTTCATACCTTCTGGAAAGTTATCCTCAATTGCCTTCCATAGACCTTATAGGATCAATGAAGATTTAATTTTAATCTTCCACATACTGAAACTCGATCCACCATCAAACTTCTCCATCTCATACTTCGTTGAAGACGACGCCATCTATAAACCCTAGCTTTTGTACACAAAGCTCTGATACCAATTTGTTATAATAAGCACGCAAATCTAAGGCACACACACAAATTGCACAATCACACAGTATTGAAAAGAGAAGAATAATAACATAGGATTTAACATGGTTCAATCTTAAGGTCTACGTCCATGGGTAAGATAAGAGAAAAAAAGTTCCACTATGATGAAAAGAGTAAGATACAATCAATCAGAACTCTCAAACCCTAACTCTAGTGTGTTTCCTGAATATCTCACAACTCCTTCGCAAAGGGTAGAATATTACAATATTTATACTGGTTTATGCCGCGGGGGCATTGCTCCCGCACCCCCAAGGAGATCAGTGGTGGGCTTCGGGCCCATGCCTTCTGCTACCACCACAGATCTCACTTTTTATCCCAATCGGGTTACAGCATGAAATTTTAGGGTTGGGTCACAATTCGGGTCCATGAGAAACATATCCAAAATTTAAAGCCACAAATATAACACATACACACACACACACACACAGATATATATATATATATATATATATATATATATAGATAGAGAGAGAGAGAGAGAGAGAGAGAGAGAGAGAGAGAATAAGTTTTGTTAATATTGGCTTAAATGTGTTGGTTGATTAGAATGGAATAAGGTAATTGTATTTACAAAATAAAATTTAACTTCTAATTTCTGGTTTGTTGAAATATACTAATAGTTTATTAATGGTAGAGTCAATTTGAGACATCAATCAAACGTGAGGGTTTAATTGGCAATTGTGTCAACTTTAGGATTTAATTGCAAAAATTGGTAAACTTCATAGTTTTTTTAAAGCCATTAACTCTAATTTAGGATTTTTTTTTTGTGACTTCTCCAATAATAATATAGCAGCTAATGTGAAACTCAAATTAAGTATACTAACAGTTTTTTAATGGCCTAGTCAATTTAAGACATCAATTAATGATGTGGCCCAACCATAAGTGCACGGGTCACTCAAGTAGTATAGATAAAAATATCATTCCCTCAAAGAGCTGTGATAATAATAGAATTTTTTATATAAAAAAATACTTATCTAAACTAAATGTGGACTAACAAGTATTTAAATGAAGAGATTGAGAATTGAAGGACATATTTGTAAATTTAATAAAGAAAATGCTTCAATAGAAAATTTCACTAGAATTGTGAGAAATAAATTTAGCTAAATACAATATGGCAATAATTAAAGTAACAAGTAATCAAAATCAATTGACAATTAACAATAATAAAAAAAAAAGGTGATTCTAGAGTTTACGGGTTCATATTTAAGCTATTTTAGAATTTAAAATTGGTTATCCAAATATATGGAAATTATGGATTTCAAGGAGATTAATTCTCAAATCCTTTGAAAACTCTTTCGAGTGAGATAAAGAGTACCTTAGTTAACTAAATCCTACTTTCATGATGTTAAAATTAACCAAGACCCATTAGGTTCTTTAATCAATCTATTAATCCTCTTAATTCTTAGTCTATTTCTATATATAAGTTAATTAAGTCCAATTTCTTAATTATCTATCACTGGGTTTTCTCCTTTCAGTGTTTCAACCAAGGATTATGAGCAATACTTAATAGGATCTTACACTGAGCATGTCATTAGGCTCATAAGAAATAGATAAAACCTATTAATAACCATGGAATCTAGATTAATGAGCTCAAATCCATAAAATATCTTAAATATTACATACCCAACTTTAGAATCTTAGAAGAACTACTCATTACTCATATTTTATATAAATATTCTAGCAAAAGAAGAAATAAAAGATGAAACGAAAATTAAAATTGAAGAAACTCGATAAAAGAAGCATAGAAAATGGCGGAGATGAAGAAAAAAATAATGAGATTGGCTACTCCTTTTTCTTATCCCTTACAAATCTTTTCTTCTTTCAGCAAAAATGATGTAATAATGCTTTTAGAACCTTTGACATAAACCCTAAAATAGACTAAAAATGCTGTGTGATGAGGTCATACACATTTGACAAAATCTTACCTCTTCAGCCAATTAATGAGGAATTGCATAGCCAGAATTTTGCCCATGCAGCATCTTATGCATAGTCAGAATTGGAAAGAATGAGTGAAGACAGATTTTCATGGCCATGCAAGTCCCTATGCATGTTTTAGTAAGCTTCAAAGAGTTTCCGTGAAGGTGCATAAGCAAGTGCATAGTCTAAGCGGAAGGTTATGCACATTTCAGCAAGCTTGGGAGATTTTTCGGTCAACTGCATAAGCTATTGCATAACCTATGCATGAAGCTATACATGTTTTGTCAAGCTTGAGTTCATCCTCCATGAAGGTGCATAAGCTATGCAGGAAGCTATGCACATTTCAGCTGACTTGCAATACTTCTCCGGTCTCTTGCATAAGATGGTGCATAGCCTATGCACTAAGCTATGCAACTTTCAGCAACTTAAGAATTTCTTTGATTTTCTAGGCAGAAGCTGCATTGGCTATGCATCTCTTTATGCAGCTTTCATTAGCCTTCAAAAAATCTTCAATTCTAGGCTTCATTTTTACACTTTAGACCTGGAATTCACTCCTCACTTGTGCAATTACCTTTTAGTCCCTCAAAAAACCATTTTATCTATAACAAAAGTAAAATTATAAATTAATCCAAAATTTGATAATTATGAAAAATTAATTAAATAACTAAGAAAATTAACTAAAAATGCCTAACAAAAGGATAAAATGACTATGAAACTTAACCTAAATGACTATATGAAATGCATATATCAAATACCCCTAAAATCGAATCTTTGTTTGTCCTCAAGCAAACTTTAAAATTTAATGCAATTTTGGGGTGCCTTGTCCATAGAGTTTATGAAAATCACCTATTAAAGCAATCTAACTCACATTTAGGCATACCAATAATCCATATACCCATCCTTCAAGGTGCAAAGAATCTAATACTTACCCAAATTTTCATTGCTTAGCCTAAAATCAATTATTCATCCAAAGTTCCCAAACCAACCAATCAAAAAGAGAAAGTCAAGCTCAGAAACAACTCTAGAACAATCAATTGCCAAAGTGCCTCTATATAGAATGATCGAAATTGATAAGTGAAGGAATAAATTCCAAATCCCATAGGCAAACTTCCTATCCCTATCTCCACTAATGAAGTAAGCACAATTAAGAGATCAAAGGTCTTTTTAGGGATGTAATGGCGCTAAGGGGTTTAAAATGAAGTATCACACCCTACCCCTCCATAAGGCATAACATGATCCCATAGTATACCTAATGAATTACCAACTTCGTCTACTGATAACCCATTAAATACACTACAAGGGATTTTAAAACTTTTCTTACTTCTTTTTATAGTGGTGAGCACTATTGACAGGTTTTAAAAATTTTCTTTTACTAAAGTGAAACCAAATAACACATTTGAAGAATTAATAATTTCTGTAAAAATTTTGACAGAGTGCCATCTGTATTTTGAATAAAACAGTTCTTCAAAAACATGTAAAAAGCACTTCAAATATATAATTCCTCAATCCCAAACTCCAATAATTTGTTCAACACAATAAATTTCTCAACATTATCAACTCAGTTCAACAATCAATTTTCCAGTGTTTCTAAAAAACTGAGATAAGATAAATTTATCACAATACTTTTACAGGCCAAATAATTTATAATTTTAGTTTACAACTGCTCAAGACTAAGTACAATATATACATATAGTGCACATACATTATAACAAAACTACACAATATGGTATACTCGATATACCCGGCAAAATCTCAAAATGTGGTACAAGTAGCCTGCTCTGCTGCTCTGTCCGTCTGTCTACCTGCGACAGCAATGAAAAAGCTATCGTTGAGTAAAATTTACTCAGTGGTGCACAATAACAATTTAAAATGCGGTATGAAAAACTTTTGTTGACAATTTACAATCCAAACATTCACAATTTTTCAAAGCTCATATAACACAAATTTAATCAAACAATTGAATAACACAGTGTTGCCAATCAGTAACACAATTTGATCAAATAACTGAATAACACAGTTTTGCCAATCAATAACACAATTTGATCAAATAACTGAATAACACAGTTTTGCCAATCAATAATACAATTTGATCAAATAACTAAATAACACAGTTTGCCAATCAATAACACAATTTAGGTTATGACACAAACTTTTCCAAACATGCCGTGTGTACACCAGGACAAGGCACACTCACCCCAATAATCAAAATCAATGAGGGAGGAAGCTAGCTAGATAATGAATACTCATCCACACTCACCTCAGACTGACAAGTCAAAGAGGGAGGAATATAATCACACTCACCCCATTAATGGAGGAGGAACATAGTAATATTGTCATGCCAAGTGTGAATCAAAACAATTCCAAATCACAATATTTAAATATTTCATACAAATCACAAATCATATTTTATCTCAAAATTTCCATTTGTAAAGTAGGCAACACAATAATTTCCAAATAATATTCCCAAAGCTAAAACAATAAAAAATTATTCATAACTCATTTCTTCAAATAAATTTTCTAGTAAAAGCAGTGAATATAAAAAGTATTATGCACAGACCTTTGATATATGCCTCTTGGCCCTAACTCAGTGTTCCTTATGCTTTTCAATATCATTTTCAACTGAAACACACAATTTAAAGTGTTTCAGTACTCAATGAATTTATTTCTAATAATAAAATCCAATATTTAAATTTTCTTAGTACTATTCCCTTCAATTCATTTCATTAGTCAACTTATAATGTTGACCCTTGATGCACTCTAAGTGAGTCAATTCTAATGTTACTAATAGGTCACATTTTATAGCCCTTTAGTGTTGGTATATGTCACCAATTTCGTTTCCAAGTATATTGCATTTTATTGCAATTTACCGGATTTCGGTGTACTATTTTGACCTAGCCGGACGACCTAGTTCTCTCAGTTTTCGGGTTTCAGTCCAAACTACAAACTTGTAGGTCTATGTCTTATTGCATGCAGGGCAAAATTTCAGGTCATTCTGAGTTATGTAGACCAAGATATGGTCAATTTACCAATGCTGGACAGAATGCACTAAATGGTAGGCTTAGGTCATTTTTAAGTCACTTTTGGTTCGGCCAGTTTTGATACCTGAACTTATGCAAGCTATTTGGCTTGGTTCTAGCCATTTCTGGGCTTTGGTGTCTTCATAAGAATTGTAGATCTATGTCTAAACTATTCATGGTAAAAATTTCAGGTCAATTGGACTTGTTTTGAATGAGTCATGGTCAAAATACTAACTGCTATCCAAATGGTCAATTTTCAGGCTTTTAAGTCACTAATCCGGATTTTGTCATTTTTCAAGTCACCTTCTAGGCAGAATTTAGGTAAGCTTTCTTCATGAAAGTTAGCACTTTTTGTTCCTAGTTTGACCTCTAATTGGTCTCATACCAATTGGAGTCACACACTTAAGGTTCTAATCCAAAACATACACTGCCCTACTACACACTCCTCATCACTTACCAATTACATATTCAACACTTACCAAATTACTTCCTTCATGCTAATTCTGGTTTGTACCTTACCATTAACACATTTAACAACATATTTTGGTCATTTTGGCCAGCTTGTAACCATTCTCAATATGCACACTATAACACAGAATTTTCCAAAGTCCATTTACACTATTTAACCACATGAACATACCCCATTTACATACCCAATTCCAAACCATTAGACACATATACATGCTGCCATCAATAACAACATAATTCAATAAACCAAACCATGAAACAACACATTTTAAACTACACTTTAAAGTTGCCGATTTGCACATCTCCTTCAAATAGCTTCCAAGCTTCCAAAACCAAGTGCACTATCACACATACACTTAGTATACATTATCCAAATTATTTCTATATACATAAACACTTGTACCAACATCTTAAACAACCATAAACAAGTAAAAACAAGCTACAAATAGTGAGTTTCCATGGCTACCGAAATGGAGGTTCACCATTAATCCATCAAACTTCAAAATTTCTTCCACAAAACAATTCCCTACAATATCCACTCAAAGTTTAATGAAGCAAGATTGAAAAATACACACTTATCACTTTTGAAGCTTCTTAAAATCTTACCAAATTCCTTTCTTTTTGCTGCCTATCTACTGCCCATGATATGAGGCTCACTTTTAAGGAAGGGACTTATAAGAAATTATGGCTTGAAAGTGAAGATTGGAGCTTGCATGGGTGGCCGGCCATGGAGGGAAAATGGAGAGAACAATTCGGCAAGGCGGCTCAAGGAAGAAGATGAAGGTGAAAGTGGTTGTATTCTTGTCCTCTTGTGTGTTTAAATACTCCCACTAATCCTCCACTAAGTTCCACTAAGTGTGATTAACATTATATTAATCCAAGGTTATCATAATTGCTATAATGCCCTCATAATTCTTTTAATTACATTATGTATAATATTTCTTATTTTCATGGCATTTAAAAATTTAATACTACTTATTTTTAATAGACATTTAGGTCAAAAGGCAACTCGGGATGTCAATTGACCACAATGCCCATATTCGGGTTGCTTTTCGGCTTTTTCTGTAACACCGATTTTTATCGGTTTCTCGATTTTTCGTTTTTCTTTGTACTAATTAATTAATTTTTCTTTGATATTTCTAATGACATTTATACTTCAATAAGTCTTTAACTATGTCTTGAAACTAAATTCTGAGGGTTCCCTGCAGTCCTGGGGTCGGCTATTGCCTGTGCCGTAACTTCCCCGTGCGGTCACCCATCGCTACAGTTTTTGGATTGTTTAACTTGGTTACATTTCATTGCTATTATTTTTCCTTTGTTTTTCTTGTATTTTCTTTTCTTGTATTTCATTATTTTATGTCTCCTCATTAACAATTAAATATAGTTCTAGGCATCCTAGATGTCCGGACCGACACTAGTCACCGGAACAGTAGAACGCACTACCGAACATAAGGGTGTTACATGAAGTTAACAAAAAAAAATGGTAAAAAAGATTCAAAGCATGAGAATATATCCAATCTCGAAAACATAAGGTATATTATTTTCTTTTCTTTTCTTTTAACCATAAAATATATATAATGAAAAGGAAAAAAGGAAACTCTCACTAAAAATGACTAAGTGCTAGCATATTCTACAAAATACACAAAATAAGGGACTACTTTTATCCTTTAAATTTGTATCTTGTATTTTCTCTTGATGATTGTCTCTAAAAATACCATTCCCAAACTCATTTCCTTTCATTAACTTGGGTGGATTTCTTTCAATTTGAATAACAATAATAAAAAGCATATATATATACTAACACTTTGACAAAATGGTATGCATTTCTTTTCCTTTTCAATAACATATATCTTATTTGTATAAATATTATTATTTTTATTTATTTTTCTTAGTGTACGAAATTCTATAAATGATTATTCTCATAGAAAGGGTTAGAGTGTTTGGCTTATTGGCTAGGTAGAAATGAGGGTTTCAAGAAAAATTAGGAATAATGTAGGCTCAAAGGGGTTTGCAAGGGTTAATTTTAATTAAAGGAGGGTCAAAAGTTTAAAATAAGAGGGTTTTAATCAAAGAATGCCTAATCATTTCTCTTTTCAGGTACAAGCTAGTATTTTACCTTGAAAGGTTTAGAAATTTTATTCTAGGATTGGTGAGATATCACTTGACTACCTTTTATCCTATAACTCTCTCTTAACACTCCAATCTCTTAATGACTAGTTGGATGACTTTTTGGCTAGGAAGTGAAGGAGCGAAAGCATGAAAAATATAAGTTTAGATAATTGAATTCAAAATTTTTCTTCTAGGGTGTCATGCATCATGCAAGATTCATTGTTTATCTATTTGATTTCAATGTTAAACAGCATATTAAAACTCTTTTAATATGTTTTTGGATCTACATTTGCCATTTAAGATTTTAGAATTAACAGATTAATTCATTAGAACCCTAGATAAATCAAGAATAAGTGCATTAACCTTTTTGATGCACTGCAGTTGTGTTTTGCACCTTTGGGATGCACATAGGACACCAGATGTTGTCCCTCTAGCTTGTCCACACTAAGATCATCAATGGCAGCCCCTTGAATAGCTTCTCAAGCCTTTCCAATCAATTAGAAATTCAGGTTTTGCCTTTAGAGAGATTATAGATATATACAGGATACTAGAAACGATTTCTAGCAAATTTAATTCAAGAGAATGTTGGCAATTCTCTTTGAATTGATGAGACATGAAGAAGAAGAGAGGAAGAGCACTCCAAGGGCGGCGGCACCTATGAAGAACAACAGTTTGTAATTTTACTCTTTCATAACAACACATTATATAGCTAGGTCACCACTTAAAATCCTTGCCACATGTCACCTTCTGATTGGCTCTTAGTTTAATTGACCCAATCACATTGTGCCAAGTGTCAAACTTAGATTTAATCTTGACTTTAATCATCTTACATGATTAAAAGACAATTGGCAAGCTTATATGTAGTGCCATGTGTCACCATCTCATGGTGTCACATGTCACCCTATGAAATGACCAAAATACTCCGGTGTCTTAATTTTGAGTTCTCAACCCAAAATAATTATTTCTCTTCTTCTAATCAATTTATATCAAATATAAATTAATTAATTAATCTCTATTAATTAATTTCTCATAATTAAATTCATATTTAAACACTTTAAATACAAATTTAACTTATACTATACATCCAATAACCTAGATATGGTTTCAAGCCATACTAGGGACTTTGCAATCTAATTGCAAATCAAACCTAATTAATTAATTAATTAAACTCTTTAATTAATTAATTAAATTACTCTTAACTTGGTGATTACTTGTGTATGTGTGTGACTTACTAGGCTCATCACTAATTGGTAATGAGATATGATATTAACTCTTAATATCATCAGAACTCTTTCTTACCATAGATGATTTCTCTAAATCATTTTAGGCATCTCATAGACTATGGTTAACACCTAGCATAGCATGCCATAGCCACCCAACTAGTAATAAGGTTTACCTTAAATGAACCTATAATCATATGTTACCATGCACTAGAATCTCTCTGTTACAAAATCCCAATTCGAGTTGGAGTCATGGTTTATGTCAAACCCCATTTGCTATGAATATTATGTTCTTTTTTAGTTCCAGTTTTTGATTAAAAAGATTTTCTCATCGGAAACTCTTTTCTGATTAAATCTATCTGTCCTAGCCAGGAACTTGAAACATCAAGAACAATTAAATGAACATAGGATTTTACCCCTATTTACTTAGGGTAACAGATTTCATCTTGATTAACACCTACCTCCATATATAACTAGTAGGAGCCAACACATGCCCATATACCCATACACAGTACAAGTATAAAAGTAGTATCAAACTCAAACCACCTATATATAAGATAACTGTGCTATCTCAAGTCTAAAGATTATATGCACTGATATGATTTATGACAATACATTGACATGAGTAAACTCCATGTGCTTGTCATAAATGTCACTGGTTCGGCCTACTTATCATGTATAAGTGCCTATCATGTTTGTTATATGGCATGAGACTCATCATTCCATCTTATTTACATCTCATATAAATAACTTGGGAACAAACATAATTACAATATTTTTGGATAAGTCATGTCGTTATTGTGAAGTATCCTCGATTGTGAACCAATTTGTGATACTTTGTGCTAGAAATACTGTCACTCATATTCTTAACAACTTAAGAATAGAATTTCTGATAAAATATCAATGGACCTTTTCTATTACATATAAATATATTATGTAAATGGAAAAGTGAAAATGCCTTTTATTAATAAAACATGTACAAGATACATACTAAATGATATGCTCTAGGGCATACTACTAACAATCTCCCACTAGCACTAGAGCCATTCATTACAATATCTTAGACCCATCTTCGCAAAATGTCGGTCTAGCTGAGTTTGTGACACAGGCTTAGTGAATGGATTAGCTGGATTTTCAGCTAATGCTATTTTCTGCATGGCTACATCACCTCGCCCAACTATTTCTCTGATAATTTGGTAGTGCCTTTCTATGTGTTTGGATTTCTGGTGAGACCGGGTTTCCTTAGCCTGTATGACCGCTCCATTATTGTCATAGTGAAGTGAAACTACTGACTCAATGGAAGGAACTATTGCAAATTCTGTCACGAACTTCTTTATCCAAACAGCTTCATTTACAGCATCTGATGCAGCAATATACTCAACCTCAGTAGTGGAATCTGCAGTCGTACTCTGTTTGAAACTCTTCCAACTAATTGCACCTCCATTACAAATGAACACATATCCAGAGGTAGACTTTCTATCATCGATATCTGATTGGAAATCAGAATCAATATAACCATCCAATTGCAAGTCACCACCTCCATATATCAAGAATAAATCCTTAGTTCTTCTCAAGTACTTAAGGATATTCTTAATAGCTATCCAGTGTTCCAAACCTGGATTGGATTGATACCTGCTAGTTAAACTAACAGCATATGCAATATCTGGCCTAGTACACAACATTGCATACATCAAACTTCCAATAGCCGAAGCATATAGAATCCTGGCCATTTTATCTCTTTCTTCAGGTGTCTTAGGAGACATCTCTTTAGAAAGGTGGATACCATGTCTCACTGGTAACAATCCTCTCTTGGAATCAAACATGTTGAACCTCTTTAACACCTTTTCCAAGTATAGACTTTGGGATAAACCAATTATTCTTTTCGCTCTATCTCTATATATGCGAATCCCAAGAATATAGGTTGCCTCCCCTAAGTCTTTCATGGAGAATGTATTTGACAACCATACCTTTACAGTTGTCAACATACCTGTGTCATTACCCATCAACAGAATGTCATCCACATGTAAGACAAGGAAAGTGATAGCACTATCACTAACCTTCTTATATACACATGGCTCATTCTCATTTTTTATAAAACCAAATGACTTAATGGCTTCATCAAAATGGATATTCCAACTCCTCAAAGCTTGTTTCAACTCGTAAATGGATCACTTTAGCTTGCATACCTTGGAACTATCTTGGGATTCAAAACCCCTAGGTTGTTCCATGAAAATGTTTTCTTCAATGTATCTATTGAAAAAAGTTGTTTTAACATCCATTTGCCAAATCTCATAATCATAGTATGCAGCTATTACTAATAGAATCCTAATTGATTTAAGCATGACAACAGGTGAGAAAGTCTCCTCATAGTCGATTCCTTACCTTTGGCGAAACCCTTTCGCTACTAGCCTTGCTTTATAGGTCTTTACCTTTCAATCAAAACTAATTTTCTTCTTGAAAACCCATTTGTTCCCTATAGGTACAATACCTTCAGGTGGGTCAACAAGATCCCAAACTTGATTCTTATACATGGAATCAATCTCGAATTTCATAGCATCAATCCATTTTGAAGAGTCTATATCTGATATAGCTTTTTCATAGGTAAGTGGATCATCTCAATGATCTACTTCTTCATGAGTAGACAACTCTTGTTCTTCTTCATGAAGGAAACCATATCTCACTGGTGGGTGAGATACCTTGGTTGATCTATGAGGAACAGTTGTAGATGTTTCATCAATAGGTGTAGGTTGACTAGATGGATCCATATCCATCTGATCTGTTGATTGGTCAGAATTCTCCAATTCTAACTCTATTTGCCTTCCTTTGCCTCCTTCTTGAGCAAACTGTTGTTTAAGAAATGTGGCATCTCTACTTACCATAACCTTTTGTGATGTAGGCAAATAAAAAAAAATATCCAAAACTATCTTTTGGATATCCAACAAATTGACCCTTTTCTGATCTGGTTTCCAATTTATCAGTGTTCAGCTTTTTGATATAAGCTGGATAATCCCAAATCTTAACATGCTTAAGACTTGATTTTCTTCCATGCCATATCTCGTAAGGTGTGGAAGATATTGATTTTGATGGAATCCTATTCAAAACATACAAAGCTAATTCTAATGCAAATCCCCAAAAGGAGATTGGCATATCAGTATAGCTCATCATACTACGTACCATATCCAATAGGGTACGATTTCTCCTTTCAGATACACCATTCAGCTGTGGTGTTCCTAGAGGAGTCAGCTGGGAAACAATGCCATGCTCTCTCAAGTATTCATCAAATTCAGTACTCAAGTATTCACCTCCACGATCTGATCGAAGAGCTTTAATACTTTTTCCTGTTTGATTTTCTACTTCAGATTTAAATTCTTTGAACTTTTCAAAGGATTCATGTCTGTATTTCATCAAATACAAATACCCAAACCTTGATTTATCATCAGTAAAGGTAATAAAATAATGAAAACCGCATCTAGCCATTTCTTTAAATGGACCACATACATTACTATGTATTAGCTCCAAAATATTTTCAGCTCTTAGCCCTTGTCCAACAAAGGGTAATCTAGTCATTTTGCCCTGAAGGCAGGATTCACAAGTTGAAGTAGGCTCAGAGCCTAATGAGGATAAAATTCCCATTTTCTCTAGTTTTGTAATCCTATCTTCTGTAACATGACCTAACCTTAAGTGCCAAATATATTTTGAACTTGAGTTGATTTTTACCATGGCATTGCATTCATTTAGATCACTTGCATTCAATTTGTGTTTGTTATTATTATCCAAATAATAAAGACCATCATTCATATAATCCGAACCAACATATTTATTTTCAAAATAAATATTGCAAACATCATCTGTGAACTAAAATTCATAGCTATTTCTAGTCAAACTAGATATAGAAATGATGTTTTTAAAAGCATCAGGTATATATAAAATATTATCCAAACACAAAACATGTCCAGACATGTAAAAAGATTTAGATCCTATGGCTAAAGCTTCAACAGTTGAGCCATCACCAATCCGAAGTCTAACATCTCGAAAACGCAAGCTGCTATTATTTGCTAGTTCCTGCATATCATAAGAAATATGAGAACTGGCACTAGTATCTAAAACCCAAGTTGTAGATGAACTATGAGTATCATCAGAATCTAAATAACAAGATATGGATATACCTTCTGAAGGTGTATCCTTCTTGTCCTTCAGAGAAGCAAGATATTCTGGCCAGTTTCTTTTCTAGTGCCCATCCTGCTGGCAGTGGAAACACTTTCCTTTACTTCCATCAGTTTTAGTCTTCCCTTTTTGTTTAGCTATTTTCTTGGAAGGACCAAGAATTTGAGGTTTCTTTTTCTTATTGCTCTTCTTCTTGTTGGACTTTCCAGCAGAAGAAGATGCAATTAAAGCTACCTCTTTTCCTTTATTGCTCGGCATATTCTTTTGGGCAATAACCAGCATGTTGAGTAAACCAGCCAAGGTGCATTCTTGCTTAGTCATATGGAAATTTGTCACAAAATTCCCAAATGACTCAAGAAGGGACTAAAGGATCAAATTTGTCTGCAGTTGGAAATCCATGTTAAAGTCAAGATGTTCCAGCTGCTCAATCAGTCGAATTAACTTGTGGACATGATCCCCAACATTCTGTCCCTCAAGCATCCTCATGTGGAATAACTGTCTAGATATCTCATACCTAGCATTCCTGTTGCGCTCACCATACAACTCTTGTAGGTGAAGGAGGATCTCACTCGCATTCTGCATGTTCTTATGCTGCTTCTGTAACTCATTACTCATAGAAGCAAGCATGTAACACTTGGCTCTCATATCATGCTCCTTCCACTTGTCCAAAGTTTCATGTTCCTCTTGAGTGGCCTCTAGAGGTAAGGGACCAAGACATTTGAGTCTAGAACATATCCTATATGTTCAAGGTTCAGGACAAGTTTCAAATTTCTTAGCTAATCAGATAGATTAGTTCCTGTCAACCTATTACGATCAATTATGCTTGCAAGGATATTGGATGGTGGTGGTTGTGGTGTGCTCATTATTATTAGAAAATTAACTACAGAAAATAACAAGATTAATTAGTAAATGTATCATGTAATTAACCATAATTATTATGGTCTTTTAATCAAATTGGTCCTCCCACTAACTTAGCAAATCCTACACTTCCAAAGTAAAAAACGAAAATCCTAGTTGGATGGATTTCTAGTGGATGATTGAATTCTTATAATCCTATTGATCATCCTCAGGTACATCCATTATTGGAATTACAATAAACTATAAGTGAGCAACTCCTTGCGCATCACATCTCATATGAGGTTCAATCCTTTACCTAGCCCCTAATGCTCAAAATCTCAGGTACATCCATTATTGACTTATCTTGCATTAGTTAAGTTGATCCCATTGAGCCAGTAAACATGCAAATAATTTTAATATCTTCAGGTACATCCAATATTGGCCACCAAACCATTTACATATTTACAACATCTCATGCTTAACAATTATTCTTAAGAAAATCTCTTAAATTAATTGCATCATATGCAAGTATTTAAAATTTCTTAAAATAATTGCCTCAATGGAGGGCTCATGTTATAATTACTTTAATTATACCATTTCCAACTTAATCATTTGTTTAGAAGATTTTGTGGTCGTCCTAATTACTATTATAGTCTCACTTTGCACATTATCCAATTAGCATGCATATATCATATACTTGCATACATTCCCATACATCTCATGCATTCATGAATAATAATAAATATGGTATGATCATGGACTTTCTAAGGGATTCAATTCTGAGCCACCAAGAATTGAATCAGGGCACTATAGTTGTGTTTGGCACCTTTGGGATGCACTTAGGACACCAGATGTTGTCCCTCTAGATTGTCCACACCAAGATCACCAATGGCAGCCCCTTGAACAGCTTCTCAAGCCTTTCCAATCAATTAGAAATTCAAGTTTTGCCTTTAGAGAGATTACAGATGTATATAGGACACTAGAAATGATTTCTAGCAATTTTAATTCAAGAGAATGTAGGCAATTCTCTTTGAATTGATGAGAGATGAAGAATAAGAGAGGAAGAGCACTCCAAGGGTGGCGGCACCTATGAAGAACAGCAGCTTGTAATTTTTCTCTTTCATAACAACACATTATATAGCTAGGTCACCACTTAAAACCCTTGCCACATGTCACCTTCTGATTGGCTCTTAGTTTAATTGACCCAATCACATTGTGCCAAGTGTCAAACTTAGATTTAATCTTGACTTTAATCATCTTACATGATTAAAAGACAATTGGCAAGCTTATGTGTAATGCCATGTGTCACTATCTCATGGTGCCACATGTCACCCTGTGAAATGACCAAAATACCCCTGTGTCTTAATTTTGAGTTCTCAACCCAAAATAATTATTTGTCTTCTTCTAATCAATTTATATCAAATATAAATTAATTAATTAATCTCTATTAATTAATTTCTCATGATTAAATTCATATTTAAAGACTTTAAATATAAATTTAACTTATACTATATATCCAATAACCTAGATTTGGTTTCAAGTCATGCTAGTGACTTTGCAATCTAATTGCAAATCAAACCTATTTAATTAATCAATTAAACTCTTTAATTAATTAATTAATTAATTAAATCAAATTTAACTTGGTGATTACTTGTGTATGTGTGTGACTTACTAGGCTTATCACTAATTGACAATAAGATATGATATCAACTCTTAATATCATCAGAACTCTTTCTTACCATAAATGATTTCTCTAAATCATTTTAGGCAGCTCATAGACTATGGTTAACACCTAGCATAGCATGCCATAGCCACCCAACTAGTAATAAGGTTTACCTTAAATGAACCTATAATCAAATGTTACCATGCACTAGAATCTCTCTGTTACAAAATTTCAATTCGAGCTGGAGTCATGGCTTATGTCAAACCCCATTTGCTATGAATTTTATGTTCTCTTTTAATTCCAGTTCTTGATTAAAAAGATTTTCTCATCAGAAACTCTTTTCTGATTAAATCTATCTATCCTGGGCAGGAACTTGAAACATTAAGAACAATTAAATGAACATAGGATTTTATCCCTATTTACTTAGGGTAACAGATTTCATCTTGATCAACACCTACCTCCATATATAACTAGTAGGAGCCAACACATGCCCATATAACCATACATAGTACAAGTATGAAAGCAGTATCAAACTCAAACCACCTATATACAAGATAACTATGCTATTTCAGGTCTAAAGATTATATGCACTGATACGATTTATGACAATACATTGACAAGAGTAAACTCCATGTGCTTGTCATAAATGTCACTGGTTCGACCTACTTATCATGTATAAGTGTCTATCATGTTTGTTATATGGCATGAGACTCATCATTCCATCTTATTTACATCTCATATAAATAACTTGGGAACAAACATGATTACAATCTTTCTAGATAAGTCATGTCCTTATTGTGAAGTATCCTCAATTGTGAACCACTTTATGATACTTTATGCTAGAAATACTGTCACTCATATTCTTAACAACTTAAGAATAGAATTTCTAATAAAATATCAATGGACCTTTTCTATTACACATAAATAAATTATGTAAACGAAAAAGTGAAAATGCCTTTTATTAATAAAACATGTATAAAATACATACTAAATGATATGTTCTAGGGCATACTACTAATAGGAAGATATGGGCAAAGATGAACATTTCAAAACTTTACACCTCTTAGGAACTTTCAATCCTCAAACCCTGCAAAAGGTAAGCTAAATTACTCTATTAAGTAACTTTCATCACTCAAGGGACTTGGTAAAAATTTATTTCATGAATGCATGGTTCCTAAAAATGAGCAATGCATTAACTAAATATTATAAACTATATGTAGTATCTATATAGTATAATTTCTAAATGAAATGTAATGTATGTGTGTATGTGTAATATATTTTCAATGTAAGTATGCAAATGCAATAAAATGAAATATACCTATACTAAAATATGAAAAAGTTTTTGCAAATATCAAAATTAATGCATTAGTGCATATGTGACACCCCTTACCGTCTACAGTGTAGCCGAGCGAGGCATATCACACCTGGTGCCGGAGCGCCTTAACTTATCTTATAACATTTCCTAATAATCACCTTAAAATTTTTATTTAATTAGGTCTAATTAATTTTTCGAAGAAACTAATGGAGTTTTCCCTAATTTATTAGTAATTTTGACGATTTTTCCAACGGTTAAAAGTCTCAATAATATAATCTCCATAGCATAAATTTTCCATAATCTAAATACTTCAGCTCATTCATCTTAAAATTCATAATTTTCATTCATACATAACAAATAAAATGACGCTCATTCATAAACAAAATGCTTAATTTCAATTAATTTACATAATTTACAATAATTACATAAGTGTCTAATTTACATAACAAAATAAAAGTCTAATTACAAAATACAAAATACAAAATTTCCTGATGAAGCCTAGTGGTCCTACCACAATACACTACTTTGGTGAGGTGACACTGGACACAACTGTAGATCTGGACTCTCACAGTAATCCCAGTCTACGGTCTACTGGGCTCACGCTCCTGGTTTCCAGTACCTACGCGTGGCAAAAAGTGACACGCTAAGCATACAGCTTAGTGGTGCCAATATAATATAAAAATAAACTAAAATAATTAAATATGCAGAATTTATGATATTAATGCATGCAGACTGAAATTTTGGTAATTGTTCGTAATATTCATAATTTAGTGATTTTATGTTCATTATTTAATTAAAGAAATTTAAAACTTATTTTAGTTGTTCAAGTAACCTATACAAATTGACTGGACTGGATAAACAGGTAAATTAGCACTAGGTACTAAGTGCCTTGGGCTATCACACCATCGGTAATCGGAACCCTATTGGCATGCCAAACTATCCAAACCAATCATTCTAGACATACTAGGGCATGTTGACAAAGCTAAGTATTTGGTTCTTTACATTTAAAGTTGTGGTGGTTACTATTTACATTACTATTTATTCAAAATATTGACTTCTTCATAAATAATAGGTATACGAATTTTAAACACATGGTCATACCACATTTTGGGTCACAATTTTGTTGCCATTGGTTGCCAATTGCAAATCAAAGCTTATTAGAAGTAATTTCAAAATTTTAGATTTGGTCGCTTATGTTTACTGTTCCATTGGACCATTCTACTGTGTGAATTTGGCTTAACATTCTTCACCAAAGCTGTTTCTTAATGTCTCTACTTTAATTCCCTTTTTAAATCACTCCATTTGGAGTTTTATAGCTCAAGTTATGGTATTTTTACCATAACTGGCTGGATTAGTCATTGTCTAGAATTTCTGGGCAAATTTAGTTCTGGCAGTTTTGATGACTTAAATTTGGTTAGCAATTTGATTAGGTTATGGTCAGAATTTGGATTTCTATTCTTCATGAAAGTTGTTCTAATATGTCTAAGCTTCCTATGGGTTCAAGAATCAGGTCATTTGGACCTTTCTACACAAAGTTATGGCCATTTGAACAATCATTATTCATATAGTCATTTTTGTAGGTCCAGATTTTGGTTACCCGGATTCAAGTAATTTTTAGGTCACTTTAGATTAGTTTTCTGGGCAAGGACTCCTCATGATAAATGTGGAAAATTGTCCTAGGTTTCATCTCCAATTGGCCTCAAACCAATTGGAGTAACACAACTCTACTTATGGCCTTAAAACCGCACTAGACTCAAGGTCCAAAATTTCCTACATAAACACAACACTCCCAATACCACCATTCCACACTACTACCAACCTCAAATCACATTCCATGCACTTCAAATAGTCCATAATTGATCTCAACAGCATCAATTTATCAACATATCATCAGATTCCCAATTTTCATACTAAACCCTAACTTATAAATTTTGTAAATCTCATGTAACACATATACATCATCATCTAACTTAATATACACATCAATTAACATTAATATACAAGTTTAATTGCAACTAAACCATCAAAACCCTAACCCTCTCATGGCTGCCAAAAATTGATCCTTCAATTATTTATCACCTTCTTTCAATTTCATAAGAATTTAACTTAATTCACTACACTAACAAGGATTAAAGAAAGAAAGGAACTTGGTTATCACTAACCTCACTTGTGCCCAACTTGGACTTGCCCAAACTTCAAATACCTTCCAATTCTTGGCTGCCAATCACTTCTCCAAGGTGTGGGAGTAATTTTTGGTGAAAACACTTAGGGGTTTTAGGGTGAAGAGCATGTGAAAATGAAGCTTTGTGAAACAAAAATGGTGAAAGGCTTGCTTAAGGTGGTTTGGCTAGCTTGAAGAAGGGGAGAAGATGACTGAATTTTCTTTGATTTTTATTCCTTTTTAATTGTTTTATGAGAGCTCATCTCATGTTAATTGGTTAGGGGTTTTTAATTGCATCATCCTAGCATCATGCATATGTCATAATTGTAATTAAATTTCATTTCTTTTTATTTTGTTTTCTTTCCTTTTTTTATTTTAATTAAATTTTTAGCAATATTTATTCATATTTTAGGATATGGATCTCACTTACTTAAATGCACAAGTTGGTAAAAAATAATCTCTGAAGGTGAAATGACCAAAATGCCCTTTATTTTATTTAATGAGCTAAAATTATCTGTACTGATTTACATTATTTTTCTTGTATTTTCTTAGCAATCTATTGTCATCTAAACCTCAATAATCCTTCACCTGAGTCTCAAAAATTATTTCACAGGGTTCCCCTCAGGTCTAGGGTCGCTAACTATCTTCACATCCACTTCTCGTTAGGATTACCCATCGCCGTAGCTTCGGCTTATTTAACCTTGTTACATTTCTTAAAAATTTCCTAAATTTTTATTATCATTATTTGGCTTATTTATGAATCCTTACTCTAGTTTAAATATTGTTCCAGACATTTTGGCTATTCGAACATACGTTCGTCACCGAAACAATAGAATGTACAGACTACCTAAAGTGAGGGCGTTACAGCTCTTCCCCTCTAACAAAAATTTCATCCTCAAAATTTACCGGATGCAAACAGTTGAGGGAACTATTGCCTCATCGTCTTTTCGCTTTCCCAAGTTGCCTCTTCAGTGTTGTGGTGCCTCCAAAGTACTTTCACTAGTGAAATCTGCTTGATCCTTAATTCCTTCACTTCCCAGGCCAAAATCCTTATTGGTTCCTCTTCATATGTCAAATCTGGTTGGATTTCAATCTCTTCCATTGATATGACATGTGAAGGGTCTGATCGGTATTTTCTCAGCATGGACACGTAAAATACATTATGAATTTTGTCCAGCTCTGGTGGTAAAGCTAGCCTATAGGCCACTGGACCCACACGTTCAATGACTTCATATGGGCCAATGAACCTAGAGCTTAACTTACCCTTTCTCCCAAATCTCAATGTCTTTTTCCATGGTGATACTTTGAGAAACACCTTGTCACCAAGTTCATATTTTATATCTTTTCTCCTCAAGTCAGCATAAGACTTCTGTCTGTCTGAGGCAGCCTTCAAATTGGCTTTGATCAATTTCATTTTTTCTTTAGTTTGTTTCACCAGGTCTAGTCCCGCAAGCTTATCTTCACCCAGTTCAGTCCAACACAATGGTGTTCTGCACCTCCTCCCATACAATGCCTCATAAGGAGCCATCTGAATGCTACTCTGGTAGCTATTGTTGTGCATAAATTCTGCCAGTGGGAGGTATTTGTCCCAACTTTACTCAAACTCTATGACACATCTCCTTAGCATATCCTCAAGGACCTATGTAACACCCTCGTTTGCATAGCCTGGTCCTTCAGAACCCGCTATGGCCATTATGAATTCCTGGTCATGCCATTCGGATTAACTAATGCTCCGGCTGCTTTTATGGATCTGATGAACACTATCATCAGACCATACCTCGACCAGTTTGTTGTGGTATTCATAGATGATATATTGGTCTATTCGAGGAATGCAGAAGAGCATGATAGACATCTGCGGATTGTACTACAGACTTTGAGGGAGAAACAGCTATATGCCAAATTGTCGAAGTGTGAATTTTGGCTGAAGGAAATATCTTTCTTGGGGCATATAGTATCAGAAGAGGGCATTAAGGTAGATCCAAGTAAGATTGAAGTTGTCCTTAATTGGAGGCCACCCATAAATGTCACAGAAATTCGTAGTTTTCTGGGTTTAGCTGGATACTACCGTAGATTTGTGAAGGGATTCTCCATGTTGGCATCTCCATTGACCAAGATGCTTAGAAAAGATGTGAAATTTCAGTGGACGGATAAATGCCAACAGAGTTTTGATGAATTGAAGAAATGTTTGACTGAAGCTCCAGTCCTGACTTTACCTACACCGGGTAAAGAATACACTGTTTATAGTGATGCTTCTCACAATGGGTTAGGCTGTGTATTGATGCAAGATCGAAATGTCATTGCCTATGCATCATGCCAGCTAAAACTGCATGAGAGGAATTATCCGACACATGACTTGGAGCTTGCAGCTATAGTGTTTGCTCTTAAGATTTGGAGACACTATTTGTATGGGGAAAAATGTTATATCTACACAGATCATAAGAGTTTGAAGTATTTGGGCACCCAGAAAGAGCTAAATTTGAGACAGAGGAGATGGTTAGAGTTGATAAAAGACTATGATTGTCTGATAGACTATCAGCCAGGGAAAGCTAATGTTGTGGCTGACGCCTTAAGTCGCAAGACTATGGCAAGTCTACGGGTTACTCCTTTGTCTTTGGTACATGAGTTGAGATCATTACATGCCAGCTTAGAGATTAATGATGATGGGCAGACAGCAGTTGCATGGCATGTACAAACCGGTGTTGATTGATCGATTAGAATGGTCGCCGTAATGATCGAAGTATCGGTCGTTGGAAGAAGTCTGGCAGGGCAAGAAACCAGAATTCTCAATCAGAGATGATGGTCTACTGCTACACCAGGGCAGAATATGTGTTCTTAATGATGTTGAATTGAGGAAGACCATTTTGAAGGAAGCACATGAGTCTCCTTTTGCCATGCACCCTGGTGGCACAACAATGTATAGAGGGCTAAAGGAGCATTACTGGTGGATGGGTATGAAAAGAGATGTGGCAGAGGTTATTTCTAAATGCCTAACTTGTCAGCAAGTAAAGGCAGAGCATCAAGTACCCGCTGGGTTGTTACATCCACTACCAGTACCAGAGTGGAAATGGGAGAGAATAATGATGGATTTTGTGATGGGACTTCCGAGGACACAGAAGAGTCATGATGCAGTTTGGGTCATTATTGACAGATTGACTAAATCTGCTCATTTTCTGCCAGTTCGGATGGACTACAGTTTAGAAAGATTGGCCAAGTTATACATTGATGAGATTGTGAGACTGCATGGAGTGCCAGTATCCATCGTGTCAGACAGAGATCCTAGGTTCACTTCTAGATTCTGGGGTAGTCTTCAGAGAGCCCTAGGAACTAGATTGAACTTCAAGATCTTGCATTACACGCACGCATGCATGGCCAGTCTGAGAGGGTAATTCAGATCTTGGAGGACATGCTACGGGCTTGTGTGATTGAGTTTGAGGGCAGTTGGGATACACACTTGCCTTTGATTGAGTTTGCTTACAACAACAGTTACCAATCAAGCATTGTAATGCCTCCATATGAAGCTTTGTATGGCAGAAAATGTAGAACCCCATTGTGCTGGGATGACGTGGGTGAGAGAAAGATGATTGGACCCGAAATTGTTCAGCAAATTGAGGAGAAGATCAGGGTGATCAGAGATCGACTTAAGACTGCATCGGACGGTCAGAAGTCCTACATTGATTTGAAAAGAAGGGATATTGAGTATGCAGTGGGTGAGAAAGTATTCCTCAAAGTTCTCCTTGGAAGAGAATTATGAGATTCGGCAGAAAGGGGAAACTGAGTCCTCGTTTTATTGGGCCATATGAGGTTCTGGAAAGAGTGGGTCCTTTGGCATATCGGTTGGCATTACCTCCAGAGTTGGAAAAGATACATAATGTTTTCCATGTATCGATGTTGAGGAGGTATCGATCAGACCCATCTCATGTACTACCAGTAAAGGAAATTAAAGTGAATCCAGACCTCACATATGAAGAAGAACCCATAGGGATTCTGGCTTATGAGGTGAAGCGACTCTGAAACAAGCGAATCGTTGGTAAAAGTCTTTGTGGAACCATCATTCGGGCCAGGAGGCTACTTGGGAACGAGAAGAGGACATGAGGAGACAGCACCCACAGCTGTTCAGAGATTGATACCAGGTAAAATTTCGAGACAAAATTTATTTAAGGGGGGGGGGGGGGAGAATTGTAACACCCTCGTTTTCATAGCCTGGTATATTTCATTGTTCTGGTGACTAGAGTCGGTCCGAACAATTAAGGAGATTAGAACCACACTTAAGACAACTAGAGAAGCGATAAAAATAAATAATTAGTAATGTTCAATTAGTTGAGTATAAATAAGAAAAATAGAACAGAAGAAGTTAAACGAGCCGAGAGTCACAGCGATGGGTGACTTTCTCGGGAATGACTACCAAGTCGTTTTAAACTCAAATTTCGAACTGTAAAAAGTGACGCTGCGGTCCTTAGGACCTTATGAACATAGTGGAAAAGAGAAAATCACGAAAAATAACTATTAAGCCAGTCAAATAATTAGGTCAGGGAGCCGGAAGAAATATGAAATTAATTGCAAACCGGGATGAACCGGCGAGGGGCAATTTTGTCAATTGACCCCGAGAGCTGACTCCTGACCTAACTGTTAAATAAAATTGGAGAAAAGAAAACTTCGGGATCGAGAATTAAATTAAAGAACTAATAGAAAAAAAAAAAGAGAAAATGAAAAAGGTGTAGGGAGATGACATCATGCATGACATCATGCATGATGCCATAAAGAATTTAATTAATAAATTTACTTAAATTGATTTTTGGTCTTCTTAAGACATAAAAGAAAAGAAAAAAAAAAAAAAACACAAAAGTCTTCTTCAAAAAACGTCACTCTCCCTCTCCCACACCAAAACCTCCATTAAAGCTCAATTTTGAGCTTGCATATTATAAGATTTCACCATAGAAAAGTAAGCCACCATAGTTAAAGCTTGTCTAGGGAACTTGAGAAGAAGATTTGTCATCAAAGAAAGAAGAAAAGAAGAAAGAAAATTGGAGAAAAGGGGAGTTAGAAGTTGCTACACAAAGGTTAGTGAATTAAGTTGCAAATGAGTTTATTTCTTGTGTTTATAACTTAGTTAACTTAGAAAAATACTTAAAATGAAATAAAAATTTGTTGAGGGACCATGAATGATTTTCAGCCAGCATGTATATGGGATTATATTTGCATGGTTTGATGGATTTAATTGGGTATATAAACCTTAGTTAGTTGAATGACTATGGTTAGAGGCATGGAATCAAGCAAATGCATGAGGTTAGTGAATTAGGGTTTGAAACCTAGGGTTTTGAGGCAAAAATTTTGGAGAAATTGGTAAATGATATATTTGACCTAATGTGAAGTGAAAAATGGTCATTTGTGACCAAATGAGGTGTGTTAGAAGTGTTGGAATTAAAAGCCAATTCGGATTGGATAAGGTCATGTGCTGGCAGCATGACCAAAATTTCCTTTAAGGGACCAAAAATGAAATTTTACAAGTCCAATGGATATGGGACCAATTGGGGATGAAAATAGGCACTAAATGACACAATTTTCATTTAGGAAACCTGCCCAAAAAGTGACTAAAACCTAGTGAACAAAGTGGCCGAAGTCGGAAAATCGCAGGCTGCCTCTACACAAACTGACCAAATGAACAACTCGAGCTAGGCAGGTCAAAATGACCTGAAATTTTACCAGTAATTAGATAAGATATAGATGTAAAACTTTCATGAAGAACACCAACCGAAATTATGCCATTAACCCAATCAAATTACTGAGCAAAATTGGTGACCTAAATCTGCAGACTGCAGATTTGCCATTTGAACAGTAAAGTTTCAATGGCTATAACTCTCTTTAGAAAACTCTTATTTAGGCGATTCTTGAATCGATGGAAACCTAAGGCATAGTAGAACATTTCATATGAAGAAAGTTAGGCCAAATTATGGACTTAACTTGATCAAATTACTGAATGAAGTTGGATCAACAAATCTGCAGAACCAAATTCTGCAGCATGAATAGTAAACGTAATTTGCTTATAACTTGAGCTACAAAACTCCAATTGGGGTGATTCAAAAAGGAGAATAAACTTAAGACAATAAGGAACATTTTCTATGAAGAAAGTTTTGCCAAATTCCAACAGTAAACTGACCAATGAAACAGTAAAATTAAGGACACCAAAACTGAAAATTTGGCAATTTTGCCTAAAAGACCTAAGTTTTGAGAAAATGACCAAAACCAACAAGTTTGGTGACCAAAATGTGGTATGTGGGTAAAGTTGGAATTCCCATACATATTAAGCCTTAGAAAGTTAATAATTTGACTTGAATAGTGCAGTGAATAGTAACCCGAAACACAAAATTTCAAGAATGTCGAATTTAGCACGTTAGAGCTAGGTAAAAGTGAAGTTAAATTTATTTTTGGATTTATGTTAAATTATGGTACTGAAACACTGTAAAATTGTGTGTTTCAATTGAAAAGAATACCGGGAAAGAACCCGAGGAACCGAGTCAAGGCCAAGAGGCGACTCGCTTGAGGTTTGTGCACAACGTATACTTTTTATAATCATCTTTTGCATACTGTTTTGAATAATGTGAAATATTGAATTATGGCATTCTTATGATGTTTTGATTTAAATTGTTGAAAGTTATTATGTATATTGAAATGACAATGTTTAGCAAATTGTTAAGATAAGTTTTGAAACCACAATGTTATGACCATATATTTGAACACCTCACTAGCACGACTAGTGGAGGTAATTAGTTTTGAATTTTGATTCCTTCTCTGGAGAAGTGTTGAGGTGTGCCAGTAGAAGAGGATGTGAATGGATATCCATATATTTGAGCTAGCTAGCCTTGTGATGTGATTTCTCTTTAGCCTCTGGCTATTGAGATTCTATTTGTTTTGAATGGCATGATCTAACTGTGGGTTTTATGAAACGTGTTTTGATACTTCGAAATGAACTTGGTTTGCATCAAAACCTCATAATTCATGTTTTGTGTTTAATGCTCATGTTTAGTCAAATTCTTGAATAAATGTGATTTATATTTTGCATAAAGATTATTTTAGTATGTTGTGCACCACTGAGTCCTAGTACTCAGCGATAGCTTTTATTGCTGTCACAGATTTAGAGACTAGAGGAGCAAAGATCGAGTCAAGATTGAGGATCATTCAGCTTGAAGTCTTCGGGTATAATTTATACCCTAATTGTAAATATTTCTTTTGATGTATGTATTGCATATAAATGTATGGACATGTAAATGGGTCTTGAGTAGCTTGTACAAAAATTTGTATGAAGTTTGTAATAAAGTTTAGTTTGTATTTCTTTTGATGTAAATTTTGTAAGAATGTATATAAATTGTTTTGTCTCTAATGAAATATGAGTACAACTATTTTATTTAATTTAAATGAAATGTATTGCTAGTATGCTGAGGATTATTGAATTTTGAACTTGAGAAGTTTATTGAAATGATTGTGAAATTGATTGAGTTTGATTGTGAAATTGAAGTAGTGGTTGAGAAAAATTTTTAGAAGTGCTTTTTACAGGTATTTGAAGAACTGGTTTCTCAAAATACAGACAGAACTTTGTCAAAATTTTTATAAAATTTGCGGAAAACTAAAATGGACAAAAAATATTAGCTAGTTTTAATTTTAACTAAATGTTTTAAATACCTATTAGAAAATGCTCACCACTTGTTAAAAATAAGAAAATTGTTTTAAAATCCCTTGTAGGGTACTTAATGAGTTATCGATAGGTGAAGTTCGGTAGTTCATTAGGTATTCTACGGGATCATGTTATGCCTTACAGAGGGGTAAGGTGTGACAACCTACCACATACTTCATGTTGTTATTATCATTTCAATTCTATATTTATAATAATTCAATGAGTTCTAAGTTTACCAGAATCACCCGTTTCGGCTGTCCATCTGTTTGAGGATGAAAAGCCATGCTAAAATGGAGTTATGTGCCTAAGGCTTCTTGCAACTTCTTCCAAAATCTGGATGTGAATTGTGATGCCCCTTACCTGTCTACAGTGTAGCTGAGTAAGATATGCCACACAGTGTACCGGAACACCATATTTTATTTGAATTATTTTTATCCTTCCTTAATTTACTTCTTCATGGTTATGAAGTGCAATTTGTTAAATTTACCTTATTTGAATCATTTATTGAAATTATAAATTTATTTGAGGTTCTAAAAATTTTATAGAAAATCCGGCAGAGTACCGGCTAAAAATAGAGAAAACAGTTCTTCGGAACTTGTGAAAAACACTTCCAATACGTTTTCAATCATTCCCAAACTCCATTATATCAACAAAGTCTCAATATTTCTCAACAATACTTCTATTTCTCATTCATTCATTTCACATGATTACCATATACAAATCATAAATAAATACTCAATATTTTTTATTTATAAACACAAATTTCCACTATTTACTTTAATACCAAAATATATTACATAAGTCTCAATTATACATGAGAAAATAAAAGTTAATTACGAAATACCAAAATGAAACCTAGTGTCCTACCAATGCACTGAAGTTGGTGAGGTGACACGGACACTATGTAGAACTGTAAATGGCCTCACCCAGTCTGTGGTTTACTGGGCTCTTTGTCAGTCTCTCTAGAACCTACACGTGGCAAAAAGCAACGCGCTAAGCAATAATACTTACTGGTGCCAATAATAATATAAAAAGAACTAAAAGAAAATAAATATGCAGTGAATGTATTAATGTCTCATGCAGACAAATTTTTGGTAATTATTTGTAATCTTATCTATTTGGTACTTGTTATATTCATTATTTCATTAAATTTATCAACTTTCATTTTTGGTTGCCCAAGTAACCTATACTGAATGACTGAACTGGATAAACGGGTAAACTGGCACTGGGTATCAAGTACCTCAGGCCGTCACACCATCGGTCACATATGTATCTCTCGGTGTGCAATAGAACAACTAATGAGCTATAATAAATATTAGACACAAGGCCAAGTATCATCATAGTATCAGAATGGCTAAAAGCCATAAAATCATAGAATGGCATAATGCCATGTGCAGTACTGCTAACTGAACCCTATTGGCATGCCAACCTATCCAAACCAATCTTACTAGGTGTACTAGGGCATGTTACACTTTTAAGTTTTACAATTCTTGAATTTGAAGTTTAAGTGTTACTATTCATTTCATTAGTCAACTAAAATGTTGAATTTTGCATAAACAATAGGTACATTGATTCTAATATTCCCAACATACCACATTTTTTATTTTAAAGTTGTTAGTATTGGTTGCCAATACCATTTCAAAACTTAGTGTTAGTTATTCATAATTTTCAGATTTCAAGCACTAAGTTTACTGTTCCATTGGTCCTTTGTACAGTAGAAATTTGGCAAAATTGTCTACATGAAAGTTGTTCTTTATTGTGTCTAGTTACATTTCTTTTTTTGAATCACTTCATTTGGAGTTTTGTAGCTCAAGTTATGGCCTAAATACCATAACTGGCCAGATTGCAAATTTTCCAGATTTTCTGGACAGAACCAAATCTACAGTGTTTTGTACACTGATTGCAGGTCAGTTTTTGAACATGTTATGAACAAAATTTGGATTTAGTTTCTTCATGAAAGTTGTGGGTCTATGTATTAGATTTCTGCTTCAGGTCAATTGGACATTTCTACATTGAGTTATGACTAAATGAATAAACACTGTTTATTTGGTCATTTTGCCCAGGCATAAGGTTAACTTGGTTTAGTTTTCTGGGCAGGGTTTCTTCACCAAAATTGTGCCATTATGTGTCTATTTTTATGTCCAATTGGCCTTGCACCAATTGAATCTACTTCATTTATGGCTGCCCAAACCTGCTGGACTCCCACCCAGTCCTACAAGCCACCGAGGGCAGCATGCCTAAGCTCAACTCCAACATCCTTACTCACTTCAATTCCTCCTCACACATATTCAAATAGTCACTAATTGACCATTACAAGGTTAACATAGCATTACATGAGCAAACCCTAATGTTGTTCAAGTGTCCACATTTTTTTCAAGTTCTTTCATGCATTCCACTTGCATTTCACTTACACAAACATATTCAATCACTCATCTCATACCAAGGGCAGCTCATAACCACTTTGCTATCAAGCAAATTCATTAAACCCTAACGAACCCTAAGCTGCCAAAATTATAGGGGTGCACACACACATTTTTATTTTATTTTCTTACATTTTCTACTTGTTTCATGCCATTAAACATGAATTAAATCAAAGGCAGTAAGAGTTTGGACACTAACCACTTGGAGCAGAATTTCAAGCTAACAAAACTTCCTTTTTCTTTCCACTTTTTGCTGCCCAGTGGTGATTTAAGGTGTGAGGATCAAGTTTAGTGAAGAGCTTGAGTGGTTTTAGGGTGAGATTTGGTGTGGTGTGAAGCTTTGGTGGAGCTTTAATGGATGAATGGGTGGAAGGGAAGAGGGACGGTAGGTTTTGGGTGAGAATGGCTGATGGCTTTTTTTGATTTTTTTTTTTGTATCCTTTATCCTCTTTTATTAGTTAATTTAAGTGTTAATTAAATATGATTGGTGGGATTTTTTTAATGACATCATAGTGATGTCATAATTGGCCTTTGATCTCATTTTCTCTTCTTTTCTTCTCTACTCATTTTCAATTTAATTTTTAGCAATATTTATTCACATTTTATGTCATATAATTTATTTACTTAATTGGAAAACCACAACTTCCCACTGAGTTACCCATCACTAGGGCACCGGCTCATTTAACTTAGTTGTATTTTATTTTTAAAATTTTTCCTATATTTTTCTTGTTAATATTTAAGTTAATTATGGCTCCTTACTTTAGTCTAAATATTTTTCCAGATGTTCTAACTGTCCAGACCGACACCAATCACCAAAACAGTAGAATGTACAAAATTGCTATAGTGAGGGTGTTACAACTCTTTCTCTCTAATAAAAATTTCGTCCTCGAAATTTACTTGATGCAAATAGTTGAGGGAACTGTTGCCTCATCATCTCTTCACTTTCCCAAGTTGCTTCCTCGGTGTTGTGGTGCCTCCAAAGCACTTTCACCAGTGGAATCTGCTTATTCCTCAACTCTTTCACTTTTTGAGCCAGGATCCATATGGGTTCTTCTTCATATGTCAATCCGGTTGTACTTCAATTTCTTCCATAGAGATGACATGTGAAGGATCTGAGCGGTATCTTCTTAGCATAGATACGTGGAACACATTGTGGATCTTGTCCAGCTTTGGTGGTAAAGCTAGCCTGTAGGCCACTGGACCCACACGTTCAATGACTTCATATGGGCTAATGAACCTAGGCCTCAACTTACCTTTTCTTCCAAACCTTAGTACCTTCTTTCACGGTGACACCTTGAGGAACACTTTGTCTCCAACTTCATATTCTATTTCTTTTCTCTTTAGGTCGGCTTAGGATTTTTGTCTATCTGAGGCAACCTTCAGATTGGCTTTGATTAGCTTTACTTTCTCCTCAGTCTATTTCACCAGGTCTGGCCCTACCAGTTTATCTTCACCCAATTCAGTCTAGTACACTGGAGTTCTATATTTCCTCCCATACAGTGCTTCATACGGGGCCATTTGGATGCTAGCTTGGTAGCTATTGTTGTATGCAAATTCTGCCAGTGGGAGATATCTATCCCAACTTCCCTCAAACTCAATGACACAACTCCTCAGCATATCCTCAAGGACCTGATATATATTTCATGTTATTATTATCATTTCAGTTCAATATTTGTATTAGTTCAATTGGTTTCAATTGTTTACCTAGATTACTCTTTCTGATTGCCCATCTATCTGAGGATAGAAAGCTGTGCTGAAGTGGAGTTGTGTACCCAAGGATTTATGTAACTTCTTCTAAAATCTCGATGTAAACCTTGGGTCTCGATCAGATATGATGGAAAGTGAAATTCCATGCAGTCTAACTATCTCACTAATATACAATTCTGCTAACTTCTCTAGTGAGTAGTCAGTCCTAACTGGCAGAAAATGTGCTGACTTCGTCAATCTATCTACTATCACCCATATTGCATCATGCTTCTTCTAGGTGAGAGGTAGGTCACTTACAAAATCCATGGTGACCCGATCCCATTTCCATTCAGGTATGCGTATAGGCTGTAGCAAACCCGATGGAACTTGATGTTCTGCCTTGACTTGCTGACATGTCAAGCATTTAGTCACATAGTCATCTATGTCCTTCTTCATACCAGGCCACCAATAATGAAGCTTCAGGTCATGATACATTTTTATACTTCCTGGGTGCATAGCATAAATACTGGTATATGCCTCTTTCAGAATACTGGCTTTCAATTCCCCATCATCTAGTACACATACTCTTCCTTTGTAGTACAGACACCTATCTACTTTCACCTCATAGTCAGTTGCCTTCCCTTCTAAGATTTTACTCACAGTGGTCATTAACTTCTCATCTACCTTCTGCCCATCTAAAATCTGCTGTAACAGGTTTGACCTCACTTGCAACTCAGCCAAAATAGCTCCATCTCGAGCCAAAGATAGGCGGGCATTCAATGATCTCAAAGCTGTGATGGATTTTTTGCTCAAAGCATCAGCAACTACATTTGCCTTCCCAGGATGGTAGTCAATCACACAATTATAGTCCTTCAGGAACTCAATCCATCACCTCTGTCTGAGGTTGAGTTCCTTCTGGGTTGGCAAATATTTTAGACTTTTGTGGTCTGTGTAAATATAGCACTTTTCACCATACAAGTAGTGCCTCCATATCTTCAGTACAAAGATAATTGCTGCAAGTTCTAGATCATGGGTAGGGTAATTCTGTTCATGTGGCCTTAGCTGCCTGGAAGCATAGGTGACCACCTTCCCCTCTTGCATCAATACACACCCTAACCCATTATGAGAGGCATCACTGTAGACCACAAAGTCTTTTCCCGACACTGGTTGTGTTAACACTAGTGCCTCTATCAACATAGCTTTCAACTTCTCAAAACTGGCCTGACACTTGTCATTCCAGTCAAATCTGACATTCTTATGTAACAACTTGGTCATTAGAGCAGCTATTAAAAAAAATCCCTTCACAAATCTTCTATAATACCTAGCTAGCCCTAAGAAGCTTCTGACCTCAATTGTATTTCTGGGAGGCTTCCATTTGATCACTGCTTCTATTTTCTTAGGATCCACCCTAATCCCATCAGCTGACACTATGTGTCCAAGGAATGTAATCTCATTTAACCAGAAGTCACACTTGGACAACTTAGCATACAGCTTCTTTTCTCTCAAGGTTTGCAGAACAATCCTCAAATGCTTATTATGTTCTTCCCTGGTCTTGGAATACACCAAAATATCATCAATAAAGACCACTACGAACCGATCTAGCTATAGATGGAAGATATGATTCATAAGGTCTATGAATACTGCTGGTGCATTTGTTAAGCCAAAGGGCATCACCAGGAACTCATAATGCCCATACCGGGTCCTGAATGCAGTCTTTGGCACATCTGCATCCTTCACCCTACACTGATGATACCCAGATCTGAGATCAATTTTTGAAAATACTCCTGCTCCCTTCAGCTGATCAAACAGATCATCAATTCTAGGCAACGGATATTTGTTCTACATAGTCACTTTATTCAACTGTCGGTAATCAATTCATAACCTCAAAGTTCCATCCTTCTTTTTCACAAACAGCATTGGAGCTCCCCATGGTGACACACTGGGGCGTATGAACCCCTTATCTAGTAACTCCTGCAACTAGATTTTCAGTTCCTTCAATTCTGTGGGTGCCATCCTATAAGGAGCAATAGAGATTGGTGCTATACTCGGTAGTATCTCAATAGCAAATTCAACTTCCCTTCCTGATGGCAAGCCAGGCAATTCTTCAGGGAACACATCTGGGAAATCTCTTACTGTGCATATGTCACACAGATTTGGCTTAGCCTGCCTAGTGTCCACCACATGTGCTAGGTAGGCTTCATAGCCTTTTCTCATCAGTTTTCTTGCAACTGTGGCTGAGATGACATTGGACAAGAAACTTATCCTTTCCCCCACAACTATAATCTTATTACCCTTAGGAGTTTTCAAGGAAATTCTCTTCAATTTACAATCAACCATTGCCTGATGACGTTACAAACAGTCCATTCCCAAAATCACGTCAAACTCATGGAAAGGCAACTCAATTAGGTCTGCCAAGAATTCTTACCCCTGAATCCTTAATGGGCAACCCTTGTACACTTTGTTCACCACTACACTATGGCCCAATGGATTAGTGACCAGGATGTCTTGGTCACTCTCCCCTACTAGTATCCCCCTTTCTACAGGTAGGTTGATGTAGATGTATGAATGAGTGGATCCTGGATCAACCAATGCATGCACAGAGGTATTGTAGAGGGAGAACGTACCCTTGATGATGTCTGGGGCATCTTGCTCCTCCTAAGCTCTTATGGCATAGGCTCTGGCTAGTGCTCTGACCTCTGGCCTCTCTGCTGGCTCAGATGTAGGTCTCTGTGATGGTCCCACTGCCTCAGATTTGCCAGATTTCCTACCCTTTTGAGGTGCAGGAGCAGGTCTATCTGCTTGTGTTAGAGCAGCTGTAACAGTTCTGCGTGGACAGTTCCTTAACTGATGCTCTGTCGACCCACACCTTAGGCAGGCACCCATCACTCTCCAACACTCCCCCTTATGCCACTTCAGGCAATGCGGACATGCAGAAGATGCTGGGGCTAGTCCCCTGAACCCCGTCCCTGGAGAGCTGCCCACTGATGGTGTGGACTGACCTCTCCTAGGGGTGAATTGTGGCCTGGTCCCTTGGGACTGACCCTTACTTTGAGGTTGACCTGAACTATGTGTGGGTGGACCTTTAAACTTCTTTCTTGGTGCAGGAGATGAGCTAGACTGACCCAAGCCCCTCTTCTGCTATCTCTCTCTTCTGGTTTGTCACTTATTCTAACTTTCTCAACTTTTAATGCAGCTTCCACTAACTTTGTGAAGTTTGTGATTCCTGAAGCAGTGATCATTATCTTGATGTTATCATTTAGTCCCTCTTCAAATCTTTTACACCTTTCAACCTCATTAGGGACTATCTCCCTTCCATAATGGCTCAGTCTGACAAATTCCTTTTCATACTCTGCCACTGTCAGCTGTCTTTGCCTCAGGTTAATAAGTTCTCTTCTTCTCTCTTCTAGGTATACACTATCCAAATACTTCTTTTTGAACTCTGAAAGGAAGAAGTCCCAAGTTATTAGTTCTAGCTGCACTTCACTAGACACTGTATCCCACCATTGGAAGGCATCATCTTACAGCAGAGATACAATAGCTTCTAGGTTTTGCTCTGGAGTGCAGTGGAGCTATTTTAAAACCCTTCCAGTTCTGTTCAACTAGTTTTCGACCTCAACAGAATCATCTTCTCTCTTGCCAAAGAAATCCACTGCTCCAAATTTTCTTAATCTTTCCAGATTTCTGCTGTGGAGGTGGTGGTGGTGGTGGCATTACCCCAGCCATTTGTCTGAAGAACTCGGCCATTTGCTAGAACATGGCCTATGGAGGCTGAGTAGGCTATGCTGGAGCTGGTGGAGCAGGTTCTCCCCTACCCCCAGTCTCAGCTGTCGCAGGTGGAGCATGACTCTCCACTTCCTTCTCAACTACCTTCTTAGATGTAGGGTCCATATCCTAATCAAAATAACAAAGATAAACAGATCTGCATTAGTGTCACCTCGACTCTTACAAATGCAATGCATGGTATGGACTCGATCTAGACCCAGAAATGCCTAAACCATGCTCTGATACCACTAAATGTGACACCCCTTACCCGTCTACAGTGTAGCCTAGTAAGATATGCCACACAGTGTATCGGAACACCATATTTTATTTCAACTATTTTTATCATTCCTTAATTTACTTCTTCATGGTTATGAAGTGCACTTTGTTAAATTTACCTCATTTGAATCATTTATTAAAATTATAAATTTATTTGAGGTTCCGAAAATTTTATAGAAAATCAAGCAGAGTACCGGCTAAAAATAGAGAAAACAGTTCTTCAGAACCTGTGAAAAACACTTTCAATATGTTTTCAATCATTCCCAAACTCCATTATATCAACAAAGTCTCAATATTTCTCAACAATACTTTTATTTCTTATTCATTCATTTCACATGATTACTATATACAAATCATAAATAAATACTCAATTTTTTTTCATTTATAAACACAAAATTTCACTATTTACATTAATACCAAAATATATTATATAAGTCTCAATTATACATGAGAAAATAAAAGTTAATTACAAAATACCAAAATGAAACCTAGTGTCCTACCAATGCACTGAAGTCAGTGAGGTGACATGGACACTATGCAGAACTGTAGATGGCCTCACCCAGTCTGTAGTCTACTGGACTCTATGTCAGTCTCTCCAGAACCTACGCGTGGCAAAAAGCAACGCGCTAAGTAATAATGCTTAGTGGTGCCAATAATAATATAAAAAGAACTAAAAGAAAATAAAAATGCAGTGAATGTATTAATGTCTCATGCAGACAAATTTTTGGTAATTATTTGTAATCTTATCTATTTGGTACTTGTTATATTCATTATTTCATTAAATTTATCAACTTTCATTTTTGGTTGCCCAAGTAACCTATACTGAATGACTGGACTGGATAAACGGGTAAACTGGCACTTGGTATCAAGTACCTTAGGCCGTCACACCATCGGTCACATAAGTATGTTGTGCAACAAAATAACTAATGAGCTGTAATAAATATTAAGCACAAGGCCAAATATCATCATAGTATCAAAATGGCTAAAAGCCACAAAATCATAGAATGGCATAATGCCATGTGCAGTATTGCTAACTGAACCCTATTGGCATGCCAACCTATCCAAACCAATCTTACTAGGTGTACTAGGGCATGTTACACTTTTAAGTTTTACAATTCTTGAATTTGAAGTTTAAGTATTACTATTTATTTAATTAGTCAACTAAAATATTGACTTTTGCATAGAAAATAGGTACACTGGTTCTAATATTTCCAACATACCACATTTTGCATTTTAAAGTTATTAGTATTGGTTGCCAATACCATTTCAAAACTTAGTGTTAGATATTCACAATTTTCAGATTTCAAGCATTAAGTTTACTGTTCCATTGGTCCTTTGTACAGTAGGAATTTGGAAAAATTGTCTTCATGAAAGTTGTTCCTTATTGTGTCTAGTTACATTTCATTTTTTGAATCACTCCATTTGGAGTTTTGTAGCTCAAGTTATAGCCTCAATACCATAACTGGCCGGATTGCAAATTTTCCAGATTTTCTGGATAGAACCAAATCTACAGTGTTTTGTATACTGATTGCAGGTCAGTTTTTGAATATGTCATGATCAAAATTTGGGTTTGGTTTCTTCATGAAAGTTGTAGGCCTATGTCTCAGCTTTCTTTTGGTAAAAGTTTAGATCAATTGGACCTTTTTACACTGAGTTATGACCAAATGAATAAATACTGTTCATTTGGTCATTTTGCCCAGGCAGAATGCAAGTCACTTGGATTAGGGCAATTTTTAGGTCAACTTGGTTTGATTTTCTGGGCAGGGTTTCTTCACCAAAATTGTGCCATTATGTGTCTATTTTCTTGTCTAATTGGCCTTGCACCAATTGAACCTATACAACACCATTTATGGCTACCCAAACCTACTAGACTCCCACCCAGTCCTGCAGGCCACCAAGGGCAGCATGCCTAAGCTCAACTCCAACATCCTTACTTACTTTAATTCCTCCTCACACATATTCAAATAGTCACTAATTGACTATTACAAGGTTAACATAGCATTACATGAGCAAACCCTAATGTTGTTCAAGTGTCCATATTTTTTTCAAGTTCTTTCATGCATTCCATTTGCATTTCACTTACACAAACATATTCAATCACTCATCTCATACCAAGGGCAGCTCATAACCACTTTGCTATCAAGCAAATTCATCAAACCCTAACCAACCCTAAGCTGCCGAAATTATAGGGGTGCACACACACATATTTTTATTTTATTTTCTTACATTTTCTACTTGTTTCATGCCATTAAACATGAATTAAATCAAAGATAGTAAGAGTTTGGACACTAACCACTTGGAGCAGAATTTCAAGCTAACAAAACTTCCTTTTTCCTTCTCTTTTTTCTGCCTAGTGGTGATTTAACGTATGAGAATCAAGTTTAGTGATGAGCTTGAGTGGTTTTAGGGTGAGATTTGGTGTGGTGTGAAGCTTTGGTGGAGCTTTAATAGAGGAATGGGTAGAAGGGAAGAGGGACGACTGGTTTTGGGTGAGAATGGCTAATGACTTTTTTTGATTTTTGTTGTATCCTTTATCCTCTTTTTATTAGTTAATTTAAGTGTTAATTAAATATGATTGGTGCGATTTTTTTAATGACATCATAGTGATGTCATAATTGGCCTTTGATCTTATTTTCTCTTCTTTTCTTCTCTACTCATTTTTACTTTAATTTTTAGCAATATTTATTCACATTTTATGTCATATAATTTATTTACTTAATTGGACAAGTTGGTCAAAAATCATCTCTGAAGATGAAATGACCAAAATGCCCTCCGTTTGGCTTATCGAGCCAAAATCGTCTATACCGATCTAAAAATTTTTCTAAGCATTTTCTTGGCTTTCTAATACCATCAAAACCTCAATGACTCTTCTTTAGAGTCCCAAAGATTATTTCATGAATTTTCTCCTGGGTTTAGGGCTTCTAGCTGTGTGGGTGTTACAGTGAGGGTGTTGCATGAACCTTGGGTCTTGATCAGATATAATGGACATTGGGATTCCATGCAGTCTAACTATCTCACTGGTATACAACTCTGCTAGCTTCTCTAGTGGATAGTTAGTTCTAACTAATAGAAGATGGGCTGACTTGGTTAATCTATCTACTATCACCCATACTGCATTATGTTTCTTCTGGGTGCAAGGTAGACCACTAACAAAATCCATGGTGACCCGATCCCATTTTCATTCAGGTATGCTTATAGGTTGTAATAAACTTGATGGAACTTGGTGCTCTACCTTAACTTACTGACATGTCAAGCATCTAGTCACATAGCCAACTATATCCTTTTTCATACCAAGCCACCAGTAATGAGGCTTCAAATCACCGTACATTTTAGTACTACTTGGGTGCATAGCATAAACACTGTGGTGTGCTTCTTTCAGAATACTTGTCTTCAATTTCCCATCATTTGGTACACATATCCTTCCTTTGTAGTACAAACACCCATCTTCTTTCAACTCATATTTAGTTTCCTTCTCTTCTGTGATTTTGCCTATGATAGCTATCAGCTTCTCATCTATCTTCTGCCCCCTCTTGTATCTGTTGTAGCAGGTTTGGCTTTACTTGAAATTTAGCCAAAATAGCTCCATCATGAGCTAAGGACAAACAAGCATTCAAAGATCTCAGTGCTGCAATAGACTTTTTGCTCAGAGCATCAGCAACTACATTTGCCTTCTCAGGATGAGAGTCTATCACACAATCATAGTCCTTCAGGAACTCAATCCATCGCCTCTGTCTAAGGTTAAGCTCCTTCTGGGTTAGCAAGTATTTCAGACTTTTGTGGTCTGTGTATATATATCACTTTTCACCATACAGGTAATGTCTCCATATCTTCAATGCGAAGATGATTGCTGCTAACTCCAGATCATGGGTGGGGTAATTCTTTTCATATGGCCTTAGCTGCCTGGAAGCATAGGTGACCACTTTCCCCTCTTGCATCAGAACACACCCTAACCCATTATGAGAAGCATCATTGTAGGCCACAAAGTCTTTTCCTGATACTGGCTGTGTTAACACTAGTGCCTCTATCAATATAGCCTTCAACTTCTCAAAACTGGCTTGACATTTGTCATTCGACTCAAATTTTACATTCTTATATAGCAACTTGGTCAGTGGAGCAGCTATCAAAGAAAACCCCTTCACAAACCTTCTGTAATACCTAGCTAGCCCCAAGAAACTTCTGACTTCAGTTGCATTTCTCAGAGGCTTTCACTCCATTACTGCTTCAATCTTTTTAGAATCCACTCTAATCCCATTAGCTGATACTGTGTGTCCAAGAAAAGCAATCTCATTCAACTAAAATTCACACTTAGACAGCTTAGCATACAATTTCTTCTCTCTCATGATTTACAGAATAATCCTCAATTGCTCATCATGTTCTTCCCTATTCTTAGAATACACCAGAATGTCATTAATGAAGACCACTATAAACCTATCTAGGTATGGATGGAAGATACGGTTCATAAGGTCCATGAATGCTATTAGTGCATTTGTCAAACCAAACGGCATCACCAGAAATTCACAGTGCCCATACCGGGTCCTAAATGTAGTCTTAAGCACATCTGCATCCTTTACCCTCAACTGATGATACCCTGATCTGAGATCAATCTTGGAAAATATGCCTGCTCCCTTCATTGATCAAACAAACCATCAATTCTTGGCAATGGGTACTTATTCTTCACAGTCACTTTATTTAACTGCTGGGAGTCAATGCATAACATCAAAGTCCTATCCTTCTTCTTCACAAACAGCACCGGAGCTCCCCATGGTGACACACTGGGGCGTATGAACCCCTTAACCAATAACTCCTGCAACTGGATTTTCAGCTCCTTCAATTCAGTGGGTGCCATCCTATAAGGAGCAATTGAGATTGGTGTTGTGCTCGACATTACTTCAATAGCAAATTCTACTTCCCTTTCTGGTGGCAAACTAGGTAATTCTTTAGGGAACACATCAGGGAAGTCACTTACAATGGGTATGTTATGAAGACTAGATCCAGCCTTTCTGGTATCAACGATATGTGCCAGATAGGCTTCACAACCCTTCCTGATCAGTCTCCTAGCAGCAGTGGCTAAGATGATATTAGACAGAAAATCTGTTCTTTCCCCCACAATTGTGATCTCATCATTCTCAGGAGTTTTCAGTGTAATCCTCTCAATCTAAAATCCACTATTTCCTGATGACGTGATAGCCAATCCATTCCAAGGATGACATCAAACTCATAGAAAGGCAATTCAATTAGATCTGCTGAGAACTCATACCCCTGAATCCTCAATGGGCAATATTTGCACACTCTATTTACCACCACATTGTGGCCTAGTGGGTTAGTGACTAGAATATCTTAGTCATTTTTCTCTACTTGAATTCCTCTCTCCATGGGTAACTCAATGCAAATGTATGAATGTGTGGATCCTGGATCCACCAATGCATGCACAGGTATGTCATAGAGAGAAAACATACCCCGAATGACATCTGGAGCATCCTGCTCCTCTTGAGCCCTCATAGCATATGCCATTGCTATTGCCCTTGCCTCTAGCCTCTCAGCTGACTCTAATGCAGGCCTCTGTAAAGTTCCAACTGCCTCAGATTTACCCAGCCTTTTACCCCTTTGAATTGCAGGGGCAAGTCTGTCTGCTGGTGCTGGAGCAGTTGTAACAGTTCTCCTTGGGCAATCTTTTATCTAATGCTCAGTAAACCCACACTGGAAACATCCCCCAGTCACTTGCCAACACTCGTTTTTATGCCACTTATGACAATGTGGACATGCTGAAAAGGCTGCTGGGGTTGGTCCCCTAAACACCGTCTATGGAGAGCTGCCCACTGATGGTGCGGACTAATCTCTCCTTTGTGTGAACTAAGATCTGGGCCTCTGGGACTGGCCTTGACCTTTTGTCTAACTCTGGCCCTGAGAATGAGGACCCTTAAACTTCTTACCAGGTGCAGAGGAAGAACTGGTCTGACCCGGACCTCTCTTCTGTTGTCTATTTCTTTTGCTTTATTCACTTACTTTGACCCTCTCCACTTTCTGTGCAGCTTCAACTAACTGAGCAAAATCTGTTATCCTCAATGCAGTAATGAGTAGCTTGATATTATCATTTAACCCTTCTTCAAATCTTCTGCACCTCTCAGCTTCAGTGGGTACTATCTCCCTTCCATATCTGCTCAGTCTGGCAAAGTCTCTCTCATACTCTGCCACTTACAACTGCCTTTGCCTCAGACTGATGAATTCCCTTCTTCTTTCTTCTAGATACACATTACTAACGTACTTCTTTCTAAAATCCATGAGGAAAAATTCCCATGTGATCTGGTCTGATTGCATCTCCCTAGATACTGTGTCCCACCACTGATAGGCATCATCCTGAAGTAAGGACACAACACCCTCTAGGTTCTGCTCTAGGGTGCAGTGAAGTTGTCTCAGTACCCTTTCCATTCTTCCTAACCAATTTTCAGCTGCCATGGGGTTATCTTCTTTCTTACCCAGGAAATCCATAGCCCCATATTTTCTTAACTTCTCTAAATGGGACTTCTATGGTGGTAGAGGAAGTTGTGGCTGTGGTTGTGGTATAGCCCCAATCATCTGCCTAAAGAATTCAGTCATTTGTTGAAACAAGGCCTACTGAGGCTAAGCAAGTACCTCTTGCACTGGTGGAGTAGGTTCTCCCCTACCTCCAGCTTCAGCCATGGGTGAAGCATGACTCTCCACCTTTTCCTCAATGGCTCTCTGCGATATCGGGTCCATATCCTAACCAAAATAACAAAAAATAAACAGATCTGCATTAGTGTCACCTCAACTCTCACAAATACAATGCATGGTATGTACTCTATCTAAACCCAGAAATGCCTAAACCGTGCTCTAATACAACTACATGTGACACCCCCTACCCGTTTACAGTGTAGCAGAGCGAGGCATGTCACACCCGGTACCGGAGCGCCTTAACTTATCTTATAACATTTCCTAATAATCATATTAAAATTTTTATTTAATTAGGTCCAATTAATTTATCGGAGAAACTGACAGAGTTTTTCCTAATTTATTAGTAATTTTGACGATATTTTCACCTGTTAAAAGTCTCAATAATATAATCTCCATGGCATAAATTTTCCATAATCTAAATACTTCAGCTCATTCATCTTAAAATTCAAAATTTTCATTCATACATAACAAATAAAATGATCGAAATTGATAAGTGAATGAATAAATTCAAAATCCCATAGGCAAACTTCCTATCCCTATCTCCACTAATGAAGCAAGCATAATCAAGAGATCAAAGGTCTTTTTAGGGATGTAATGACACTAAGGGATTTAAAATGAAGTTAATGAAAAAAAAATGGTATAAAGGATTAAAAGCATGAGAATACATCCAATCTTGAAAACATAAGGTATAATATTTTCTTTTATTTTTTTTTTTAACCATAAAATATATATATATAATGAAAAGGAAAAAAAGGAAACTCTCACTAAAAATGACTAAGTGCTAGCATATTCTACAAAATACACAAAATAAGGGACTACTTTTATCCTTTAAATTTATATCTTGTATCTTCTCTTGATGATTGTCTCTAAAAATACCATTCCCAAACTCATTTCCTTTCATTAACTTGGGTGGATTTCTTTCAATTTGAATAACAACAATAAAGAGCATATATATATACTAACACTTTGACAAAATGGTATGCATTTCTTTTCCTTTTCAATAAAATATATTTTATTTGTATAAATATTATTGTTTTTATTTATTTTTCTTAGTGTAAAAAATTCTATAAATGATTATTCTCATAGAAATGGTTGGAGTGTTTGGCTTATTGGCTAGGTAGAAATGAGGGTTTCAAGAAAAATTAGGAATAATGTAGGCTCAAAGGGCTTTGCAAGGGTTAATTTTAATTAAAGGAGGGTCAAAAGTTTAAAATAAGAGGGTTTTAATCAAAGAATGCCTAATCATTTCTCTTTTCAAGTACAAGCTAGTGTTTTACCTCGAAAGGTTTAGAAATTTTGTTCTAGGATTGGTGAGACATCACTTGACTACCTTTTATCCTATAGCTCTCTTTTAACAGTCCAATCTCTTAATGACTAGTTGGATGACTTTTTAGCTAGGAAGATATAGGCAAAGATAAACATTTCAAAACTTTACACCTCTTAGGAACTTTCAATCCTCAAACCCTACAAAAGGTAAGCTAAATTACTCTATTAAGTAACTTTCATCACTAAAGGGACTTAGCAAAAATTTATTTCATGAATACATGGTTCCTAAAAATGAGCAATGCATTAACTAAATATTATAAACTATATGTAGTATCTATTTATGTAGTATCTATATATTATAATTTCTAAATGAAATGTAATGTATGTGTGTATGTGTAATATATTTTCAATGTAAGTATGCAAATGAAATAAAATGAAATGTACCTATACAAAAATGTGAAAAACTTTTTGCAAAGATAAAAAATTAATGCATTAATGCATATGTGACACCCCTTATCGTCTACAGTGTAGCCGATCGAGGCATGTCACACCCGATGCCGAAGCGCCTTAACTTATCTTATAACATTTCCTAATAATCACATTAAAATTTTTATTTAATTGGGTCTAATTAATTTTTTGAAGAAACTGACAGAGTTTCCCCTAATTTATTAGTAATTTTGACAAATTTTCCACCGGTTAAAAGTCTCAATAATATAATCTCCATAGCATAAATTTTCCATAATCTAAATACTTCAGCTCATTCATCTTAAAATTCAAAATTTTCATTCATACATAACAAACAAAATGACGCTCATTCATAAACAAAATGCTTAATTTCAATTAATTTACATAATTTATAATAATTACATAAGTGTCTAATTTACATAACAAAATGAAAGTCTAATTACAAATACAAAATACAAAATTTCTTGATGAAGCCTAGTGGTCCTACCACAATACACTGCTCTGATGAGGTGACACTGGACACAACTATAGATCTGGACTCTCACAGTAATCCCAGTCTACGGTTTACTGGGCTCACGCTCCTGGTCTTCATTACCTACGCGTGGCAAAAAGCGACGCTCTAAGCATACAGCTTAGTGGTGCCAATATAATATAAAATTAAACTAAAATAATTAAATATGCAGAATTTGTGATATTAATGCATGCAGACAGAAATTTTGATAATTGTTCATAATATTCATAGTTTAGTGATTTTATATTCATTATTTAATTAAAGAAATTTAAAACTTATTTTAGTTGCCCAAGTAACCTATACAAATTGACTAAACTGGATAAACGGGTAAACTAGTACTAGGTACTAAGTGCCTTAGGCTATCACACCATTGGTCACATAGTGTCTGCCAGGTGTACAACAGAACGGCTAACAAGCCATAATAACCATCAGGCAATAAGCTAAGTATGTCAAGAGTATCAAAATGGCTAAAAGCCATAACATCATAAAATGGCACTAAAAGCCATAAATCACGGAATGGCATGAAGCCATGGGTATTACTGTAATCGGAACCCTATTGGCATGCCAAACTATCCAAACCAATAATTCTAGGCATACTAGGACATGTTGACAAAGTTACGTATTTGGTTCTTTGCATTTGAAGTTATGGTGGTTACTATTTACATTACTATTCATTCAAAATATTGACTTTTTCATAAATAATAGGTATACAAATTTTAAAAACATGGTCATACCACATTTTGGGTCACAATTTTGTTGGCATTGGTTGCCAATTGCAAATCGAAGCTTATTAGAAGTAATTAAAAAATTTTAGATTTGGTCGCTTATGTTTACTGTTCCATTGGACCATTCTACTGTGTGAATTTGGCTAAACATTCTTCATCAAAGTTGTTCCTTAATGTCTCTAATTTAATTCCCTTTTTAAATCACTCCATTTGGAGTTTTATAGTTCTAGTTATGGCATTTTTACCATAACTGGCCAGATTGGTCATTGTCCAGAATTTCTGGGCAAATTTAGTTCTGGCAGTTTTTATAACTTAAATTTGGTTAGCAATTTGATTAGGTTATGGTCAGAATTTGGGTTTCTATTTTTCATGAAAGTTGTTTTAATATGTCTAAGCTTCCCATGGGTTCAAGAATCAGGTCATTTGGATCTCTCTACACAAAGTTATAGCCATTTGAACAATTACTGTTTATATGGTCATTTTTCCAGGTCTAAATTTTGGTTACCCAGATTCAAGCAATTTTTAGGTCACTTTAGGTTGGTTTTCTGGGCAGGGTCTCTTCATAACAAATGTGACAAATTGTCCTAGGTTTCATTTCTAATTGACCTCAAACCAATTAGAGTAACACAACTCTACTTATGGCCTTAAAACCACATTGGACTCAAGGTCCAGAATTTCCTGCATAAACGCAACACTCCCAATACCACCATTCCACACTACTACCAACCTCAAATCACATTCCATGCACTTCAAATAGTCCATAATTCATCTCAACAACATTCATTTATCAACATATCATCAAATTCTCAATTTTCATACTAAACCCTAACTTATAAATTTTATAAATCTCATGTGACACATATACATCATTAACCTCAAATCGTTGTAGCTTCGGCTCATTTAACCTTGTTATATTTCTTTTCTTAAATTTTTTCTTAATTTTTATTATCATTGTTTGGCTTATTTATGACTCCTCACTCTAGTTTAAATATTGTTCCAGACATTCTGGCTGTCCGGACAAACGTTAGTCACTGGAACAATAGAATGTATGGACTACCTAAAGTGAGGGCGTTACAGCATACCCCCAAACTCAAAATTGGACATTGTCCTTAATATCTAAGGTAGTGCATAATGAATCTCAAAAATTTAAGAGGAATAAGAAAGTATAGTGGAGAATAGCCAAAAGTTAAAAGGAAATAATGAAAATATACTTGTAACAACTCAGAACATATTTAACAACTCAGTATGGTAAAAGAATTTATATTACATAAGCAAACTACATAAGCTATGCAGGATTAGTATCTTAGTAAAAGCAGTTGCATAAGCAACTACATAGGTTATGCAGTTACCCAGAACTTGTTGCAATGCTGTGCAATGTAGAAGAACTTAAAAAGAACTGCATTTCAAGGAGATATATACTGTAACACCCCTATTGGTATAGCCTGGTATATTTCACTGTTCCGGTGACTGGTGTCGGTCAGGACAATTATTGGGATTAGGGCCACACTTAAGACAACTTGAGAAGCCATAAACACAAATAATTAGTAATGTTTAATTAGTTAACTATAAATAAGAAAAACAGAACATAAGAGGTTAAACGAGCCGAGAGTCACAGTGATGAGTGACCTCCTCGGGAACGACTGCGAAGTCATTTTAAACTCAAATTTCGAACCGTAAAAAGTGACGCTACGGTCCTTAGGACCCTTATGGAAACAGTGGAAAAGAGAAAATCATGAAAGAGAACTGTTAAGTCAGTCAAATAATTAGGTCAGGGAGCCGGAAGAAATATTGGATTATTTGCAAACCGGGATGAACCGGCGAGGCGCAATTTGGTCAATTGACCCCGAGAGCTGACTCCTGACCTAACTGTCAAATAAAAACGAAGAAAAGAAAATTTCAGAATAGAGAATTAAATTAAAGAACTAATAGAAAAAAAAAAGAAGAGAAAGAAGTTAGAAAAGTCAAAGGTGATGACATCATGAATGATGTCATAAAAGATTAATTAACCTATTTTATTAATTTGGGATTTTTGGTCTTCAAAAGGGATAAGATTAAAGAAAATAAAAGAAAAACAAAAATTATTTTAGCTTCCTTCTTCCTTGTTGTGCCGCCCCACCTTCTCCCTCTCTTCTCCATGAAAGTTTCTTCCATTAAGCTTACACTTAAGCTTAATTTGCTCCACTTAATCTTCATAAATCCCCTAAAAACCTTGTTAGAACTTGCAATCTCAACTTAAGCACAAGGATTACAAGAAGAAAGAGGAGTTAAAGATAGGGTTTGGAGGATTTAAGAAAGGTTAGTGTGCTAACTTTCAATTTTCTACTTCAAATGCATGTTTAGGTATTTAAGGGAGCTTAGAACTTGATTAAATGAAACAAATATGGGGAAGGACCATTGCTGAAATTTCAACCAGCTTAGAGGGAGTATGATTTTGTATGGCTTGAAGGTTTTGAATGAGTTTAGGAACCTTACTTAGTTGATTGATTAGCATTAAAACCATTAGATGTAGTTAATTGCATGAACAGTGCACGTGAACAGTAAATTTATTTTAGCCATAACTTGAGCTACAAAACTCCGATTGAGGTGATCCAAAAATGAGAATACACTTAAGACAATAAGGAACATTTTCTATGAAGGAAGTTTTGTCAAATTCCAACAGTAGATCGACCAATGGAACAGTGCAACTTCGGAGCACCAAAATCGAAAATTGGCAATTTTGCCAAAATGACATAAGCTTTGAGGAAATGACCAAAACCAACAAGTTTAATGACCAAAATGTGGTATGTGGGTGAAGTTGGAGTTCCCATACCTATTAAGCCTTAGAAAGTCAACTATTTGACTTGAATAGTGCAGTGAATAGTAACCCGAAACACAAAATTTCAAGAACGTCGAATTTAACACGTTAGAGCTAGGTAAATGTGGAGCTAAGTTTATTTTGGATTTATTTTAAGTTCTAGTGCTGAAACATTGTAAAATTGCGTGTTTCAGTGGAAAAGAATACCGGGACAGAACCCGAGGAGTCGAGTCAAGGCCAACAGACGACTCGTTTGAGTTTTGTGCACAACATCACTATGCTTTAAAATGTGTTGATAAAGTGAATGAAATATGTATTTTACATTTGCTTTGAATTATTGAGAATTTATTTGTGACATTAGTTATGATGTTTTGACTTAAATTGTTGGAAGTTATTGTGTATATTTGAAATGACAATGTTTAACAATTGTTAAGATAAGTTTTGAAACCACAGTATCATGACCATATATTTGAACACCTCACTAACACGATTAGTGGGGGTAATTAGTTTCGAATTTTGATTCCTTCTCTGGAGAAGTGTTGAGGTGTGCCAGTAGAAGAGGATGTGAATGGATATCCATATATTTGAGCTAGCTAGCCTTGTGATGTGATTTCTCTTTAGCCTCTGGCTATTGGGATTCTATTTGTTTCGAATGGCATGATCTAACTGTGGGTTTTATGAAATGTGTTTTGATACTTTGAAATGAACCTGGTTTGCATTAAAATCTCATAATTTATGTTTTGTGTTTAATGCTCATGTTTAGTCAAATTTTTGAATAAATGTGATTTAAGTTTTGCATAAAGATTATTTTAGTATGTTGTGCACCACTGAGTCCTAGTACTCAGCGATAGCTTCTATTGCTGTCGCAGATACAGAGACTAGAGGAGCAGCAGATTGAGCTGCTGAGGATTGAGGATCGTTCTGCTTTGAAGCTATCGGGTATAATTTATACCCTGAACGTAAATATTTATTTTGATGTATGTAATGCACAGAAATGTATGGACATGTGAAGATGGGTTTTGAGCAGCTTGTATAAAATCTGTATAAAATTTGTAATAAACTTTAGTTTGGATTTTCTTAATGTAAATTTTTGTATGATGTATACATAAATTGTTTTGTTTCTAATGAAATATGAATGATATTGATTGACAGTAATTTGAGAATTATTGAACTTGTGAATTTTGAGAAATTGGTTGAGATTGAGTATGAATTTGAAGCAGTTGTTGAGAAAAATTTTTAAAAGTGCTTTTTACAGGTATTTGAAGAACTGGTTTCTCAAAATATAGACAGAACTCTGTCAAAATTTTCATAAAATTTGCGGAAAAATAAAATGGACCAAAATTCCAACTAGCTTTCCACTTAAGTACATGTTTTAAATACTTATTAGGAATGCTCACCACTTACCAAAAGTAAGAAATTTGTTTTAAAATCCCTTGTAGGGTGCTTAATGAGTTATCGGTAGGTGAAGTTCGATAGTTCATTAAGTATTCTACGGGATCATGTTATGCCTTACAGAGGGGTAAGGTGTGACATATACACTTATGCACAAATGGAAACTGGAATCATATATATAAGTATTCAAAAACCCAAATTCAATATCCATAAAAAAAAATGTATCTCAAGAAAGTAGAAATTCAAGCAAATGAAACTGAAATGGTTCCAACAATTGTAAAAGATTAAACCATTGTATAAAAAGAAAGAGCTACTAAAAATTATGCAAAACTAAAATATGAATCAATATAAATCTATAGTTTTTCCCTTGTCAAAAGGGCCTATTGCAGAGCTTGAGCCTAGTTGTTGCTATTGAGGTAGAGGTGGAGGTGCTGGCTGTGATGAAGTTAGGGGTGGCATGCCTAAAAAGGACATAAGCTACTACATCATCCTTTCCAACTTGTCTTATTTTTCTATGGTTTCCATGATAAGATCAAAGAGGTGATCATTGTGATCCCTTAGGTTATCAATCCCAGAATCAAGTCTTCTATCTACAGCATAAATATCATCACTAAGTCTCTTTAGATAGGTGAATAGGGCTGTGGTGTTAAATGGTGAGGACTAGTGGAGGAAGAGGGTCCAATTGCAGATGCTGGTTGTGCAAGTTCTGGTGCTACAGTCTGAGCTAGTTGTGCAAAAGATTGCTATTGCTGTGCTGGTTGTGTAACACCCTCATTTTAGGCAGTCCGTATATTCTACTATTCTGATGAGTACTATCTGTTCGGATATCTAGGATGTCTAGAAGTACACTAAAACTAGAGTGAGGAGACATAAATTGATTGAATAAAGACCAAGTAAAATTAAGAAAAAATAAAAGAAATGAAATGGCAATAGCTTAAAGGAGTCGAGGTTCTGGCGATGGGTAACCCGAACGGGGAGCGACTGTGAATACAGTTGCCAACCCCAGACTCGTGGAGAACCTTGTGAGATACATATTTGAGATTTAATTGAAGGATTAATGAGGATTAATGATAATGAAAATGTTAAGAAAATGCAAGGAAACTTATGTCAATCAGTAAAGACACAATATGAACCGAGGAAAGGCATTTTTGTCATTTCACATGAAGAGTTGATTTTTGACCAAATATCAATTAAATTAAGTGCAAATTTATGTAGTGAAATATGATGGAATTATGATGAAAATACAATTAAATAAATGTAATGTAACACCCCTATTTGTATAGCATAGTCTATTTCATTATTCCAGTGACCGGAGTTGGTCCGGACAATTAAGGGAATTAGAACTACACTTAGGACAACTAAATAAGCCAGAAACACAAATAATTAGTAATTGTCAATTAGTTAAGTATAAATAAGAAAATAGAACATAAGAAGTTAAATGAGCCGAGAGTCACAGCGATGGGTGACCTTCTCGGGAACGACTATGCAGTCAATTTAAACTCAAATTTCGAACCGTAAAATGTGACGCTGCAGTCCTTAGGACCATTATGAACACAGTGGAAAAGAGAAAATCATAGAAAAATGTTGTTAAGCCAGTCAAATAATTAGGTCAGGGAGCCGGAAGAAATATTGAATTATTTGCAAACCGGGTTGAACCGGCGAGGGGTAATTTGGTCAATTAACCCCAAGAGCTGACTCTTGACCTAACTGTCAAATAAAATCGGAGAAAAAAAAAATTCGGGACCAAGAATTAAATTAAAGAACTAATGGAAAAATAAATGCAAAAGAAAAAGAAAATTGAAAAGTTTATTACATCACCTTTATGACATCATCATGATGTCAAAACTAATTTTGATTTTTCTACCTAAATTGACCAAGTCAAAAGCAATTTTTTTAGACATAAAATACTTAAAAAAAGGAAAGAAAAATCATTTTTCTTCTTCTTCCACCAAGTGTGCCGCCCCACATCTCCCTTAACACCACCATTACCACACCTCCATGAAAGCTTGCTCCAAGCTTTAAATCCCCCATTAAACCCTAATTTCTTCCCCAATCACTTCATAAAACCTTATTTTCTTCCTTTGAGAAAGAGATTTAGCAAGAAAGAAAGAAGAAAAGAGGAGAAAAATTGAAGATTGATTATCAAAGTTGAGGTAAGTTATTTACTTTAGAATTTTGAGTTTAATACATGTGTTTATGATTGAATGAACTTGGAAATAAGCTTAAAATGAAATGAAGACAAGTGTTAGGGGACAAAGTTGAATTTTGGCCAACTAGGGTTTTGATATATGTATGCATGAATTTGGTGTATTTGAAAGTGTATGTGAGCTTAATTGTGTTGAATAATTATGATTAAATGCATTGAATTGGTTAAATGCAATTAATTGGTGAACTAGGGTTTTGGACACCTAGGGTTTGGGAGACAAAATGTGGAGAAATGGTGAAATGATGTGGTTGACCTAGTTTGAGGTGAGAAATGGTCATTTTTTGACCAAATGAAGTGTGTTGGAAGTGTTGGAGTTGAGGTTAAATTCGGATTCCATGTGGTCATGCTGCTGGCAGCAGGACCATGGTCCCTTTGAGGGATCAAAACTGAAAATTTACAAGTCCAATTGGTATGAAACCAATTGGAAATGAAAAGAGACACAAAATGACACAATTTTCATTTAGGAACCATGCCCAAAAAGTGACCAAAACCTAGTGAACAAATTGACCAAATCCGGAAATTCTCAGTCTGCCCTGTTCAAACTGACCAAATGAACAGTGTTTGTTCATTTGGCCATAACTTGAGCTAGGTAGGTCTAAATGACCTGAAATTTTACCAGTGGACAGATGCGATATACACCTAAAATTTTCATGAAGAACACAAACCCAAATTATGCCAGTAACCAAGTCATTTGGCCACCCAAATCTGGTGAACTAAAACTGCCAGAACCAAAATTTGCCTAGAAATCTGGATTAAGTCCAATCCGGTAGCCATGGTTCAAATGGCTATAACTTGAGCTACAAAACTCCAATTGAAGTGATTCAAAAAGGATAATAAACTTAAGACAATAGGGAACATTTTCTATGAAGAAATTTTTGCCAAATTCTACTAGAAAAATGACCAATGGAATAGTGCAATATAAGATACCAAAATTGAAAATTTGCAAATTTGCCTAAAAGACTTAGAATTTGAGTAAACAACCAAAACCAACAAATTTAGTTACCAAAATGTGGTATGTGGGTGAAGTTGGAATTCCCATACCTATTAAGCCTTAGAAAGTCAACAAATTGACTTGAATAGTATAGTGAATAGTAACCCCGAAACACAAAATTTAAAGAACGCCAAGTTTAGCATATTAAAGCTAGGTATAAGTGAATTTGAATTTATTTTTGGATTTACAATGAGTTATGATACTGAAACACTATGAAACTGTGTGTTTCAGTTGAAAAAATTACTAGAAAAGAACCTGAGACATCGAGTCAAGGCCAAGAGGCGACTCGTATAAGGTTTGTGCACAACTAACTATTTTGTTACTTTTCACTTTTAAATTGATTTGAACAAGTTATTTTATGATTTATAATTTTGTTGTGTTGAGGATTTTAATTTGTTGAATGAAATTGTATAAATTAAATGTAAATTTTTCTTATGCATTTAAAGATTTATTGCATGGTTTTGAGAATCGTAAATTTTAAGTTGATGTGTTGCCAACCTTGAGCATGAATTTATGACGAGAAAATATGTTGATGATTTGTAAATGCTTTGTAAATATAAATTGTTTTGAATATGATTTGAAACCACAGTTGACGTGGCAAAATTTGTTGTGAATTCTCATTAGCTTGTCTAGTGAGATATCTCCTCCACTAAATGGGACGAGTTACTTCCTCTCTGGCTTGCCAGTTGGGGAAGAATTTGAATGAGTACTCATATATACTAGCTAGTCTTTGTTTCTCCCTTTTAGCCTCGGTTATTGGGAGAATGTGAAATGTCGTGGTGTACAACACGGCATCTATTTGAATTTTGGGTCATGGGATCAACTGTGTGAATTGTTGGCAACGCCCTTTAAATTATGTATAATTTGATAAATTGTGATTGAAATAAATAATTTGTTAGTGATTCAAAATATTTTTGTATTGTTTCAGAATTTAAAAGAAATGTAAATAAATAGTTATTAATTGATCAAAATGTTATTCAAATGAATAATTTGCATGAATGAAAATAATGATTTTTGTATGTCATGGATTTTGAAGAATTTAGAAATTTTAAATTTTTATTCATTATGAATTGTTAAGAATAATTTGTATTAAGTTTTAAATTATTAGTTTGTGTACCACTGAGTTCACCACTCAGCGACAGCTTTGTATGCTATCGCAGGTGAAAGAAAATATAAAGCAGCTGAGCAAGATTACTGAAAGACACGGTGAGATTATCCTCGGGTATATTATAGGTATACCCTTGTACATTAGCTTTTGATGTAATTCTGTAATTATATGTATGAAATTTCCTTTGAGCAGTTGTACCAACTCTTTTGTAATATATTTTTGGATTGCAATGAAATACAAATTATTGTAATATTATCTTGAGATTTTATATACTTATGAAGTTTTGCATTATTAAATTTTAATGCTCCCATGGATGTGAAAATTAATTTGTTTACCTCAATGAGATGTTTTAATATTTGATTTAATTTACACTGTGTATTGAGTGGTTTATGCCGATTTGTGAAATGAGATTGAATAATGGAGTTGGGATTGAGAAATATATTGGGAGTGTCTTTATTTTCAGGTTTTGAAGACTGTTTTCTCTAAATACAGACGGCACTCTGCCAAAATTTTTGTAAAAATTATGGAGATTTTAAATATCTAAAAATTAGATTTATGTTTGGACTTTAAATAAAGGTTTTTAATATTTGAGAAAATTTTACCCACCAATTTATAAAAGTAAGAAAATTGTTTTAAAATCCCTTGTAGGGTACTTAGTGAGTTATCGGTAGGTGAAGTTTGGTAGTTCATTAGGTATTCTACGGGATCATGTTATGCGTTACAGAGGGGTAAGGTGTGACATTTAATTGGAAAAGAAAAAGATATTTAAATGTATTTATGACCTAAGCATGACAAAATAATGACCTCTTTAAAATTTAAACCAATTGAAATTAGATAAATAAATATAAATAGGGACAAATTAATTAAATGAACTAAAATCTCATCTTCTTCCTCTTCTGTTCCTTCTTATCCGAACTGCAGCATCACCATTGTCCTCCATTTTTGTTTCTCAAAAGCTTTAATTTCCATGCAATCTTACCATAAAACTCAAAATTTCCCACACTAAACTTTGATATTTGACCTTGGGGAGAGGGTTGATAACAAAAAGAAGAGGAAAAGTGAAGGTTTAACAAGTTGGGAATTTCATCAAGTAAGGTTAGTGCAATATATAAGCTTCCTTTCTTCTTTAAGTATTGTTAGCATGTTGAATTGAGTTGAAATTCCATGAAATTAAAAGGATATAATGAATAAATGGAAACCCTAGATTTTGGCAACCATGGGGAGAATTATAGGTTGATGGTTTTAATTGTTTTAAACTTGTTTAGTGATGGCATGTGATGAGTATAAATGAGCTAGAACTTGAATTATATGTGTAGTATGAATTTATGAAATTAGAAGTTAGGGTTTTGACCTAAATTTAGAGATTTTGTGTTGTGGCTTGAAATTGACATTGTTGAGGTTGATTATTGACTATTTGAAGTACAATGAATGTCATTGAAGTTTAGTAGTTGGGTAGAATTAAGATTGGAAGTGCTGAATTTCTTATGCAGGATTTTGGACCTTGAGTCCAGTGTGGTTATGTGGCCATAAGTAGAGCCACATTGCTCCAATTGGTGTAAGGCCAATTGGAAATGAAACTTAGGACACAATGCCACATTTTTCATGGAGAGAGCCCATCCAAAAACTGAACTTAACATGACCTAAAATTTGCTTGAATCCTGCTAACCACCTGCTGGACCTGGAAAAATGACCATATGAACAGTAAATATTCAAATGAGCATAACTCACTCTAGGAAGGTCAGAATGACTTGATTATTGAACCAATGGAAAGGAAAGACATAGGAGCAAATTTTTTATGCAGAACATAGAGCCCAATTCTGACTCTAACCCAACCAAAATTTGCTAGACAAAATTAGGTCAACAATTCTGACCAGAATGAGAACCTGACCTGAAATTCTGGACTCTGACCTAGCCGACCAGTTTTGGCAAAAATGCCATAACTCTGCCTATAAAATTGCAAATGCAATGAATCCAAAGCCAAAATCTCTATAAGACCTAGAACTACAATTTTGTTATTTTGACTAAAATTCAGAACCTAATGAAACTTGGACAATTTGCTAGGACAAATCAGTATTCCAAATTCTAAAATTTCCTAAAATTGAACTAAATAGCCACTTGACCCCAGAATAGTATTTATATCATATCTCCTACTAGGAAATTCCAATTGGGATGAGCCAAATTGTTATGGAAACTTAAGAAATAGGACTCCAACTTTGATTCAGAAACCTTCCTCAAATTTTGAGTGTAAGGACCCTAAAATGGGAATAAAAAATACTGACCTGAACTTAAAATCCTGAAGGCACAAGGTTCAGGAGTCCAGGTCAGTTAATTGGTTATAAGTCACCCTACATAACCTGAAAAATTGTGATTATTGAACCTGAGTGACCTTAAGACATAGGAGAACAACTCATATGAAGGAGACTAGGCCTAAATATGATTGCAACATGTCTAACCATCAGGACAAAGTTTAACTCCAGAATCTGCCAGGTTCAGGAACCATAAAGGGTCAATGAACGAGTCTTGCAAAATTGACCATAACTTGAGTTATAAAACTCCAAATTGAGTGATTCAAAAAGAGAAATCAAAGTAGAGGAACAACTTCCATGAAGGAAGTATGGTCAAACAGACTCTACACCTTAGCCAAATTGCTAGGCAAAGATAGGGGACAGAATCTGGACCTAAAAAAAGGTTCAAAGAATTATTTGATACATGATATATAAATTACCTAAATGGTTTGCCAAATATATAAGTTACATAAAAGTGAGATTGGAACCTATTTTTCCATTTCAAATGACATGAAATTGCTATAAAGCACTAACAGTACTTAGCATGAAATAATAAGTCTATAAGTACTTAATAACACTAATTTGCCCAAAGTATATCTAGACTTATATATATAGCTTAGATCAATTGGTATACCAATTAGGCACTACAGATTGCAGTACTACCTACCTGAATGATCATTGATAGACAATATCTGTAACACCCTCACTTTAGATAGTCAGTACATTCTACTGTTCCGATGACCAAAGTCTGTCCGGATAGCCAGAATGTCTGGAACTATATTTAAACTAGAGTGAGAAGTCATAAATAAACCAAATAATGATAAGAAAAATTAAGAAAAAATTTAAGTAATGAAATACACTAAGGTTAAATGAGCCATAGCTATAGCGATGGGTGACCTAACGGGAAGCGATTGTAAAGACAGTTGCCGACCCTAGACCCGTGAAAAAACCCTGTAAAATAATTTTTGGAACTTCAGTGAAGAATTATTGAGTCTTAGATGACAAAAGAATGCCAAAAAATATTAATAAAATTTTCTAAATCGGTACAGACAATTTTAACTCGACAAGCTAAATGAGGGGCATTTTGGTCATTTCAACTTTAGAGGTGATTTTTGACCAACTTGTCCATTCAAGTAAGTGAGATTTATGAAATAATATGTGAATAAATATTGATAAAAATTTAATTAAAAATGAGTAGAGAAAAGAAGAAAATAAAATAAAATTTAATTAGATTTATTACATAAGCATGACATAAGATGATGTAATTAAAAACTTATTAGCCAATCACAATTAAACAAGCTTCACTATAAAAAGCCAAAAATGAGATTAATAAATTAAAAGTCCACCATCTTCTTCTTCTTCTTATGAAGGCCGAACCCCTCTCTCTTTACCATTCCTCCATAGCCAACTCTTCTAAGCTCCAATTTCCCTTGAAAACTCACCATATTTTCCTTAGTCATCTTCATTAAAACTTGCTATTTAACCTTGATTAAGAGTTTGGAAATAAAAAGGAAGGAGAAAACTTAAAGTTTTGGAAGTTGGGATTTGCTTACTAAGAGGTTAGTGCCAATTCCCTTATCTCTCTCTTTATCTTCTATGTTAGAATCATGTATTAAGTGATAAATTGTGGAAATTGAACAAAAATATGCATGTTAGGGTACCCCTTGATTTTTGGCAGCCATGGTAGAGAGAAGAGTTAGGGTGTTTAATTCAATTTAAACTTAAATTCTAGTTTAATTATGAGCATAAATATAAAGTATGAAGTGAATTGCATGTGTTATGCGCAATTGGGAAATTGTGGTTAGGGTTTTGAACCCAAAAATTAGGGGTTTGTGGAATTGATCTAATGGAACCAATTTTGCCTAGAAAATCTAGGAATGTACCAATCCGGCCAGTTATGGTAAAAATGCCATAACTTGAGTTACAAAACTCCAAATGGAATGATTCAAAAAGGGAATTAAAGAAGACACATTAAGAAACAACTTTGATGAAGAAAGTTTAGCCAAATTCTCACTGTAGATTGGTCCAATAGAACAGTAAACCTAAGTGACCAAATCTGAAAATTTGAAATAACTTCTAATGAGCTTTGAATTGAAATTGGCAACCAATGCCAACAAATGTAAACCCAAAATGTGATATTTTAGTGCAATTAGAATTTGCCTACCTATTAATTATGAAAAAGTCAACATTTTTACATGAATAGTAAGGTGAATAATAACCACCAAACTTCGAATGCAAAGCATTAAACAATTAACTTTGTAATATGCCATAGTATGCCTAGTATGATTGGTTTGGATAGGTTGGCATGCCAATAGGGTTTCGATAGCAGTACTGCATATGGCTTCATGCCATTTCATGATTTATGGCATATAGTGCCATTTTGTAATATTATGGCTTTTGGCCATTTTGATACACTTGATATACTTGGCCTTGTGCCCGATGATGATTATGGCTTATTAGCCGTTCTGATGCACACCTGACAGACACTTTGTGATCGATGGTGTGATGGCCCGTGGTACTTGGTACCCAGTACCAGTTTACTCGTTTATTCAGTCTAGTCACTAGTACAGGTTACTTGGGCAACCAAATAAGTCTTAATATCTTATAACCAAATAATGAACACAAAAAGAACTAAAATTAATAATATTACAAATAATTACAAAAAAATTAGTCTACATAAAATAATATCATAATTTCTGCATATTTAATTATTTTAGTTTATTTTTATTTTATATTGGCACCACTAAGCTGTATTGCTTAGCGCATCACTTTTTGCCATGCGTAGGTACTGGAAACACAGAGCGAGAACCCAGCAGACCTCAGACTGGGTGAGGGTCAGATCTGCATTATGTACAGTGTCACTACATCTGCAGTGCATTTGGTAGGACCCATTGGGCTTGTTAGTAGTTTTTATATTTTGTAGTTAGGTATTTATTTTGTATTGTAAATGATGAACTTTTGTAATTATTGTAATTTATGTAAATAAATTATAAATGAATATTTTGTTTATATTTGAGTAGCAGTTTATTTATTCATGATGAATGAAAATTTATGATTGCGACTTTGATATGAAGTACCGAAATAAATTATGATGAAGAATTGTCATTATTTGAGATTATATTATTGAAAATTTTAACAGGTGGAAATTGACAAATTACTAATAAATTATGGCAAACTCCATCGGTTTCTCCGATAAATAAATTAGACTTAATTTGATAAAATTAAATGTGATTATTAGGAAATGTTATAAGATAAATTAAGACGCTCCGGCACCGGGTGTGGCATGCCTCACTCGGTTACACTGTAGACGGGTAAGAGGTGTCTCATTTAGTAGTATCAGAGCACGGTTTAGGCATTTCTGGGTTTAGATATAGTACATATCATGCATTACATTTATAAGAATTGAGGTGACACTAATGCAGATCTATTTGTTTTTGGTTATTTTGGTTAGGATATGGACCTCACATTGCAGAGAGCGATTGAGGAAGAGGTGGAGAGTCATGCTCCACCCATGGCTGAAGTTGGAGGCAGGGGAGAACCTGTTTCACCAGAACAAGAGGCACCTGCACAGCCTCAGCAGGCCTTATTTCAGCAAATGGCTGAATTTTTCAGGCAATGACTTCGCAAAATTGGTTGAAACTGCACTAAAAGTGGAAAAAGTCAGAATTAATTAGCAAAATAGAAAAGATAGATAGCAGAAGAGAGGTCCGAGTCAGACCAGTTCTTCCTCTGTACTTGGTAAGAAGTTCAAAGGTCCTCAATCTCAGGGCCTGTCACACCTTACCCCTCTGTAAGGCATAACATGATCCCGTAGAATACCTAATGAACTACCGAACTTCACCTACTGATAACTCATTAAGTATCCTACAAGGGATTTTAAAACAATTTTCTTATTTTTGATAAGTGGTGAGCATTTTCTAATAGGTATTTAAAACATTTAATTAAAATTAAAACTAGTTAATATTTTTGGTCCATTTTATTTTTCCACAAATTTTATAAAAATTTTGCCAAAGTTCCGTCTGTATTTTGAGAAAACAGTTCTTCAAATACCTGAAAAAAAGGCACTTCCAATAATTTTTCAACCACTTCTTCAAATTCACAATCAATCTCAACCATTTTCTCAAATCACAAAATTCAACAATTCTCAAGATACTGTCAATCAATATCATTCATTCATATTTCATTAAAGACAAACAATTTATATATACATCACACTAAAATTTACATTTAGAAAATCCCAACTAAAATTTATTACAAATTTTATACAAACTTTGTACAAGCTGTTCAAGACCAATTTACATGTCCATACATTTATGTGCAATACATACATCAAAATAAATATTTACAGTCAGGGTATAAATTATACCCGATAACTTCAAGGTAAGTAGCTCCCCTGTCCTTAGCAGCTCAATCTGCTGCTCCTCTAGTCTCTATATCTGCGACAGCAATAACAGCTATCGCTGAGTACTAGGACTTAGCGGTGCACAACATATTAAAGTAATCTTTATGCAGAATTTAAATCACATTTATTCAAAAATTGAACTGAACATGAGAGTTAAACACAAAACATGAATTATGAGATTTTAATGCAAACAAGTTCATTTCGAAGTATCAAAACACATTTCATAAAACCCACAGTTATATCATGCCATTCGAAACAAATATAATCTCAATAGCCAGAGGCTAAGGAGAAATCACATCACAAGGCTAGCTAGCTCAAATATATGGATATCCATTCAAATTCTTCTTCTACTGGCACACACCTCAACACTTCATCCAGAGAAGGAATCAAAATTCGAAACTGATTACCCCCACTAGTCATGCTAGTGAGGTGTTCAAATAAATGGTCATGACACTGTGGTTTCAAAACTTATCTTAATAATTTGCTAAACATTGTCATTTCAAATATACACAATTAACTTTCAACAATTTAAATCAAAGCATCATAAATAATGTCACAATTCACTATTTTCGAATTATTCAAAACAATATGCAGAAAATAATTTACAGGAATTATACGTTGTGCACAAACCTCAAACGAGTCGCCTCTTGGCCTTGACTCAATTCCTCGGGTTCTTTCCTGGTGTTCTTTTCAACTGAAACACACAATTTCACAGTGTTTCAGTACTATAACTTAACATAAATCCAAAAATAAATTTAACTTCACTTTTACCTAGCTCTAATGTGCTAAATTCGACGTTCTTTAAATTTTGTGTTTCGGGGTTACTATTCACCACACTATTCAAGTCAAATTGTTAACTTTCTAAGGCTTAATACGTATGGGAATTCCAACTTCACCCACATACCACATTTTGGTCAATAAATTTGTTGGTTTTGGTTGTTTACTCAAATTCTAAGTCTTTTAGGCAAATTTGATAAATTTTCAGTTTTGGTGTCTATGGTTTCACTGTTCCATTGGTCATTTTACTATTGAAATTTGGAAAAACTTTCTTCATAGAAAATGTTCCCTATTGTCTTAAGTTTATTTTCCTTTTTGAATCACTCTAATTGGGGTTTCGTAGCTCAAGTTATAGCCATTTGAACCATGGCTGCCAGATTGGACTCAACCCAGATTTTCTAGGCAATTTTGGTTCTAACAGTTTTAGGTCACCAAATTGGGGTGGCCAAATGAGTTGGTTAATGGCATAATTTGGGTTTATGTTATTCATGAAAGTTTTAGGTCTATATCTCATCTAATCACTGGTAAAATTTCAGGTCATTTAGACCTTCCTAGCTCAAGTTATGGCCAAATGAACAAACATTGTTCATTTGGTCATTTTTGTACAAGGCAGACTGAGATTTTCCAAGTTTGGTCAATTTGTTCACTAGGTTTTGGTCACTTTTTGGGCATGCTTCCTAAATGAAAATTATGTCATTTAGTGTCTATTTTCATTCCCAATTGGTCTCATACCAATTGGACTTGTAAATTTTTATTTTTGGTCCCTCAAACGTAACTTGGTCATGCTGCCAGCAGCATGACCACACTCAATCCGAATTTGCTTTTGATTCAAACACTCCTAACACACCTCATTAGGTCACAATTGACCATTTCTCTCCTTAAACTAGGTGAAAGACTTCATTGACCAATTTTTCACATTTTTGGTCTCCAAACCATAAGTGTCCAAACCCTAACCACACTAAATTGTTGCATTTAGCTAATTCAAAGTCTTTAACTATAATTACTCAACTAATTGAGGTTCATATACCCATTCAAATCAATCAAACCATGCAATAACACCCTCATACACATGCTGGCCGAATTTCACTTATGGTCCCTCATAATGTTTTTATTTCATTTCTTTAGTTCTAAGTTCATTTAAGCAACTAAACATGCATTTAAAGTAGAAAATTGAAAGTTAGCATACTAACCTTAGGTGAAGCCTTTGATCTTCACTCTTTGTTCCAATTTCTCACCCTTTTCTTTCCTTTATTCTTCCTTTCTATGATAATTTAGAAGTTTTCTAGGGTTCAAGGTTTAAATTTATGGGAAGGATTCAAGTTATTCAAGCGTGAATAACTCATCAATGGTGGACAAACATGGAGGAGGGAGAGAGAGGGATTTCGGCTAGCAAGAAGAAGAAGAAGGAAAAAAATAATTTTTGTTTCTTTATTTTGGATATTTATCCTTTAATTGACTTAGTCAAATTATTAAGTAAATAAAAATTATTTATGACCTCAAAGGTGATGTCACCATGATAATGTCACTACCTTTTTAACTTTTATTTTTCTTTTTTTTTTCTATGTATTTTTCTATTAGTTCTTTAATTTAATTCCCGACTCTGAAATTTTCTTTTCTCCGATTTTATTTTACAGTTAGGTCAGGAGTTAGCTCTCGGGGTCAATTGACCAAATTGCCCCTAGCCGGTTCAACCCGATTTGCAAATAATTCAATCTTTCTTCTGGCTCCCTGACCTAATTATTTGATAGGCTTAACAATTCTTTTTCGTGATTTTCTCTTTTCCACTGTGTTCGTAAGGGTCCTAAGGACCGCAGCGTCACATTTTAAGATTCAAAATTTGAGTTTAAATCGACTTCGCAGTCGTTCCTGAGAAGGTCACCCATCGCTGTGACTCTCGGCTTGTTTAACTTCTTATGTTCTGTTTTTCTTATTTATATTTAACTAATTGGCAATTACTAATTATTTGGGTTTAAGGCTTATCTAGTTGTCTTAAGTATGGTTCTAATCCCCTTAATTGTCCGGACCGACTCTGGTCACCAGAATAGTGAAATATACCAGGCTATGCAAATAGGGGTGTTACAATTCTCCCCCCCCCCCCCTTAAAATAAATTTCGTCTCGAAATTTTACCTGGTATCAATCTTTGAACAGCTGTGGGTGTTGTCTCCTTATATCCTCCTCTCATTCCCAAGTAGCCTCCTGGCCCGAATGATGGTTCCACAGCACTTTTACCAACGATATCTGCTTGATCCGTAGCTGCTTCACCTCATAAGCCAGAATCTCTATGGGTTCTTCCTCATATGTGAGATCTAGATTCACTTCAATTTCCTCTACTAGTAGTGCATGAGATGGGTCTGATCGATACCTCCTCAACATGGACACATGGAAGACATTATGTATCTTTTCCAACTCTGGAGGTAGTGCCAAACGATATGCCAAAGGACCCACTCTTTCCAGAACCTCATATGGCCTGATAAAACGAGGACTCAGTTTCCCCTTTCTGCCAAATCTCATAATTCTCTTCCAAGGAGAAACCTTGAGGAATACTTTCTTACCCACTACATACTCAATATCTCTTCTCTTTAAATCAATGTAGGACTTCTGACGGTCTGATGCAGTCTTAAGTTGATCTCTGATCACCCTGATTTCTCTTCGGTTTGCTGAATAATTTTGGGTCCAATCATCTTTCTTTCACCCACATCATCCCAACACAATGGGGTTCTACATTTTCTGCCATACAAAGCTTCATATGGAGGCATCTTAATGCTTGATTGGTAACTGTTATTGTAAGCAAACTCAATCAAAGGCAAGTGTGTATCCCAAATGCCCTTAAATTCAATCACACAAGCCCGTAGCATGTCCTCCAATATTTGAATTACCCTCTCAGACTGGCCATCTGTCTGTGGGTGGAATGCAGTACTGAAGTTCAATCTAGTTTCTAGGGCTCTCTGAAGACTACCCTAGAACCTAAAAGTGAACCTAGGATCTCTATCTGATACGATGGATACTGGCACTCCATTTAGTCTCACAATTTCATCAATGTACAACCTCGCCAATCTTTCTAAACTATAATCCATCCAAACTGGCAGAAAATGAGCAGACTTGGTCAGTCTGTCAACAATGACCCATACTGCATCATGACTCTTCTGTGTCCTCAGAAGTCCCATCACAAAATCCATCATTATTCTCTCCCATTTCCATTCCGATACTGGTAGTGGATGTAACAACCCAGCGGGTACTTGATGCTCTGCCTTCACTTGCTAACAAGTTAGGCATTTGGAAACAAACTCTGCCACATCTCTTTTCATACCCATCCACCAGTAATGCTCCTTTAGCCCTCTATACATTTTTGTGCCGCCAGGGTGCATGGCAAAAGGAGACTCATGTGCTTCCTTCAAAATGATCTGCCTCAAATCAACATCATTAGGAACACATATTCTGCCCTGGTGTAGCAGTAGACCATCATCTCTGATTGAGAATTCTGGTTTCTTACCCTGCCGGACTTCTTCCAACAGCTTCTGATATTTCTGATCATTCTAAGCAACCATTCTGATCTGATCAATCAACACTGGCTGTACATGCTATGCAACTGCTGTCTGCCCCTCATCATTAATCTCTACGCTGGCATGCAATAATCTTAACTCATGTACCAAAGACAAAGGAGTAACCCGTAGACTTGCCATAGTCTTGCGACTTAAGGTGTCAGCCACAATATTAGCTTTCCCTGGCTGATAGTCTATCAGACAATCATAGTCTTTTATCAACTCTAGCCATCTCTTCTGTCTCAAATTCAACTCCTTCTGAGTGCCCAAATACTTCAAACTCTTATGATCTGTGTAGATGTAGCATTTTTCCCTATACAAATAGTGTCTCCAGATCTTAAGAGCAAACACAATAGCTGCAAGCTCCAAGTCATGTGTCGGATAATTCCTCTCATGCGGTTTTAGCTGGCGTGATGCATAGGCAATGACATTTCGATCTTGCATCAGTACACAGCCTAACCCATTGTGAGAAGCATCATTATAAACTATATATTCTTTACCCGGAGTAGGTAAAGTCAGGACTGGAGCTTCAGTCAAACATTTCTTCAATTCCTCAAAGCTTTGTTGGCATTTATCCGTCCACTGAAATTTCACATCTTTCCTAAGCAGCTTGGTCAATGGAGATGCCAACATGGAGAATCCCTTCACAAACTGACGGTAGTATCCAGCTAAACCCAGAAAACTGCGAATCTCCGTGATATTTCTGGGTGGCCTCTAATTAAGGACAGCTTCTATCTTACTTGGATCTACCTTAATGCCCTCCTCTGATACTACATGCCCCAAGAAAGATATTTCCTTCAGCCAAAATTCACACTTCAACAATTTGGCATATAGCTGTTTCTCCCTCAAAGTCTGCAGTACAATCCGCAGATGTCTATCATGCTCTTCTGCATTCCTCGAATAGACCAATATATCATTTATGAATACCACAACAAACTGATCGAGGTATGGTCTGAAGATAGTGTTCATCAGATCCATAAAAGCAGCCGAAGCATTAGTTAACCCGAATGGCATGACCAAGAACTCATAATGGCCATAGCGGGTTCTAAAGGCAGTTTTAGAAATACTCTACTCTTGTACTTTCAACTGATAATAACCTGATCTCAGGTCAATTTTGGAGAACAAGGCTACACCCCTTAACTGATCAAACAAGTCATCAATGCAGGGCAATGGATATCTATTCTTTATTGTCACCTTATTCAACTGCTGATAATCAATACACAAGCGGAGAGTGCCATCCTTCTTCTTTACAAACAACACCGGCACTCCTCAAGGTGACACACTAGGGTGGATAAAGCCCTTGTCAAGCAATTCTTGCAACTGCACTTTCAACTCTTTCAATTCTACAGGTGCCATTCTATATTGCGTTATGGAGATTGGGTCCACACCAAGCATAACATCGATCTCAAACTGCACCTCTCTTTCTGGAGGTAATCCTGGCAGTTCATCAGGAAATACATTCGAAAAGTCACATACAGTAGGGATGTCCCTTAGTGCTGGACTCCCCACTTGGGTGTCTATCACATGTGCCAAGTATGCTTCACACCCCTTTCTGATCATTTTTCTGGCTAGTGCAGCCGAAATGATGTTTGATGGCAGTAAATGCCTCTCCCCATGTATTACCACATCACTGTACAAAGGGAGACCAAAAGTGACTGTCTTCAGTCTACAGTCAATCATGGCGTGATGCCTGGCTAACCAATCCATGCCCAAGATGATATCATACTCTCTGAAGGGCATTTCAATCAAATCTGATAGAAAAACATGTCCTTGGATCACCAAAGGATAGTCTCTATAAATTCTATTGACCCAGACCTCTTGTCCTAACGGACTAGTTACTAGCACTTCAAAACCCATTTGGACACATGGAACAGCAAGTGAACTGACTATGCTAGCACTAACATATGAATGGGTTGAACTCGGATCAAACAACACAAATACTTCTTGATCAGAGATAGAGAATGTACCGGCTACCACATCAGAAGTCTCAGCCTCTTCTCGCTGTCTCATTGTGTAGACTCTAGCTGAAGCACTCCCTTGTGCTGACTGGCCAATCGTGCCCTGACTGCCAGAAGCAGTGCCTCTACCTTTGCCTCTTCCTCTGCCAATAGACTGTGAACCTTTGAGAGCAGGACTCTGAATAGATCCTTCGACAGTAGTAGGAGCTGGACCATATTTAGGAGCACTAGTGCAGTCTCTTGCTAAATGGCCCTTGCCTCCACAGTTAAAATAGGCTCCAGTAGCCCAATAACATTCCCCCATATGAATCTTGCCACAAGTCTCACAGGGGCGGGTAGAATATGAACCCCTGCTCGACTGCTAATTAGACCTAGGGGGTCTCTGTCCAGAAAATCTGCCCCTACCAAATCTTCCACCTCGACCCCTGCTGGGTCCACTAAATTTCTTCTTTTTCCCAGAAGTACCACCAGAACTTTGTTCAACTGATTTTTCCCCCTTATCTTTTTCTGATTTTTCAGCTCTCTCTGATTTTTCTTTTACTGGGGTTGCTTCTGATTTAATTCTCTCCAGCTCAAGTGCTTGAGATATAAGTTCTGAAAAGTTGCTGTGCCTGAATCTCACTACTTACATTCTCAAACTGGGCTTCAAACCAGTCTCAAATCTCTTGCATCTTGCCTTGCTGGTAGAAAGGAGACTCCCAGCATTATGACTTAAGCGGGAGAACTCCCTCTCATACTCTGCTACTGATCAGTTCCCTTATTTCAAACTCAAAAATTCTTGCAATTTCTGATCAACATATGCATCTGGGATGTATTTCTGTTTGAATTCTCTAATGAAGTCATCCCAGGTCAGCACTGGTGGTTTAGCCAAGCTGTGGGGGATGGTCTTCCACCAATCATACGCATCCCTTTGCAATAGTGACACAGAGTATTCAAACTTCAGTTCATCTTGGTAGTGCAGCTTCTTAAATACTCTATCCATCCTTTCAAGCCATTGCTCTGCTTCTAAAGGGTCCACTGTACCCTTAAATTCGGTAGCCCCATACTTCAATAACTTATCATACTGTCTGGCTGGAGGCAGTGGTTGTGTCACAGGTGTTTGGGGTGGAGCTTGAACAGGTATACCCCCAGCCATTTGTTGAAACATCGCAGCCATCTCATCAGGCGAACTATGCGTAAAATCGCGGCATTTATGGCCGGTGCTATCGATCCACTAACATTCTCAGAGCCGGGCTTCCTTGTGCTCACCTTCAACATCGCTTCTCTAGTCTGAAGTTAGGGTATCTCCTGAACAAGTAACACATGGAGATCTCCCTCCGTTAGTTCATATTTATGATGTAATACATTGTATGTAACAAATATGGACATTGAGCAGTTGTACTTAACAAGAAAGACACAAATTCTCAAGTTAAAACATACTTTAAAAATTTGCTCTGATACCACTAAAACATGTCATACCTTACCCCTCTGTAAGGCATAACATGATCCCGTAGAATACCTAATGAACTACCGAACTTTACCTACCGATAACTCATTAAGTACCCTACAAGGGATTTTAAAACAATTTTCTTATTTTTGATAAGTGGTGAGCATTTTCTAATAGGTATTTAAAACATTTAATTAAAATCAAAACTAGTTAATATTTTTGGTCCGTTTTATTTTTCCGCAAATTTTATAAAAATTTTGCCAGAGTTCCGTCTGTATTTTGAGAAAACAGTTCTTCAAATACCTGAAAAAAAGGCACTTCTAATAATTTTTCAACCACTTCTTCAAATTCACAATCAATCTCAACCATTTTCTCAAATCTCAAAATTCAACAATTCTCAAGATACTGTCAATCAGTATCATTCATTCATATTTCATTAAAGATAAACAATTTATATATACATCACACTAAAATTTACATTCAGAAAATCCCAACTAAAATTTATTACAAATTTTATACGAACTTTGTACAAGCTGCTCAAGACCAATTTACATGTCCATACATTTATGTGCAATACATACATCAAAACAAATATTTACAGTCAGGGTATAAATTATACCTGATAACTTCAAGGTAAGTAGCTCCCCTGTCCTTAGTAGCTTAATCTGCTGCTTCTCTAGTCTCTATATCTGCGACAGCAATAACAATTATCACTGAGTACTAGGACTCAGCGGTGCACAACATACTAGAGTAATCGTTATGTAGAATTTAAATCACATTTATTCAAAAATTGAACTGAACATGAGAGTTAAACACAAAACATGAATTATGAGATTTTAATGCAAACAAGTTCATTTCGAAGTATCAAAACACATTTCATAAAACCCACAGTTATATCATGCCATTCGAAACAAATATAATCTCAATAGCCAGAGGCTAAGGAGAAATCACATCACAAGGCTAGCTAGCTCAAATATAGGGATATCCATTCAAATTCCTCTTCTACTGGCACACACCTCAACACTTCATCTAAAGAAGGAATCAAAATTCAAAACTGATTACCCCCACTAGTCATGCTAGTGAGGTGTTCAAATATATGGTCATGACACTGTGGTTTCAAAACTTATCTTAACAATTTACTAAACATTGTCATTTCAAATATACACAATTAACTTTCAACAATTTAAATCAAAGCATCATAAATAATGTCACAATTCACTATTTTCGAATTATTCAAAACAATATGCAGAAAATAATTTACAGGAATTATACGTTGTGCACAAACCTCAAACGAGTCGCCTCTTGGCCTTGACTCGATTCCTCGGGTTCTTTCCTGGTGTTCTTTTCAACTGAAACACACAATTTCACAGTGTTTCAGTACCATAACTTAACATAAATCCAAAAATAAATTTAACTTCACTTTTACCTAGCTCTAATGTGCTAAATTCAACGTTCTTTTAATTTTGTGTTTTAGGGTTACTATTCACTATACTATTCAAGTTAAATTGTTAACTTTCTAAGGCTTAATAGGTATGGGAATTCTAACTTTACCCACATACCACATTTTGGTCAATAAATTTGTTGGTTTTGGTTGTTTACTCAAATTCTAAGTCTTTTAGGCAAATTTGATAAATTTTCAGTTTTGGTGTCTCAGGTTACACTGTTCCATTGGTCATTTTACTGTTGGAATTTGGCAAAACTTTCTTCATAGAAAATGTTCCCTATTGTCTTAAGTTTGTTCTCCTTTTTAAATCACTCCAATTGGAGTTTTTTAGCTCAAGTTATAGCCATTTGAACCATGGCTGCCGGATTAGACTCAACCCAGATTTTCTGGGCAATTTTGGTTTTGGCAGTTTTAGGTCACCAACGTGAGGTGGCCAAATGACTTGGTTCATGGCATAATTTGGGTTTATGTTCTTCATGAAAGTTTTAGTTCTATATCTCATCTAACCACTGGTAAAATTTCAGGTCATTTAGACCTTCCTAGCTCAAGTTATGGCCAAATGAACAAAGACTGTTCATTTGGTCATTTTGTACAGGGCAGACTGAGATTTTCCAAGTTTGGTCAATTTATTCACTAGGCTTTGGTCACTTTTTGAGCATGCTTCCTAAATGAAAATTGTGTCATTTAGTATCTATTTTCATTCCCAATTGGTCTCATACCAATTGGACTTGTAAATTTTCATTTTTGGTCCCTCAAAGGTAACTTGGTCATGCTGCTAGCACTCAATCCAAATTTGCTTTTGATTCAAACACTCCTAACACACCTCATTAGGTCACAATTGACCATTTCTCTCCTTAAACTAGGTCAAAGACATCATTTAATAATTTTTCACATTTTTGGTCTCTAAACCTAAGTGTGCAAACCCTAACCACACTAAATTGTTGCATTTAGCTAATTCAAAGTCTTTAACAATAATCACTCAACTAATTGAGGTTCATATGCCCAGTTAAATCAATCAAACCATGCAATAACACCCTCATACACATGCTGGCCGAATTTCACTTATGGTCCCTCACAATGTTTTTATTTCATTTCTTTAATTCTAAGTTCATTTAAGTAACTAAACATGCATTTAAAGTAGAAAATTGAAAGTTAGCATACTAACCTTAGGTGAAGCCTTTGATCTTCACTCTTTGTTCCAATTTCTCACTCTTTTCTTTCCTCTATTCTTCCTTTCTATGATAATTTAGAAGTTTTCTAGGGTTCAAGGTTTAAATTTATGGGAAGGATTCAAGTTATTCAAGCTTGAATAACTCATCAATGGTGGACAAACTTGGAGGAGGGAGAGAGAGGGATTTCGGCTAGCAAGAAGAAGAAGAAGGAAAAATAATTTTTGTTTCTTTATTTTGGATATTTATCCTTTAATTGACTTAGTCAAATTATTAAGTAAATAAAAATTATTTATGCCCTCATAGGTGATGTCACCATAATGATGTTACTACCTTTTTAACTTTTCTTATTTTTTTTCTATGTATTTTTCTATTAGTTCTTTAATTTAATTCCTGACTCTGAAATTTTTTTTTCTTCGATTTTATTTGATAGTTAGGTCAGGAGTCAGCTCTCGGGGTTAATTGACCAAATTGCCCCTAGCCAGTTCAACCCGATTTGCAAATAATTCAATCTTTCTTCCAGCTCCCTGACCTAATTATTTGACTGGCTTAATAATTCTTTTTCATGATTTTCTCTTTTCCACTGTGTTCGTAAGGGTCCTAAGGACCGTGGCGTCACATTTTACGATTCGAAATTTGAGTTTAAATCGACTTCGCAGTCGTTCCCGAGAAGGTCACCCATCGCTGTGACTCTCGGCTCGTTTAACTTCTTATGTTCTGTTTTTCTTATTTATACTTAACTAATTGGCAATTACTAATTATTTGGGTTTAAGGCTTATCTAGTTGTCTTAAGTATGGTTCTAATCCCCTAATTGTCCGGACCGACTCCGGTCACCAGAATAGTGAAATATACCAGGCTATACAAATAGGGGTGTTACAGGGCCAGAGTCAGACACAAGGTCAAGGCCAGTCCCAGAGGCCCAGATCTCAGTTCACACCAAGGAAAGGCCAGTCTACACCATCAGTGGGCAACTCTCCAGGGATGGTGTATAGGGGACCAGCCCCAATAGCCTCTTTAGCGTGTCCACACTGCCATAAGTGGCACAAGGGTGAATATTGGCGAGTAACTGGGGGATGCTTTCAGTATGGGTCTACTGAGCACCAAATCAGAGATTGTCCAAGGAGGACTGCTACAGCTGCTCTAGTACAAGCAGACAGACCTACCCTTGTAGCTCAAAGGGGTAGAAGGCCGGGTAAATCTGAGGCAGTTGGAACTTCACAGAGACCAGCGTTAGAGTCAACTGAGAGGCCAAAAGCCAGGGCACCAGCAAGGGCATATGCTATGAGGGCTCAGGAGGAGTAGGATGCTCCAGATATCATCAGGGGTATGTTCTCTCTCTATGACATACCTGTGCATGCATTGGTGGATCCAGGATCCATACATTCATATATTTACATTGAGTTACCTATGGAGAGGGGAATTCAAGTAGAGGTAAGTGACCAAGATATCCTAGTCACTAAGCCACTAAGCCACAGTGTGGTGGCAAATAGAGTGTGCAAAGGTTACCTGTTAAGGATTCAGGGGTATGAGTTCTGGACATACTTAATTAAATTACCCTTCCGCGAGTTTGACGTGATATTAGGAATGAATTGGTTGTCACGTCATCAGACAATAGTGGATTGTAGATTGAAGAGAATTACATTGAAAACTCATGAGAATGATGAGATAACAGTCGTGGGGGAAAGGGAAGATTTTCTGTCTAATGTCATTTCAGCCACTATTGCAAGGAAATTGATGAGAAAAGGCTGTGAAGCCTATTTGGCACACATGGTTGATATTAGTCAGGGTAAGCTTGACCTGTGTGATATACCTACTATAAGTGATTTCCCCAATGTCTTCCCTGAAGAATTACCTGGTTTGCCACCAGAAAGGGTAGTAGAATTTGCTATTGAGATAATGCCGAGTATAGCACCAATCTCCATTGCTCCTTACAGGATGGCACCCACTGAATTGAAGGAGCTGAAAATCTAGTTATAGGAGTTACTGGATAAGGGGTTCATACGGCCTAGTGTGTCACCATGGGGAGCCCCGATGCTATTTGTAAAGAAGAAGGATGGGACATTAAGACTGTGTATAGACTACTGGCAGTTAAACAAAGTAACTGTGAAGAATAAATACCCATTGCTCAGAATTGATGATCTGTTTGATCGATTGAAGAGAGCTGGTGTATTTTCAAAAATTGATCTCAGATCAGGGTATCATCAGCTAAGGGTGAAGGATGCAAATGTGCCTAAGACTACATTCAGGACCCGGTATGGGCACTATGAATTTCTGGTGATACCATTTGGTTTGATAAATGCACCAGCGGCTTTTATGGACCTTATGAACCGTATCTTCCATCCATACTTAGATCGATTTGTAGTGTCTTTATTGATGACATCCTCGTGTATTCTAAGAACAGAGAAAAACATGATGAGCACTTGTGGATTATTCTGCAGACATTGAGAGAGAAGAAGCTATATGCTAAGTTGTCCAAGTGTGACTTTTGGTTGAATGAAATTTATTTTCTTGGACACATAGTATCAGCTAGTGGGATTAGAGTGGATCCCAAGAAAATTGAAGCAGTAGTGGAATGGAAGCCTCCCAGAAATGTAACGAAAGTCAAAAATTTCTTAGGGCTAGTTGGATATTACAGAAGGTTTGTGAAGGAGTTTTCTCTAATAGCTGCTCTACTGACCAAGTTGCTACATAAAAATGTCAAATTTGACTGGAATGACCAGTGTCCAGCCAGTTTTGAAAGGTTGAAGGCTATGTTAACAGAGGCACTAGTGTTAACACAGTTGGTATCTGGGAAAGACTTTGTGATCTACAGTGATGCCTCACATAATAGGCTAGGGTGTGTATTAATGCAAGAGGGGAAAGTGGTCGCCTACGCTTCCAAGCAGTTAAGGCCACATGAAAAGAACTACCCCACCTATGATCTTGAACTAGTAGCGATCATATTTGCACTGAAAATATGGAGGCACTATTTGTATGGTGAAAAGTGCTACATTTACACAAACCACAAAAGTCTGAAATACTTGCCAACCCAGAAGGAGCTCAACCTTAGACAGAGGCGATGGATTGAGTTCCTGAAGGACTATGACTGTGTGATAGATTATCATCCTAAAAAGGAAAATATAGTTGCTAATGCTTTGAGCAGAAAGTCCATTGCAGTATTGAGATCACTAAATACCCGTTTGTCCTTACCTCAAGATAGAGCTATTTTGGCTGAGTTACAAGTAAAGCCAAACCTGCTATAGCAGATACAAGATGGGCAGATGATAGATGAGAAGCTAATAGCTATAATGGGCAAAATCACAGAGGGGAAGGAAACTGAGTATGAGGTGAAAGCAAATGGGTGTTTGTATTACAAAGGAAGAGTGTGTGTATCAGATAATGGAGAATTGAAGACCAGTATTCTGAAAGAGGTGCACAATAGTGTTTATGCTATGCATCCAGGAAGCATGAAAATATACCATGATCAGAAGCCTCATTATTGGTGGCCACCATGGATTTCGTTAGTTGTCTACCACTCACCTAGAAGAAACATGATATAGTATGGGTGATAATAGATAGATTAACCAAGTCGGCCCATTTTTTGTTAGTTAGAACTGACTATCCACTGGAAAAGCTAGCAGAATTATACATCAGTGAAATAGTTAGATTGCATGGAATCCCACTCTCCATCATATCTGATGGAGACCTAAGGTTCACATCAAGATTTTGGAATAAATTATAAGAAGCCTTAGGCACACAACCCCATTTTAGCACTGCTTTTCACCCTCAAATGGATGGAAAGTCAGAACCAGTAATTCAGGTAAAACTTAAAACTCATTGAATTATTGTAAACATTAAATTGAAATGATAGTAACACTATAAAATATGTGATAGGTCCTTAAGGATATGCTAAGGAGTTGTATCATTGAATTTGAGGGAAGTTGGGACAAATACCTTCCACTGGTAGAATTTGCCTACAATAATAGCTATTAAGCTAGCATTCAAATGGCTCCATATGAGGCACTACATGGGAGAAAATGCAGAATGCCATTGTGTTGGACTGAATTGGGTGAAGATAAGCTTGTGGGGCCAGACCTGGTAAAACAAACTGAAGAAAAAGTGATGTTGATAAAAGCCAATTTGAAGGTTGCCTCAGACAGACAGAAGTCTTATGCTGACTTGAGGAGAAAAGACATAGAATATGAAGCTAGCGATAAGGTGTTTCTCCAAGTCTCACCATAGAAAAAGGTATTGAGATTTGGAAGAAAGGATAAGTTAAGCCCTAGGTTCATTGGCCCATATGAAGTCATTGAACGTGTGGGTCCAGTGGCCTACAGGCTAGCTTTACCACCAGAGCTGGACAAGATCCATGATGGGTTTCATGTATCCATGCTGAGAAGGTATAGATCAGATCCTTCACATGTCATCTGCATGGAAGAGATTGAAATATAACCAGACTTGACATATGTGTCGACACCATATTTTGGCCGATCCCCTGAAATCAATAAACTTTGAAACCGATCCCCTGCACTAAGTCTCCCTTTGCTAGCCAACCACATTTCCGATCTCTCCTCAAAAGGAATCGAATCAATACTAAGTCCCCATATCATTTAAAGCCTCACCGATCTCTCAAACCAATTCTCAAGTCCCCTGACCAGTCAATTACATTTCCGATCTCTATTATCAAACGAGATTGAACCGACATTAGACCTCCATGCCACCAGTCTTATTGCCGATCTCCCTTTTAAAAGTTTGGAAATAATCGTTTGATAAAGTTAAGGTTCCAATCCGGTTTAATGATAATTTCGATCTTAAGTGTTCAAATCAAATTTCCAATTTTAATCAAGTCCCGTTTAGCGCTTGTTCTCAGCCGATCTCATGCTTACAATGTTTTCCAATCTCTTACACTTAGATTAATAATCACTTTTAGTTATTGTTCTAATATGTTCAGACAATCAAGTGCTTATGCAACTTAGATACTTTCCGATCTCATCCAATCATTGAACAAAAAGGGGAACTTCATTTCATTTCAAATTAAAATTTGTACAAGTCATTCAGCTGGAGGGTCACCCCCAGCCCATTCTACATTTTGTTCACCCCCCCTATCACCTTCGGCCTCCTCCTCGCTATCCTCTTCTTCCTGGGGAGCCAGATCCACCATCCAAGAGAAGTCCTCCTCGGGATACCGCTTCCTAAGCTCGGCCAAGAGATCCCCATGAGCGTTCACATAAGCACCGGCCTCCCTCGTCACTGCCTCCTCTTCTTTTGCTTTGAGCTCCTCAGTGAGGCGAGCGACTTCGGCAGCTCGGAGCGCCCGAACTTCTTCAAGAACATGAGCCTGCTCGGCCAACTTATCCTCATAAAATTTCATCCGCCCCTCAATTTCAGATATGTAGTTTTGGGCGGACGAAAGTTGAGATCGGAGCGAAGCAGCTTCTTGACCCACCTTCTTGACATCCTGCCTCAAGCGGTGAGCCTTCTCCGGGATAATATGTTGGTTCACCAGACTCTCCACGCTCAGGCTCATAGTTTGTGTCAGGATATCGTCGAGGCTGTTCGGGGTTAGCTATCCCGATCCTCCCGAAGGCAGATGGAAAACCCCAAGACCTTAGCAAAACCCGGGTTCTCTCGAACCGTGCGGTTCTTCTCCAGCGAGTGGATCAGGATTTGGGCACTGCGGGAAAGGGTCCTCACAGGTGGTTGGGAAGGACCCCCTTCCGCACTCGAAGCAACTGGAGGGGGTGGTGGCGGCTCTTCTTGATGAGGAGGAGACCGAACCACTTCTATGTCGGGGATCGGCTGTCCCGAGGGTTGAGACGAGCCTCCTTGCATCTCCCCGGGATCGTGCCTGGGCTTCTGAAGCAGCTCGGAACGCTTCATCTCCCGCACTTTTTGGGAGACCTCTCTCTTCCGCTTCCGGCTCTCCTTAGAAGCCTCGCCACTTGCCATACCTGCACAGAGAAAAGGTTAGTGAGATCGCTAAGGCCCAAAGATCAGAGATATAGAAAATACCGAAGCCGAGGTCAGAGAGTTGGAGCCCGCGTTCTTCCCCAGTGACCAGCTGCATTGTCCAATGATGCAGTTTGGCCGTAACTGCATCTAAACAAGAGTACTTCTGATGGGCCGCCTGATTTTTCAATTCCATCACCATTAGGCCTCCTTCCCTATTTAGGGTGATCCGCTTCGGAAGTAAGGGACCTTGGTGCAGCCAGCTATGTGGGAAACCCTCAAAGCCGTTCGGAACTTTGCTCCTCTTAATAAAGAAGCGATTCTTCCAATTCTTCAAGGAGGAGGGCAGATCGGTAAAAAGCCCACAATGTGGCTTCGCCTGAAAGAACCAATACTCGTCGTCCTTTCGACGAGTTAGCCGATGTAGTTCGGTGAACACCTTAGCTGTAGGACGGAGTCCTTTGGCTCGGCAAAGGCCTCTGAAGGCTACTAGGATCCGCCATGAGTTCGGGTGAACTTGGGCTATGCACACTTGGTGAAATTTTAGAACTTCCTTGAAGAAGTCGTCAAGAGGGAACCGCAGCCCGGCTTTTAACTGCTCTTCATATACCATGATCATATCATTCTCTTCGAAGAAGTGATCGGCACGAAGATCGCCGTGACACTTAATCAGCTCGTATGAATCAGGCCGAATGTTATACTCTTGGCTGAATGACTGCAGGTCGGTTTCTTGAAGGTTTGATGGCAGCTCGTCCATGGGAAGGTTTTCTCTCCCTGAAGAATGTGTTGGCCTCGAGGATGCTGCTTAACCGCGGGATGGAATGAAGGTCCTTCGGGGTTCAGATCGCCTGCTTGTTCCGACTACCTCTACCTCATCTGACGACCACGAGACCTGAATGGAAGGGGGGCTTGCCGCTCTCTGACCCTCGGCGCCGCTCATTTTCAAAGAAAAGAGGAAATTTAAACTAAAAGAAAGATCAAAACCCTTACCGGAGTGTGATCGGTGTCGGAATAACTTGAAAAAATGAGAGGATTTTGGAATCGTTTGTGAGAGACTGAAAGTGAAATAAGGAAGCAACTGGCTGACCCGTCCCCTATTTATACCCGTCTGAGCATTTAATGCTCACGGTGTCCCAAGCGGTGCATCGGTTAGCGGGATTCGCCAGCCTTTTCTGACACGTCTCACGAATATTCCGGAGATTCTATAAAGAGATTGGTCTCGGCAGATTGAGATAGATATTTTAAATCACAAATCGGTTAAGGGTCATTCAAATTAAGAGTCGGATCGGGTAAATATTTCAGAGATCGGAAAATAACCAATGCAATAATAATAAAATGATAGTTGTCAAAATAAAATTTTATTTCCAAAAGGTCGGATTAGATCATCTGGGCGATCTCTAGAGATCGGATTACATCAAAAGTCGGATTACATCATTTGGGCGATCTCTAAAGATCGGATTACATTAAAGGTCTGATTACATCATAGGGGCGATCTTTAGAGATCGGTGGAATATCCTATCTAATAAAGGCCTATGTCAAAGCCTAGTCTCGTGGCTGAATCAAAAGATGTGTTTGATCAGGAGACTGGCCGTCGACATCAGATAGATGTACAGCTCAGATGGGGGGACTATGACTCCCATGAGAATGAGAGAGGTCGTCTTCAATGTTATCGCTCGGAACCGAGCCACTATCGGGACACCCAATGTGGTGAGAAGCCAAATGAACTTTGATGGGCAGTCACCAAAGATCGGAGGAATATTAGCAGTTTTCTCGCTCGAAATCAGTTCGCCGATTATATCGGTCGAACGATTTGAGATCAGCGCGATCGAGGTCCTTGATCCAGGTCGGCAAATTAGTCTGGTTCTCTCACTGTCATCAAATGAGGTTATCATAATTCTCTGATCACCTAGATCATAAATTTTCAGTCGAGGAATAAAGAGGACAATCGAAAAAAGATCAAAAGCAACTATCATGGCCGAGATTATTGCCGGAGTGGTTAGAACAGAAAATGTGAGAAGGAAAGAGGAGAAAATCAAATGCGGAGGGGTTTCCCATTGAAGGTATATATATATAGGGAAAATCTGAGCATTTATTGCTAGCAAAAAACGAAGCGGATGCCTCAGAAATCGAAGGAATAAATGCTTTTACTGGATCGGACCAGATAAAGGAGAAGACCGGAGTGATAGAGATCGGAAGAGGGGAGGCCGGCATGAAAGATCGAAAAAGGAGCGTGTTAGGAAGACCGGAAAGGAGGGGAGGTCGGAGAGCAAAGAGAATAAGACAACTTCCGCTAACTATCGTCATAATCAGAGCCGAGGTAGTTAAAGCGTTGCAGATGAGATCTCCACCGCACGCCTCAGAATCGCCCACATTACTGACAGGTGCCAGAGTATGTCATGACAGTGCTGTACATCCCAATCTCCACCATTGATCTTACTTGTAAGGACAAGTCCAGAGCCCTTGGATCAAAGAACAAGACGACAAGACCGGCGCCTTTTATTCCCAGCCCTCGGATCGCCCTGGACAAGAAAACTTGGAACTGTCAGATTAGAAGAGTAGAAGGACAAATATTCTTAAAAGGATCTCAGCCATTCATTTTGATTCTCTTTAATTCCCAAGCATCAGATCATGTCCTTTAAAATCCAAACCTTCCATCTCCCTCAAAGAAGATCCTGACCCTTCATGAGAAGCACCCGGTCCCTATAAAAACCTGCATGAAAACTGTTCGAAGGGGACGAAAAAAAGGGTGGTGACTATGGCGGAAAGGCTCTGAAACTTAATTCAGTTTTGCCACTCTGCCATTTTTAAGCTAGAAAAACTTCAGAAACAAGTTTTCTAAAGTATTTTCTTTGAAGGAGGGTTGGACACTGGAACTCTTGATTTTCAGTTTGTTCATTGCTCTGCGTTTCAGTTCTGTTTTCATCACTTTTATATCCACTACTATTTTCCAAACTTAGTCTCATTCATTATCATTCCACTCGATTACGTTCTAACTTGGTATTCCTCATTTCAAGACAAACATTGAATCCCGGACTACTAGCACGCAACTCTGCAACATTTGTGGCTCCATAGTTAGTTCAATAGGTTCAACTTCCTGCAGGTGAGTGTTTGAACTATTGCCTCATCCAGTGTTCGTCTTTATTTTCTTTTTATTTATGCTCGTTAAAGTTTGTCTTGTGTCAGAAGGTCCCACGTAGGTGGTTATTCTCATGAGTCTATCTTTTGATACAACAGCTCATGTTATTTATTTATTTTGGTCTTTATTTATCTCCCAATGCTGGTGTTCGGGTTACGGGTAATGTATAGGTAGTTTGATAAGGTGTTGGTAGCAATATCTTAACCTAAGAGTTTTTTAAAAAAAATAAACGTTAGGATAATAAGTTAGAGAATCATGAAGTCGAACCACTAGACTAGCCCCAGAAGATGACTAGGTAAGGTGGAGAGTCAGAGTAAAATTGAATTTCAGACTAGCAAATAAAAGAGAGCAAATGTTACTCATCGAAAGGTACTGGTAGGCCGATCACGTAAGAGATCGGCAAAAATTCAGTCCGATATTCCCTATCTAGTCACAAGGTACCGATGAGTTTAAAAAAGCCTAATCCAGGTCCCCAATGTCTTCGAATGCCAAAACCCTTAGCTTAAGGTAGGGTCCTTGCGCGATACGATTATAATTAAGTTTCAAGAGGACCGGGGAGAGTTCTTACCCGATCCTCATCCAAACCAAATAGGAGATCGGAGGAGAGTTCTTATCCGATTCTCACTCAAATTTTAACAAAATTTAAAAGAGATCGGAGGAGAGTTCTTATCCGATTCTCAATCCAAATTTTAACAAAATTTAAAAGAGATTGGAGGAGAGTTCTTATCCGATTCTCGATCCAAATTTTAACAAAATTTAAAAGAAATCGGAGGATAGTTCTTATCCGATTCTCGATCCAAATTCTAATAAATATTTAAAAAGAGATCGGAGGAGAGTTCTTATCCGATTCTCGAATCAAATTCTACTAAATACATAGAGATCGGAGGAGAGTTCTTATCCGATCTCCAATCGAAATTTTAATCTAAAAGAGATCGGAGGAGAGTTCTTATCTGATTCTCAAATCGAATTCTAACAAATATGCAAAGTAATCCCACAAATAAAAACCGCAACACAACACTAATTCACTAAGGTTGTCTCATTTACTTATGTATCTGGGTAATCCGAATTAGTGAAAAATCAAATATTCCTTTTATCAAAGGATTAACATTTCCATTCGAACCCCCCTAACTATTGATTTTAATTTATAAAGAACGTAAGGTTAAATCTGCTCACCCTCATTGAGGGACGAGGTGGGGTGCCTAACACCTTCCCCACCCGTTTACGGACCCTGAACCTAGAATCTCTGTATTTGAAGTGGTTTCATTTTAATTTGCATTTCACAAATGATTTTCTTTAATTCCCTCAAAATTAAAGTGGCGACTCCTCACTCTTTCCCACTTCGGTGAGTGTTCGTCCAGGCGACCGCAAAATACCTTGCGACAGCTTGGCGACTCCACTGGGGACACCAGTCTTTAACCCCGGTCTAGAGGTCCAAAAGCAGGTTTAATTTTACGATCCAACCATAGTTAGGTGGGCTTAGTTTGCAAAATTCCTTATGTTAATTATTGTTATTTTTGCTAACCGTTTTGCTTGTTTTATTCCCTACAGCATTCTTCGCCTAAAAAGAAAAAATAAAATTCCCCCTACACTGGGAAGAGGTAAAGGGTGTCCCTTCACACACTGAACACTCACACAATGTCCTCACACACTCCAGCCCTATACCCGGGCTTTCTTATCCCATTTAGGAAAATAGGAGGGAGTCATGTAGTGGTACCCATGGGTTTTACCCCGTTAGTATCCGTGAAGGCTTCTGCTCAGATTGAAACTCGTTCTATTCACTGTGATACCCGTGGAACTTTCCCGGCAGTATCATGGGGGATAGAATGGGGCTCTACTGTTTACAGTAGGGGCAATTTGGGAACCTGTGGCTTTTAAAAAATTAGACCTTGAGCTAAACTATCACGATAGTTGGAAGCCGTAGCAAGCTACCTTATAAGATAAAACTATCTAATTAGGTAGCACCTAGCCGGTACTAGGACTCTCCTTATTTTAGGACAAAAGGGGCATACTTACTCTTACCCTATTCTGCTTGTGTTTTATTTTGTTTTTGAGGGTAATCTTGAATCATACTGTTAAGAAGACCTACACACTTTCCTACTTTGATAAGTGTGTAGGTGTCACTATGCCAACAGTATAATTCAAAACTACCTGAATTTATCCTGCTGACAAGTTTTTCCAGCAGGCATCACCAAATTAAGGTCTGTAAAAGGATAAGCATCATTTTTAACATGGCATCCTCGAGTCAGTCGACAGAAGAAGTTCTTAGACCAGAGCAGAATGCTAAACCGTGGCCCGAACCGCCTCATAGTTCAGTGCCCCCACAAAGTGATACTAGCTTATTACCTCCATTGGATCTGAGCAAAGTTGACGTCAGAATGAACTGTCTCGAGGGTCTATCTAATGGTTGGAGGTCATTTCCCGATCAGGTCAAGGCACGATTTGAGGAGAAATATGGGAGGATTGAAACCTTGATACGAGTCAAAGTCCAAGTCCCGGCATTAAAAGCTATGCTGTCAGTTTGGAATCCTAAGTATGGAGTATTCTCTTTCAACGATATCGATACTGCTCCCACTATGGAAGAATATCAGGCATTGCTAGAAATTCCTTATGAGGCGCAGAATCGGATCTACCTACACCTTGAGCATAGGCAGAACTGGAAACGGTTCGCACATATGATGGGGATTCCCCCGGAAGAAGCAAAGGCAAGGGAAACTGTCAAAGGAAACACGCATGGATGGTATTGGGCTTATCTCAAGAAGTAGTTGAATCAATACATCTAAGATGAACAGTGGGATCAAGCTTCATTGACGCTCGCCTTAGGGATCTATGGCCTAATCTTGTTCCCTGGACCTTCGGGAATTATAACCTGCAACGTTGCGGAGATGTTCTGGGCAGTAGAAAAAACAGAAGGTCAATCCAGTACCAGCAATTCTTACCGAGGCTTTCTTAACCCTTACTTACTGCAAACAATAAGGCAAGGGATCCATTAAATGCTGTTCTCAATTGTTGCACCTCTGGATCATCAGTCATATGTGTCCTGTGGAGACGAAGGGGTTAACATGGTATCTTGATCAGCCTCTCATTGAGAAGATGACCAGATTAGTAATCAGCCCGAAGGATGAGCCGCAGTGGCAAGAGCGGATTTTGAGCTTCAACAGCCATGACTATTGTTGGAGGAAATTGTGGACGTCGAGTCAATCCATTTTGGTCAGCACCGGGGGTAATCAATCAGTATCCCTAATCGGAGTGACTGGATACACAAGTTACACTCCGGCATTAGTAATGAGACAGTTTGGCTTAACACAGTTCAGAATCAACATTAAAGAATACCACCGAGGTCATTTCTACCATAAGCTCAATGAGGAGGAAGGATTGAAAATAGCTCGCAGATCCTGGGAAAACATCACTATGATGGAGAGGTCGCCTAAAGGTCCGAGTGCCACGGGCGATTATCTTAAATGGAGGGCTGGCAGGGATCAAGGACACTTAACTACAGATCCAACCAAATTCGAAGGCAGCAACCCTCATCAAAATGTCCTTTCAGAAGAAGCTAGTGATCATTTGGCCGATTCCCTACAAAAGGCAAACACCGTAAACTCACAATTACAAGAGCAAATGAAACAGTTAGAGGGCCAACAGCAGATCGTCAAAAGAAAAGTGAGAAGGCTCAGGGAAGGGGCGAAGACCGAAAAGATGGGGTTCGAAGAGCAAGAAATACGATGGGAAAGGGAAAAGAGCTCCCTCCAGGTTACAGTGAAAGAAGCAAAAATACAAAATAGCAAGCTTCAGGAGAAAATGAAATATCAGGATATACTCATAGAAGAGTATAAACAAGAAAGCAAAAAGAAAAAGCTGGAACTAAAGGAACAGGCATAGCTTATCAACGATATTCTGAAGGAATGTGCTAAAGAAAGGAAAGAAAAATAAAAACAAATCGCTCTTTATCAGGAGCTGAAAGGAAATGTTGACCAGCTGGAGAGAATGGTAGCACAGGGGAAACAAGAACTCCTACCTGAATCCGAATATGCCCTGAAGACGTTCAACCCCGCTAGATAAGAAGAAATTCTGTATGAGTATCTCAGGAAATGTCATTACATCATAAAGAACCTCCCTGAGCCTAGACCGATGTAAAAACGCTATGTATGGATTATTTGATTAATGGAACAATTTTTGTGCCACTGTTTAGCAAAATGATGAATGAATAGTATGACTCCCGTAGGTACCCCCTCGCTAGGGTTATGCGAAAAATTGGGTGCGCCATATGGACAAGTATCATAGACGTGCATTCAATCCAGTCATTCACCGTCGAACTATCAAACGATGCCATAATAAAAGTGATGCAATTATCCTTCTACGGATTTCATTTCTGGCTCTCAGATGCCACCGTATCCTTTGTTCACAACAGGACCCTTTTAATTTTTAATCAAAATTCACTAAAAATTTTCCTTTTTTTAACTTACTGCAGAAAATCAATATTGCTTCAAACAAAGCAAGCCTGACCAGACACGCAGTTCAACCCAGACGAGTGTACTTAATAAGATCACGAACAAGAAGGTTAATGGAAGACCAGGAACAAGTCCAGAACCTGCAAGGACAGGTGTCTGAGCTGAAAGACCAAGTCTCAGAGCTCATGAGACTAATGAGGGAAATGTCCCATAATAAGCCTGCCTCAAAGCCTAATTTACCACTACCTCCACCACCTCCTACGACGGTTGATTCTCATCATGCTTCAACCTCTTTCGCTTTTCAGCCACCTATCCCGGATCCAACAATTACTGTCAATCCGGCCCCCCTGAATAATGACCCACCTTTCTCCTATTACCCGGCTGTCTCAAATGCCGAGCCTCACCCTTCAATCCTGATCCCTCCAGTTCATTCTGCCCCTCATTTCCCAACTGGGGGAATATCTCATGCAGTAGGAGGAGAGAATAAGACGAGAGAAAACGAGAAGCTATCTGCTCTAGAAGAGAGATTAAGAGCAATTGAAGGACTGAATATGTATGGTTCAGTCGATGTGGCGTTACTGAGATTGGTGCCAGATGTAGTGGTGCCGCCCAAGTTCAAAATCCCGGACTTCGACAAATACACTGTGAACTCAGACCCCCGCATTCACTTGGCCACCTTCATTGCCAAAATGTCCGCCCTGACAGAGGACGATCGACTCCTGGTTCACTTCTTTCATGAGAGTCTCTCTGGGGCCGCCCTGAGATGGTGTATTCAGTTGGACAGGAGCAAGTTGCGCTCCTGGAAAGATTTGGCAAATGCCTTCCTGAAGCAATACAAGTTCAACTGCAACGTGGCCCCCACAAGGAGAGATCTCCAAAACTTGGTGCAGAGGGACAGGGAAAGCTTCAAAGAATATGCCCAGAGGCGGAAGTATATCCTTCGGTTACTAATAACGAGCTTTACTCCCTGTTCATTGAGACATTGAAGGCTCCATACTTCAATCTGATGATTGGAAACACTTCCAATAGCTTCTCAGACATCATCCAAGCTGGTGAGAGAATAGAAGCCAACTTAAGGATGGGACGACTGCAGGAGTTAATTGAGAACCCTGCAAAGAAAAATGCCAGTTTTGGCAAAAAGAAGGAGGGTGATGTGCATTCCATCACCCGGCAAAACAATCACTCCCCACTTCCTCAAAGTAACTACAGGCCATATCCTCCCCCTCATGGCCAAACCATTGCAAACATTCCCCCTCCTTTTCCAAATTATCCTCACCCGCACCCACAGTATCCACCACCGATAAATTACCAACCCAGACCACCTCCTCCACCTGCTCAACCCAGACCACCTCAAAATAACCCGAGACCACCAAGAAATCCTGATCCACCTCTTCTCCTGCCACTTAGCGAAATATACCGATACCTCGTCGGCATAAACCAAATAGTGCCGATTCCCCTCGACCCAATTCAGCCGCCATACCCCAGGTGGTATGATGCCACTGCCCGGTGTGAGTATCATGGAGGGGCACAAGGGCATTCAACCGATAACTGCGGGGCACTCAGGGGAAGAGTGCACGCCCTAATCAGGAATGGGTGGTTGAAGATTGAAGAGAATGGTTCTCTCCCCAATGTTACCTCAAACCCATTGCCCAATCATAATACGGGCAATGGCATAAACATGATAGAATCAAAAGGAGAAGGGTCGACACCAGAAGTAGATCAACTGATTCCTCACTTTGAGGAAATTTTTAGAATGACGATGAGGGAAGGTTACCTCCACCCTCAAGCACCAGAGCTTGGAGATAATGTGGGATGCCCCTATCATGGAAGAGCAACCGATCACGAGCTGCAAAATTGTGAAGAGTTCAAGCAAGAGGTCCAGAACTTACTGTCCCTCAAAGTTCTGAGATGACAAGCAAGGTCGAAGATGGAGGGGGGAGTGAACACAGCTCGATTCGGCCAAAATACCTCCACCTCTAAACACAAAATCACCTTCTCATCCCCAGCATTGTCACCACCAGTGACAATTATTCGAACCCCGCCTCAGCTCCCTGTCACAAACACCCATGCCGTGCCTTGGAACTATAATTTCCAGGTCTTCACCCAAGGAGCGTCAAGCAGTACACCGGCTCCTAGCCTTGCCTCACCTTCAGTACCTCCTAAACCGTGCTTCGCTCCTCACGAGCACTTCAAGATGACTTACGCTGGACCTCCTGATAATGCTACTCCCCAATCTAACCCTCAGCCAGTCACTACCACAAAATCCCCCCCACATGAGCAAGAGGTCAAATTTATAACCCGAAGTGGGAGATGTTACGGGGGTGAAGAAAAGGAAAAGAAGAGAGGGAAAGTAAAAATGGGAGAGCCCCAAAAGAATACAGAAGAGGAGGTTGAGAAAGTGGAGAGAGGAGAACCTGCCGGATCAAATGAAGAGGAGGAGCTGTTGCTTCAAATAATGAAGCAGAGTGAATATGACGTGGTTAAACAGTTAAGGAAGACACCTGCTCGAATTTCACTGCTATCACTGATTCTGAGCTCAGAGGTGCATCGCCAAGCCTTGCAAAAGATCCTGGATAAGGCCTTCGTAAGCCCCGACATCACACCGTGGCAGTTCGAGAAGATAGTGGGGCAAATTCAGGCATTCAGTTTTGTTACTTTCTCGGAAGACGAGATAGACCCTGCAGGCTTAGCACACACTAAGGCCCTACATGTGACGGTAAAGTGTAAAGGTTGCATAGTGGCCAAGGTCCTTATTGATAATGGATCCGCGCTCAATGTACTGCCTAATGCTACCTTGGCTAGGCTACCGGTTGACCGTTCAAATATACGTCAAAGTGCTATGGTAGTAAGAGCCTTCGACGGTACAAGGAGAGAGGTGCTGGGAGACATTGACTTGCCCCTCCAAATTGGCGCATGCACCTTCAACGTCACATTCCAAGTGATGAACATTGAGCCCGCATACACTATGTTGCTGGGGAGGCCTTGGATCCATTCAGTAAATGCCGTTCCTTTGACTTTGCACCAGAAGATTAAATACATTATGGATGGCAAAATCATCACTGTGAAAGGGGAGGAAGCCATGCTGGTCACCAAGCCGCAATCATTTCCTTATGTGGAAGCAGCTGAGGAGTCGTTGGAAAGCTCTTTCCAGGCTCTTAAATTATAAGAAACCATCTCAAGGAATGAAGGGGCTACGGCTATGGTGGCAAAGATAATGCTGAAGAGTGGTTATGAAAAGGGCAAGGGGTTAGGTGCCACGTTGCAAGGGATTGTCGAGCCTATACTGGTTATCCAGAAGGTTGGCCGTTGCGGTTTGGGATACGAGGAAGATGCCCTCATGGATGGGCGATTCAGGATGAGAAATATGCTTCGGGATCAAAGATTTGATCAGAAAATCGGGAAAATGAAGGTAGTCCCGAGAATCACAGAGGTCTTCACCAAGCCGGTCATTGAAACTCCGGCGGAAACTAAAGAATCACCCGATGAACCATCCATCGATGTCATCCATCTTGATTCCTTGTATGAGGCTCTAGTCTCGCCAATAGTTGAAGGGTAAGAACTGGACAACTGGACAGCAGAGGACATCCCTGTACTCAATTTCGAGTAAAATACTTTTGGTTATCTACACTTGATCATTTTGTCCATGGTGGCAAGTGTAATATTGTAAATGGACCCTTTTCTTATGACATAAATGTTAATGAATTAACAGCGCATTTTATATCCAATTCTCTTTTTTTTCCTTTTTGAAATCCATCCTTATAATATATTCCATTTTCGTTTATTCATGACCATTCATCAATTAACACCTAATAATTCAATAGACTCAGAAATTCCTCTGGTTAATTTTGAAATCCCCATAACTGCCATTACTTCAAGTGATTCTGAGGTGGAACTCACAGAAGAAAGGGATGAAAGAGATGAACCTTCCCTAGTGCTTTGTGGGAACGAAACGCGCATCGTAAACTTGGGCACGGAAGAAGTGAAAAGGGAACTTAAGGCTGTGGAGAGTGAAGAATTAGAAGATATGATCAGTTTGCTCAAGGAATTCCTAGACGTATTTTCTTGGAGCTATGATGATATGATTGGTTTGGACCCTCATATAGTGACGCACAAAATTCCCCTAATTCCGGGGACAATCCCGGTAAAGCAGAAATTAAGAAGAATGAATCCTGACACACTGCTCAAAGTTAGGGATGAGGTCAAGAAGCAATACGAGGCTGGGTTTCTGGAAGTGGTCAAATATCCCTAATGGATAGCTAACGTTGTCCCGGTGATGAAGAAGGACGGGAGAGTCAGGGTGTGCGTTGATTACAAGGATCTTAATAAAGCAAGCTTGAAAGATGATTTCCCTCTCCCACACATAGATGTGTTAGTAGACAATGCTGCGGGATTGGGCAGATGTTCGTGTATCGATGGGGCATCGGGGTACAATCAAATCCCAATAGATGAGGAAGACAAGGAGAAAACTGCTTTTATCACTCAATGGGGGGTATTTTGTTATCTGGTCATGCCTTTCGGGTTAAAGAATGCTGGCGCCACCTACCAACGCGCTATGGTCACATTATTCCACGATATGATGCATAAAGAAGTGGAGGTGTATGTGGATGATATGATCATCAAATCCAGGGGAGGAGAGAGCCATGTGCAAATGCTGAGGAAAGTATTCGAGAGGCTCAGGAAATATCAGCTGAAACTGAACCCTGCTAAATGCATATTCGGAGCTAGATCTAGGAAATTGTTGGGATTCATAGTGAGTGAGAAGGGAATAGAAGTTGATCCAGACAAAGTCCAAGCCATTCAAGAGATGCCATCCCCAAAAACAGAAAGGGAGATGCGCAGTTTCCTGGGAAAGTTGAACTACATATCAAGGTTTATTTCCAATCTCACCGCTAAAGCTGAGCCTATTTTTAGACTACTCCGAAAGAATAACACCACTCAATGGGATTCAGTTTTTCAAGAAGCTTTCGAGAAAATCAAGCGACTGGCCCAAATTTCACCAAGATTGGTTCCACGGCAAGGTGAAGGCCACTGATTCTGTAAATGGCAGTCCAACAAAGCTCAATGGGATGTGTTTTGGGGCAACATGATGATACCGGCCGAAAGGAGAGGGCTATTTATTACCTGAGCAAAAAATTCAATGATTGTGAGTCTAGGTACTCTTTCCTAGAGAAAACTTGCTGCGCGTTAGCCTGGACAACAAATCGCCTCAAACACTACATGTTGAATCATAAGACATGGCTCATCTCCAGAATGGATCCTATTAAGTATGTATTCGAAAGCCCATTCATGCCAGGAAGGATAGCCAAATGGCAGGTCATACTGTCCCAATATGATATTGTCTATATGACCCGGAAAGCAGTCAAAGGTAGCATGATCGCTGATCTCCTAGCAGAAAACCCTATCCAGGATTATGAAGCTTTGGATTTTGAGTTCCCTGATGAGCATATTAACGAAGTAGACCGCGAAGAAGAAGAGCCAGTTGATGTATGGGAAATATATTTTGACGGAGCTGTCAATTTGTCTGGTAATGGAATCGGAGCTATGTTGGTATCCCCGGAGGGGAAACACTTCCCGATAGCTATCAAGTTGAGATTTGACTGCACCAACAACGTCGCAGAATACGAAGCTTGTGTGATGGGATTGCAGGCTGCCATCGAAATGAAAGTCAGGAAGTTAGAGGTATATGGAGACTCAGCCCTGATCATTTATCAAGTCAAAGAAGAATGGCAAACTAAGGATCCGAAGCTAATCCCATATCAGAAGTACTTACTGGAGCTGATTAAGAAGTTCGAAGAAATCTCTTTCACTCACCTCAGTCGAGACAAGAATCAATTTGCAGATGCCTTAGCCACCCTGGCTGTCATGGCTCAAATGGAAGAAGGGCAGATGACTCAGGTATTAAAGATTAAAGCAAGGAGTGAACCAGCATACTGCTTCATGATCGAGGAAGAACCTGATGGTAAACCTTGGTATCATGACATCCTAGTGTACATTAGAGCCAGAGAATTCCCTCCAGGGGCAAGCAGAAACGAAAGAAGAATGATTCGGAGATTAGCTTTGGGATATTTCCCCAGTGGAGAAATCTTATACAAGAGGAGCTTAAATGGTGAATTGTTGAGATGCATAGATGCTAAAGAAGCAAAGAAGATCCTTTTCGAAACTCATGAGGGGAATTGTGCAACCCATGCCAATGGGCATATGATGGCTAAGCAAATCATGCGACGAGGATACTTTTGGATTACTATGGAGAAGGATTGTATTGAGTACTTTCGAAAGTGCCATAAATGTCAGATCTACGCGGACCCAATAAATGTTCTGCCTCACCAATTGTTCAACCTCATCTCATCATGGCCTTTCGCAATGTGGGGCATTAATGTAATTGGTCCCGTCAACCCTAAGGCATCCAATGGGCATAGATTTATCCTGGTGGCTATCGATTATTTTTCTAAATGGATCGAAGTGACATCATATGCTCACATTACACAGAACACATTTCTCAAATTCCTCAAAAATAATATCATCTGCCGGCATGGCCTCCCCAATGAAATTGTCACTGACAACGCCAAGAATTTGAATGGTCCGAAGATCCAAAGATTATGTGATCAATACAAAATCTGACATCTCAATTCCTTGCCATACCGTCCCCAGATGAATGGAGCAGTGGAAGCTGCAAACAAAAATCTCAAGAGAATAATCCGGAAAATGACAGTCACTTATAAGGATTGGCATGATATGCTTTCCTACGCCCTTCACGCATACCGGACTTCTGTAAGAACATCAACTGGGGTAACCCCATACTCATTACAGGATGGAAGCTATGCTACCTATTGAGGTAGAAATTCCTTCTCTAAGAATTTTGAAAGAATCTGGGATTGATGAGTCAGAATGGATCCAGTCAAGGTTGGACCAATTAAATTTGCTAGATGAGAAAAGGCTAGCGGCGGCATGTCACTGGCAGTTATACCAAAGAAGAATGGCCAGGGCATTTAACAAAGGTGTTCGCCCACGTGAATTTCAACCAGGGGACCTAGTCTTGAAAAAGGTGCTTCCGAATCAAAACGATCCCCGGGGTAAATGGTCACCAACCTATGAGGGACCCTATGTGGTTAAAAAAGCATTTTCTGGTGGGGCATTGATCTTGACCCACATGGACGGTGAAGAATTTTCGAGACCTGTGAATGCCGACACCGTCAAAAGATACTATGCCTTAAAAAAAAAAAAAAAAAAAAGGAGTAGGGGTGAAAACCCGAAATGGCGCTCCTAGTAAAATGTGCGAAAGAAGGCGAAAACCCTGGAAGGGCGCTTTCTGTAAAATGAGTGAGGGATGAAAACCTGAAAGGGCGTCCTGAAAGAGCAAGTAAAAAATCTAGGGGTGAAAACCTGAGAGGGCATCCCAAGAACCAAAAAGGGAGAAATAAGGAAGGGGGCATGAAACCGAGGATGGAAATAAACCGTCACGACATGAATCTTCGTTAACAGAGTACTTGAAATAATGGCAGTTAAGAGACTTCAAAGCTAACTACAAGGAATATGTGAGGTCTATCCTTGTACCTTTTTTCTTTGAAACTGTACCTTTGTTTCTTAAAACCATAATAAAGTCATACTTTCTTCGCGTTTGTCTCTTCGCTTTTGTCATTCCCGTATACTCACTTTTTAATATTGTCTTTCTTCAACTTCTTTATCTAATGCGCTATTAATCAGTTAAAATTTTGCCATAAGATTAGGATTTGAAAATTGATAACCTCACGTACTTTGCTATGAGATTTGCAGGAAATGGACCAAAAAAAAAAAAAGAAAAAAACTAGAGGTGAAAACCTGGAAGGGCGCTTCTAGTCAAATGGGCGAAAGGAAAGTGAAAACCCGCAAGGGCGCTTTTCGCAAAATAAGAAGAAAGTCAAGAACAGGAAAGGGGCATCCGAAGAAATGAGGTCGTAGGTCAAGTCTTGTAACTCGTCCTCCATTAATCATTGGCCTTCGAGATCCTATTAAGTACACTTCGTCGTGGAGGAACTTCTCATGTTGATGTTAGACTTGCTCTATAAGTTGATTTTAATTTTCCTGCATTTTAAATTTCCTGTTAATCAACCTCTGGTTCCTTGATCTAAGTTGATTTTAATTTTCCTGCATTTTAAATTTCCTGTTAATCAACCTCTGGTTCCTTGATCTAAGTTGATTTTAATTTTCCTGCATTTTAAATTTCCTGTTAATCAACCTCTGGTTCCTTGATCTAAGTTGATTTTAATTTTCCTGCATTTTAAATTTCCTGTTAATCAACCTCTGGTTCCTTGATCTAAGTTGATTTTAATTTTCCTGCATTTTAAATTTCCTGTTAATCAACCTCTGGATTCCTTGATCTAAGTTGATTTTAATTTTTCTGCATTGTAAATTTCCTGTTAATCAACCTCTGGTTCCTTGATCTAAGTTGATTTTATTTTTCCTGCATTTTAAATCTCCTGTTAATCAACCTCTGGTTCCTTGATCTAAGTTGATTTTAATTTTCCTGCATTTTAAATCTCCTGTTAATCAACCTCTGGTTCCTTGATCTAAGTTGATTTTAATTTTCCTGCATTTTAAATCTCCTGTTAATCAACCTCTGGTTCCTTGATCTAAGTTGATTTTAATTTTCCTGCATTTTAAATTTCCTGTTAATCAACCTCTAGATTCCTTGATCTAAGTTGATTTTAATTCTCCTGCATTTTAATTTTCTTGTTAAGCAACCTCTGGTTCCTTGATCCAAGTTGACTTTAATTTTTCAGCATTTAAATTCCTGTTACCAACCCCAACACTTCAATGCCCAATCGTCCAAAATATGGGTCTGAATCTTTACATAATCCCTACATGGAAAATTCTTTCCAGTAGGAATTATGTAAAGAGGGGCAGCTGTCGACACCATATTTTAGCCGATCCCCTGAAATCAATAAACTTTGAAACCGATCCCCTGCACTGAGTCTCCCTTTGCTAGCCAACCACATTTCCGATCTCTCTTCAAAAGGAATCGAATCAATACTAAGTCCCCATATCATTTAAAGCCTCATCGATCTCTCAAACCAATTCTCAAGTCCCCTGACCAGTCAATTACATTTCCGATCTCTCTTGTCAAACGAGATTGAACCGACATTAGACCTTCATGCTGCCAGTCTTATTGCCGATCTCCCTTTTAAAAGTTTGGAAATAATCATTTGATAAAGTTAAGGTTCCAATCCGGTTTAATGATAATTCCGATCTTAAGTGTTCAAATCAAATTTCCAATTTTAATCAAGTCCCGTTTAGCGCTTGTTCTCAGCCGATATCATGCTTACAATGTTTTCCGACCTCTTACACTTAGATTAATAATCACTTTTAGTTGTTGTTCTAATATGTTCAGACAATCAAGTGCTTATGCAACTTAGATACTTTCCGATCTCATCCAATCATTGAACAAAAAGGGGAACTTCATTTCATTTCAAATTAAAATTTGTACAAGTCATTAGGCTGGAGGGTCACCCCCAGCCCGTTCTACATTTTGTTCACCCCCCCTATCACCTTTGGCCTCCTCCTCGCTATCCTCTTCTTCCTGCGGAGCCAGATCCACCATCCAAGAGAAGTCCTCCTCCGGATACTGCTTCCTGAGCTCGGCCAAGAGATCCCCATGAGCGTTCACATAAGCACCGGCCTCCCTCGTCACTGCCTCTTCTTCTTTTGCTTTGAGCTCCTCAGTGAGGCGACCGACTTCGGCAGCTCGGAGCGCCCGAACTTTTTCAAGAACATAAGCCTGCTCGGCCAGCTTATCCTCGTAAAATTTCATCCGCCCCTCAATTTCAGATATGTAGTTTTGGGCGGACGAAAGTTGAGATCGGAGGGAAGCAGCTTCCTGACCCACCTTCTCGACATCCTGCCTCATGCGGTGAGCTTTCTCCCGGATAATATGTTGGTTCACCAGACTCTCCACGCTCAGGCTCATAGTTTGTGTCAGGATATCGTCGAGGCTGTTTGGGGTTAGCCTATCCCGATCCTCCCGAAGGCAGATGGAAGACCCCAAGACCTTAGCAAAACCCGGGTTCTCTCGAACCGTGCGGTTTTTCTCCAGTGAGTGGATCAGGATTTGGGCGCCGCGGGAAAGGGTCCTCACAGGTGGTTGGGAAGGACCCCCTTCCGCACTCGAAACAACTGGAGGGGGTGGTGGCAGCTCTTCTTGACGAGGAGGAGACCGAACCACTTCTATGTCGGGGATCGGCTGTCCCGAGGGTTGAGACGAGCCTCCTTGCATCTCCCCGGGATCGTGCCTAGGCGTCTGAAGCAGCTCGGAGCGCTTCATCTCCCGCACTTTTCGGTAGACCTCTCTCTTCCGCTTCCTACTCTCCTTAGAAGCCTCGCCGCTTGCTATACCTGCACAGAGAAAAGGTCAGTGAGATCGCTAAGGCCCAATGATCAGAGATATAGAAAATATCGAAGCCGAGGTCAGAGAGCTGGAGCCCGTATTCTTCCCCAATGACCAGCTGCATTGTCCAATGATGCAGTTCGGCCGTAACTGCATCTAAACATGAGTACTTCTGATGGGCCGCCTGATCTTTCAGTTCCATCACCATTAGGCCTTCTTCCCTATTCAGGGTGATCCACTTCGGAAGTAAGGGACCTTGGTGCAACCAGCTACGTGGGAAACCCTCAAAGCCTTTCGGAACTTTGCTCCTTAGAATAAAGAAGCGATTCTTCCAATTCTTCAGGGAGGAGGGCAGATCGATAAAAAGCCCATAATGTGGCTTCGCCTGAAAGAACCAATACTCGTCGTCCTTTCGACGAGTTAGCCTATGTAGTTCGACGAACACCTTAGCTGTAGGACGGAGTCCTTTGGCTCGGCAAAGGCCTCTGAAGGCTACTAGGATCCGCCATGAGTTCGGGTGAACTTGGGCTATGCACACTTGGTGAAATTTTAGAACTTCCTTGAAGAAGTCATCAAGAGGGAACCGCAACCGGGCTTTTAACTGCTCTTCGTATACCATGATCATATCATTCTCTTCGAAGAAGTGATTGGCACGAAGATCGCCGTGACACTTAATCAGCTCGTATGAATCAGGCCGAATGTTATACTCTTGGCTGAACAACTGCAGGTCGGTTTCTTGAAGGATTGATGGCAGCTCATCCATGGGAAGGTTTTCTCTCCCTAAAGAATGTGTTGGCCTCGAGGATGCTGCTTGACCGCGGGCTGGAATGAAGGTCCTTGGGGGTTCAGATCGCCTGCTTGTTCCGACTACCTCTACCTCATCTGATGACCACGAGACCTGAACGGAAGGGGGGCTTGCCGCTCTCTGACCCTCGGCGCCACTCATTTTCAAAGAAAAGAGGAAATTTAAACTAAAAGAAAGATCAAAACCCTTACCGGAGTGTGATCGGTGTCAGAAGAACTTGAAAAAATGAGAGGATTTTTGAATCGCTCGCGAGAGACTGAAAGTGACATAAGGAAGCAATTGGCTGACCTATCCCCTATTTATACCCGTCTGAGCATTTAATGCTCAAGGTGTCCCAAGCGGCGCATCGGTTAGCGGGATTCGCCAGCCTTTTCTGACACGTCTCACGAATATTCTTGAGATTCCATAAAGAGATCAGTCTCGGCAGATTGAGATAGATATTTTGAATCACATATCGGTTAAGGGTCATTCAAATTAAGAGTCGGATCGGTAAATATTTCAGAGATCGGAAAATAACCAATGCAATAATAATAAAATGATAGTTATCAAAATAAAATTTTATTTCCAAAAGGTCGGATTACATCATTTGGGCGATCTCTAGAGATCGGATTACATCAAAAGTCGGATTACATCATTTGGGCGATCTCTAGAGATCGGATTACATTAAAGGTCTGATTACATCATAGGGGCGATCTTTAGAGATCGGTGGAATATCCTATCTAATAAAGGCCTATGTCAAAGCCTAGTCTCGTGACTGAATCAAAAGATGTGTTTGATCAGGAGACTGGCCGTCGACATCGGATAGATGTACAGCTCAGATGGGGGGACTATGACTCCCATGAGAATGAGAGAGGTCGTCTTCAATGTTATCGCTCGGAACCGAGCCGCTGTCGGGACACCCAATGTGGTGAGAAGCCAAATGAACTTTCAAGGGCAGTCACCAAAGATTGGAGGAATACTGGCAGTTTTCTCGCCCGAAATCAGTTCGCCAATTATATCGGTCGAACGATTTGATATCGGCGCGATCGAGGTCCTTGATCCAGGTCGGTAAATTAGTCCGGTTCTCTCACTGTCATCAAATGAGGTTATCATAATTCTCTGATCACCTGGATCGTATATTTTCAGTCGAGGAATAAAGAAGACAATCAGAAAAAGATCAAAAGCAACTATCATGGCCGAGATTATTGCCGGAGTGGTTAGAATAGGAAATGTGAGAAGGAAAGAGGAGAAAATCAAATGCGGAGGGGTTTCCCGTTGAAGGTATATATATGGGGAAAGTCTGAGCATTTATTGCTAGCAAAAAACGAAGCGGACGCCTCGAAAATCGAAGGAATAAATGCTTTGACTGGACCGGACCAGATAAAGGAGAAGACTGGAGTGATAGAGATCGGAAGAGGGGAGGCCGACATGAAAGATCGGAAAAGGAGCGTGTTAGGAAGTCCGGAAAGGAGGGGAGGTCGGAGAGCAAAGAGAATAAGATAACTTCCGCTAACTGTGGTCATAATCAGAGCCGAGGTAGTTAAAGCGTTGCAGACGAGATCTCCACCGCACGCCTCAGAATCGCCCACATTACTGACAGGTGCCAGAGTATGTCATGACAGTGCTATACATCCCAATCTCCACCGTTGATCTTACTTGTAAGGACAAGTCCAGAACCCTTGGATCAAAGAACAAGACAACAAGACCGGCGCCTTTTATTCCCAGCCCTCGGATCGCCCTGGATAAGAAAACTTGGAACCGTCATATTAGAAGAGTAAGAGGACAAATATTCTGAAAAGGATCTCAGTCGTTCATTCTGATTCTCTTTAATTCCTAAGCATCAGATCATGTCCTTTAAAATCCAAACCTTCCATCTCCCTCAAAGAAGATCCTGACCCTTCATGAGAAGCACCCGGTCCCTATAAATACCTGCATGAAAACTGTTCGAGGGGGACGAAAAAAAGGGTGGTGACTATGGCGGAAAGGCTCTGAAACTTAATTCAATTTTGCCACTCTGCCATTTTTAAGCTAGAAAAACTTCAGAAACAAGTTTTCTAAAGTATTTTCTTTGAATGAGGGTTGGACACTGGAACTCTTGATTTTCAGTTTGTTCATTGCTCTGCGTTTCAGTTCTGTTTTCATCCTTTTATATCCACTACTATTTTCCAAGCTTAGTCTCATTCATTATCATTCCACCCGATTACGTTCTAACTTGGTATTCCTCATTTCAAGACAAACATTGAATCCCTGACTACTAGCACGCAACTCTGTAACATTTGTGGCTCCATAGTTAGTTCAATAGGTTCAACTTCCTGCAGGTGAGTATTTGAACTGTTGCCTCATCCAATGTTCATCTTTATTTTCTTTTTATTTATGCTCGTTAAAGTTTGTCTTGTGTCAGAAGGTCCCACGTAGGTGGTTATTCTCATGAGTCTATCTTTTGATACAACATCTCATGTTATTTATTTATTTTTGGTCTTTATTTATCTCCCAACGCGGGTGTTCGGGTTACGGGTAATGTATAGGTAGTTTGATAAAGTGTTGGTAGCAATATCTTAACCTAAGAGTTTTTTTAAAAAAAATAAACATTAGGATAATAAGTCAGAGAATCATGAAGTCGAACCACTAGACTAGCCCCAGAAGATGACTGGGTAAGGTGGAGAGTCGGAGTAAAATTGAATTTCAGACTAGCAAATAAAAGAGAGCAAATGTTACTCGTCGAAAGGTACTGGTAGGCCGATCACATAAGAGATCGGCAAAAATTCAGTCCGATATTCCTTATCTAGTCACAAGGTACTGATGAGTTTAAAAAAGCCTAATCCAGGTCCCCAATGTCTTCGGATGCCAAAACCCTTAGCTTAAGGTAGGGTCCTTGCGCGATACGATTATAATTAAGTTTCAAGAGGACCGGCGAGAGTTCTTACCCGATTCTCATCCAAACCAAATAGGAGATCGGAGGAGAGTTCTTATCCGATTCTCACTCAAATTTTAAGAAAATTTAAAAGAGATCGAAGGAGAGGAGAGTTCTTATCCGATTCTCGATCCAAATTTTAACAAAATTTAAAAGAGATCGGAGGAGAGTTCTTATCCGATTCTCGATCCAAATTCTAATAAATATTTAAAAAGAGATCGGAGGAGAGTTCTTATCCGATTCTCGAATCAAATTCTACTAAATACATAGAGATCGAAGGAGAGTTCTTATCCGATCTCCAATCGAAATTTTAATCTAAAAGAGATCGGAGGAGAGTTCTTATCTGATTCTCAAATCGAATTCTAACAAATATGCAAAGTAATCCCACAAACGAAAACCGCAACACAACACCAATTCACTAAGGTTGTCTCATTTACTAATGTATCTGGGTAATCTGAATTAGTGAAAAATCAAATATTCCTTTTATCAAAGGATTAACATTTCCATTCGAACCCCCCTAACTATCGATTTTAATTTATAAAGAACGTAAGGTTAAATCTGCTCACCCTCATTGAGGGATGAGGTGGGGTGCCTAACACCTTCCCCACCCGTTTACGGACCCTGAACCTAGAATCTCTGTATTTGAAGTGGTTTCATTTTAATTTGCATTTTACAAATGGTTTTCTTTAATTTCCCTCAAAATTAAAGTGGCGACTCCTCACTCTTTCCCACTTCGGTGAGTGTTCGTCCAGGCGACCGCAAAATACCTTGCGACAATATGAAGAGGAACCCATAAGGATCCTGGCTCGGGAGGTGAAGGGATTGAGAAGCAAGTAGATTCCCCTGGTGAAAGTGCTTTGGAGGCACCACAACACCAAAGAGACAACTTGGGAAAGCAAAGAGACGATAAAGGAACAGTTCCCTCAACTGTTTGCATCAGGTAAATTTCAAGGACGAAATTTTTGTTAGAGGGGAAGAGCTGTAACACCCTCACTTTAGATAGTCTGTACATTCTACTGTTCCGGTGACCAAAGTCTGTCTGGACAGCCAGAATGTTTGGAACTATATTTAAACTAGAGTGAGGAGTTATAAATAAACCAAATAATGATAAGAAAAATTAAGAAAAAATTTAAGTAATAAAATACACTAAGGTTAAATGAGCCGTAGCTACAACGATGGGTGACTTAACAGGAAGCGACTATAAAGACAGTTGCCGACTCTAGACCTGTGGGGAAACCCTGTGAAATAATTTTTGGGACTCTAGTGAAGAGTTATTGAGCCTTAGATGACAAAAGAATGCCAAGAAAATATTAAGAAAATTTTCTAAATCGATACAGACAATTTTAACTCGACAAGCTAAACGAAGGGCATTTTGATCATTTCACCTTCAGAGGTGATTTTTGACCAACTTATCCATTCAAGTAAGTGAGATTTAAGACATAAAATGTGAATAAATATTCATGGAAATTTAATTAAAAATGAGTAGAGAAAAAAGAAAATAAAATGAAATTTAATTGGATTTATTACATAAGCATGACATAAGATGATGCAATTAAAAACTTATTAGCCAATCACAATTAAACAAGCTTCACTATAAAAAGCCAAAAATGAGATTAATAAATTAAAAGTCCACCATCTTCTTCTTCTTCTTATGAAGGCCGAACGCCTCTCTCTCTACCATTCCTCTACTGCCAACTCTTCTAAGCACTAATTTCCCTTGAAAACTCACCATATTTTCCTTAGTCATCTTCATTAAAACTTGCTATTTAACCTTGATTAAGAGTTTGGGAACAAAAAGGAAGGAGAAAACTTAAAGTTTTGGAAGTTGGGATTTGCTCACTAAGAGGTTAGTGCCAATTCCCTTATCTCTCTCTTTATATTCTATGTTAGAATCATGTATTAAGTGATAAATTGTGGAAATTGAACAAAAATATGCATGTTAGGGTACCCCTTGATTTTCGGCAGCCATGGTAGAGAGAAGAGTTAGGGTGTTTAATTCAATTTAAACTTAAATTCTAGTTTAATTATGAGCATAAATATGAAGTATGAAGCGAATTACATGTGTTATGTGCAATTGGGAATTTGTGGTTAGGGTTTTGAACCCAAAAATTGGGGGTTTGTGGAATTGATGATAAATTTATATTCTAATGGTCAATTAGTGACTATTTGATAAAGTTTAACCATAAAATGAAGTTTATTGTGGCATTGGATTGTGAATTAGTGTGTTGCCCCTTTTGTGCCAGAAATCCTGAACTTGAGTCTAGTGTGTTTGGGCAGCAATAACTTGACTTATATAGCTTCAATTGGTGCAAGGCCAATTGGAGGTGAAACTAGGGACATAATGCCACATTTTTTATGAGAGACCCTACCTAGAAAACCAACTTAAGTTGACTTAAAATTTGCTTAAATCAGGGTAACCAAAATTCTAGACTTGGAAAATGACCAAATGAACAGTGTTTGTTCAAATGGCCATAACTTTGTGTAGAGAGGTCCAAATGACCTAATTTTTAAACCCATGGAGAGCTTAGACAATGTAGAACAACTTTTATGAAGAACAGAAACCCAAATTCTGACCATAACCAATTCAAATTGCTAGACAAATTTAGGACACCAAAACTGCCAGAACCAATTTTGCCCAGAAAATCTGGGAATGTACCAATCCGGCCAGTTAATGTAAAAATGTCATAACCTGAGCTACAAAACTCCAAATGGAATGATTTAAAAAAGGGAATTAAAGAACAACTTTGATGAAGAAAGTTTAGCCAAATTTGCACTGTAGATTGGTCCAATAGAACAGTAAACCTAAGTGACCAAATCTGAAAATTTGAAATAACTTCCAATGAGCTTTGAATTGAAATTGGCAACTAATGCCAACAAATGTAAAACCCAAAATGTGGTATTTTAATGCAATTAGAATTTATCTACCTATTAATTATGAAAAAGTCAATATTTTTGCATGAATAGTAAGGTGAATAGTAACCACCAAACCTCGAATGCAAAGCATTAAACAATTAACTTTGTAATATGCCCTAATATGCCTAGTATGATTGGTTTGGATAGGTTGGCATGCCAATAGGGTTTCGATAGCAGTACTGCATATGGCTTTATGCCATTTCGTGATTTATGGCATATAGTACCATTTTGTAATATTATGGCTTTTGGTCATTTTGATACACTTGATATACTTAGCCTTGTGCCCGATGATGATTATAGCTTATTAGCCGTTCTGATGCACACCTGACAGACATTTTGTGACCAATGGTATGACGGCCTGAGCTACTTGGTACCCAGTGCCAATTTACCCATTTATCCAGTCCAGTCACTAGTATAGGTTACTTGGACAACCAAATAAGTCTTAATATCTTATAATCAAATAATGAACACAGAAAGTACTAAAATTAATAATATTACGAATAATCACAAAAAAAATTAGTCTGCATAAAATAATATCATAATTTCTGCATATTTAATTATTTTAGTTTATTTTTATTTTATATTGGCACCACTAAGCTGTTGTAACATCCTCCCGGTAGCAATTCCGCACAGTCTACTGTTCCGGTGACCGGTGTCGGTCCGGACAGCTAGAACGTCCGGAAAAATATTTAAACTAAAGTGAGGGACCATAATTAACTCAAATATTAATAAGAAAAATTTAGTAAAAATTTTAGAAATAAAATACAACCAAGTCAAATGAGCCGATGCCCAAGCGATGGGTAACCGGAGGGAAGTTGCGGTTCTCGCAACTAGGAACCCTAGACCCAGGTAAAAATTCATAAAATAATTTTTGGGACTCCAGAGAAGGGTCATTGAGGTTCCTATGGTATTAGAATGCCAAGAAAATAATTAGAAAAATTTTTCAATCGGTACAGACAATTTTGACCCGTTAAGCCAAACGGAGGGCATTTTGGTCATTTCGCCTTCAGAGGTGATTTTTGGCCGACTTGTCCAGTTAAGTAAATAATTATAATGATCTAAAATATGAATAAATATTGCTAAAAATTGAATTGAAAATGAGTAGAGAAAAGAAGAAAAGAAAATGAAGGAAAATGCTTAATTATGACATATGATGATGTCATTTAAAAGCCCCCTCCAATCACCATTTGACAAACCAATAAAAAGAGATAAAAATGACTTAAAATGAGATAAAAAAACAAAGGAAACCAGCAGTTTCCTTCTTCATACGGGCTGGAATAAGAGAGAAAGAGAGAGAAAAGGAAAAGAAAGAAAGAAAGGAAGAAGGAGAAGGAGATTAACAGTAGCAGAAAAAGGGGTTCAGCAGGGCAGCATGTTTCTCTTCCGTCCAGGTGAGTTTGGCTCAACATCTATGGCTGATATTTGGATATGTTTGAGTTATATATGTGTGGAAGTTATGGTTAAAATTTGGTGATTGTTCAACGGTTGGATTTGGAGAAATATATTGTTGAACACAGGCTGTCTGTAGGTTGAATTCTGAATTTTGGCTACTGAAATTTGAGAAAAATAAATAGTTAGGATGCTTATAAAATTATGAAATTTGGTACAAATGATATTTGGGATGTTGAGGCTCCTGGGTTAAAATTTGGTGAATTTTAGACTTGTGGTTTATGAGATATAAATTGTTTTGCATGAGCTGTCTGAGTAAGACTGATTTCTGCAACAATTCAGATTTTGAAGGGTTGAATGAATGTTTTGATATCGTCTGAGTAAGACTGATTTATCTAACGGTTAGATCATTATATATAAATTTGAATGCACAAGCTGCCAGATTGGGTATTAATGGGTGGTTGTGGATTTAAGATTTATGATAGGAGTTTAGTCCAATTTAAGGGGAAATGCTGTTGAATTTTTATTGGATATTTAATTTAGGAAAGTGAAGTTATAATTGATTATGATTATTATGATTCTAGGGGAAATCTTGAAGAATAACAAGCTCAAGGTTGGTTTCAAAAAGGTTAGTGCCTATTTATACTTATACTTCTTTTATTCCATATTAAGGACTTAAAATAAGTAAGGAATTGTGAATTAAATGAATGAAATTTATGTATATGTACTCCTTGAATTTCGGTAGCCCTATTGAAGGAATAGAAATGGAGTGTTTGATGGACTTAGAGTGAACTAGAGCTTAGGTTTAAAGTGTATACATATATATATATACAAGAATGAAAGAGTTAACTAAAGAAATTATGAAAACCATGACTTTGAGCTAGGGTTTAGGAGTGAAAATTTGACTTTGCTTATGAAATTGTTAAAGAACATTCTAATAGTCAATTAGTGACCATTTGAGGTAAGTTGACCATAATTAGGAGTGAATTATTGCATGGCAAAGTGGAATGGGCAGGCTGCCCCATGAGTGCAGCAGGGTGACTGAAATTTCAATCCACTTGGACTGTCATATCTTGGGCTGTGTTGGTCCAATTGGTGTTTCGCCAATTGGACATGAAACTAGGCTTGTAATGGCACATTTTTGCTGAAGAAACCATGCCCAAAAGACCAAAGCAAGAGGACCAAAAGTTGGCCTCATTCCGGATACCCTGCAACCAGCACCTGCAGAAATGACCAAATGAACAGTAACTGTTCATTTGGCCATAACTCACTGTAGATATGGTCAATTGACCTGAAATTTTTACAACAACAAGATAGGATATAGACAAACAACTTTCATGAAGAACATCACCCCAAATTATGCCATTGACCCATTCAAATTATTGGGCAAAGTTGAGTTATCAAACCTGCAACTCTGCAGATTTTCATTTGAGCAGTAATGTTTAGAGGACTGTAACTCTCTCTAGAAAACTCGGATTTAGGCGATTCTTGAACCGATGGAAACCTAAGGCATGGTAGAACATTTCATATGAAGAAAGTTAGACCAAATTATGAACTTAACTAGATCAAATTACTGACTAAAGTTGGACCAAAATCTGCCAAAACCCAAAAGTGCAGCATGAACAGTGCACGTGAACAGTAAATTTATTTTGGCCATAACTTGAGCTACAAAACTCCAAATGGAGTGATTCAAAAAACGAAATTCAACTAGACAAAATAAGGAACAACTTTAATGTTTACCATTTCCTCAAATTCCCACTGCAACAGTGCTTAATGGAATAGTAAAGTTGAGTTACAAAAATTGAAAATTTTGCTTCTCTTGGTTTAAGCTTAGAAATGGTATTAATGTTTAATGCTAACAAGTTTTAAATGCAAAATGTGGTACATTGGAAGTGTTAAAACCAATGCAACTATTTTCTATGCAAAAGTCAACTTTTTGTTGACCAATGAAGTGAATAGTGACACCAAGACTTGAAATTCAAAAATTGTGAAACTTAAAAGTGCAAAATGCCCTAGTAGGCCTAATGTGATTGGTTTGGATAGGTTGGCATGCCAATAGGGTATTGTTTTAGCAGTACTGCGAAAGGCTTTATGCTTGTATTCATGGCTTTATGCCCGTATTCATTGCTTTTATGCCAGTATTCATGGCTTTTATGCCCGATTATGTGATATCATGGCTTTTTAGCCATACTGACTGCATACATGGTTGACGTTCTGCGTCCCATGGTATGATGGCCCGAGGCACCGCGGTGTCCAGTGCCAACGACCCGTTATCCAGTCCAGTCGTCCAGTATAGTTTACTTGGGCATGGAAAAGTATAACTGTGATTGAACTGATTATTAAAGAAAATACGAAAATTAAGTATCAGGAATGATTACAAAAATACAAAGAAGCTCAAGATCATGAAGAAAATAATTAACGAAATGCATGAAGAAGTTAATATCATAAAACATGATTAGCCCTCGACTAAACAATAAGTTAGTAATTATTCATTTATTATGAACACAATAGCAAGGAAATTATTATTTTTATTTTCATATTATATTTTCTTGTATTATTGGCACCACTAAGGTTTATGCTTAGCGCGTCGCTTTTGCAATGCGTAGGTACTGAAGATTTGGACAGAGGGCCCAGTAGACCACAGATTCGGTAAGGCCGTTCACAATTCTGCATAGTGTCTGTGTCACCTCACCGTCTGCAATGCATTGGTAGGACACTAGGTGTCATTTTGGCATTCTGTAATAAATTTTGATTTTCTCATATGTAATGAAACTTATGTAATGTATTTTGATTTTCATGTAAATAATGCAAATTTGTGCTTGTAAATGGAAAAGTGAATATTGATCTGTGACTGTTACATGACTATCAAACGAGATGAATGATTGAGAATTGAAATTGAGAAATGAATGGTTGACAAATGTTGAGATGATGATTATTGGAGTTTGAGAGTAATTGAATACGAATATATGAATATTGGAAGTGTTTTTCACAGGTTTCGAAGAACTGTTTTCTCCATTTTTAGCCGGTACTCTGCCGGATTTTCTATAAAATTCTCGGAACCTCAAATAAATTATAATTTCGATAAATGGCTTAAATAAATTATATTTCACAAGTTATATTCAAAAGGAAGAATAAAAAAATGAATTACGATAAAATAGAGTGCTCGGCACACTGAGTGGCATAACTTGCTCGGCTACACTGTAGTCGGGTAAGGGGTGTCACAGCTGTATTGCTTAGCGCATCACTTTTTGCCAAGCGTAAGTACTAGAGACACAGAGCAAGAACCCAGCAGACCTCAGACTGGTTGAGAGTCAGATCTGCATTGTGTATAGCATCCCTACATCTGCAGTGCATTTTGGTAGGACCCACTGGGCTTGTTAGTAGTTTTTATATTTTGTAGTTAGGTATTCATTTTGTATTGTAAATGATGAACTTTTGTAATTATTGTAATTTATGTAAATAAATTGTAAATGAATATTTTGTTTATATATGAGTAGTAGTTTATTTATTCATGATGAATGAAAATTTGTGAGATTGCGACTTTGATAAGAAGTAATGGAATAAAATATGATGAAGAATTTTCGTTATTTGAGATTATATTGTTAAAAATTTTAACAGGTGGAAATCGATAAATTACTAATAAATTAGGGGAAACTCCGTCGGTTTCTCCGATAAATAAATTAGACTTAATTTGATAAAATTAAATACGATTATTAGGAAATGTTATAAGAGAAATTAAGATGCTCCGGCACCGGGTGTGGCATGCCTCACTCGGCTACATTGTAGACGGGTAAGGGATGTCGCAATATCTGTCTGATATAGTTATTCCTCTGGCTTTATGTCTGCCCACTGGTCTTGTGCCTGATATGATAGATGTATACATGATAGACATATAGATGTCTAACTAGTATACTCCTATGTATCCAGTCTTTATAGTCTATTATAGGTTACTTGGACACTGAGATAAAATAATATGACTGAATATGAAATAAATTATTAGGAAAGATCCCGACAAGCCTAATTGCTTTCAAAGTTCAATAAAAATTGTAAATGACTCAAAACTCATGAAATTGATATTTCTTTATGAAGATTTTATATGAAGCATTTATTTTTATTTTCTTAGTTATTTTTACTTTATTTTATACACCACTAAGCAAATTACTTAACACGTTGGTTTACCACTCATAGATATTGGAGACCAACAACAGCAGTAGTGCCCAGACAGGGATTTTATCAGATCTGCATAATGTGGGAGTCACTTTAGCAGTTTATTTTTGGTAGGGCCCATGTATACTTAGATTTTTTATTTTGCTCTTTGTACATAAATGGGACATGTAGTTAAATTTTGAGATTGTATAATGGTTTGTAAATATTGTACTTGATTTTATATGAATGAAATGAAAGGTATTTACTTGAAATGAATATGAGAAAATTTTGTGAGCAAACAATGATATGATATGATGCATAGAAAAATGGTATGACACATGAAACTGTTTTAATAGGTGAATAGTGGAACCCACCAAACGCTAATAAAACAGAGGAGACTCTGTTTGGGTCTCCACAAAAATAAAATGTGATAAAAAAAATTCAACATACGGGATAATATGAATAAATGGAATTTAAATTAATAATGTACGCGACAAGATAAGATAGGGTGCTCCAGTACCGAATGTGGCACGCCTTGCTCAGCTACACTGTAGATCGGGTAAGGGGTGTTATAGGTTAGGTAGATTTAGGAGGTATAAATGATGGGGACATGGATGCTTCAATACCTATCTTAGATAAAAACATAGCATCAAAGGAAAGTGTGTCCTGGATAGAGGGAATGTTGTGTACTACTGAGCCAAAGCCAAAATGCTTTGTTATAGTAGTAACCAACCCACCAAGAACTATAACACCAGATGGCTTATTGGCTATATGCAGAACATGTTCACAAAAGAAATACCCTGGAGCAACCTTAAATTTTTTTCTTAGCAAACCACAGAATAAAAATATTTGAGTTACTAAGGGTGCCAATGTTGGATCCTCTCCCTAAAATAGTATATGCCCTCAATTTGTGAACATATTTAGGGGCTAGGTCCTTAATTTGAGAATCCTTGGACCTACCAGAAGAAAACCTATGATAATCATTTGAAATTTCTTTTCAATACTGATTCTCATCCCAAACACTAGTACCAAGCATAGTGGTGTTCTTATAGGACACCCTAAACAACCCATTTACATCAAACCCAAATATTTCATGAAATGCATCAAGAGTTAACTCCTTGTTCTACCCTAAGCACCTGAATGTCATGACAAGTTTAAAGGTTCTTTCATGCAATTTAAGCTCAACAAAGAATGACGAAATAAACTCCAAAACCAAAGCTAGATAAACTATTTCTTGCTTCCTTACAAACCCTACCTCCAAATAAGCAAACACATCATAAAAAAGTCCAATAGACTGTAAAACATCCTCTGTAATATACCTAGTAGCAGTAATCTCTCTATCCCATAGTCTTTTAAAAATTACCTTATTTTCGTTGCTAACCAAGGGCCAAGGTAAATTGGGTGATACCTGTGAAGGAGCAGGATGAGAAGTAGAGTTTTTTGCTTGCTCGAAGTGGGAGATTAGAGTGTGGGTACTGCTCCTTGAGTGCTTGAAGCCTTAGATTTTGCAGTGGAAGCATGTTTTGGATTTGCATATGATGTTTCTAAAATTGGGGTTTCTTGGGTTTGTTCTCTGCGCTTTGCAGGTGGTGGAGAGGCAAAAGTGAGCTTGGTGCTTTTAGAGCATCTCCTTTTATAGGTTGAGGGAGCTGAAGCTTGTGGTGGGGGTGATTATGGATTAAGAAATTAGATGGCAAGAGGCTTAATACATAAGGGTGATCCATGGGGTGAAGGTGGAAGAGGAGAAGCCATGAAAATAAAATTAAGAAACGCTGAGAAGAGAAAAGAAAAGAAAATAAGGGGTTTGGAATGGTGTTTCTGCAAAAAAAAAATAGAAAAAGGAAAAAAAATGGTGAGGAAATAGGAAAAAATGGAAGAAAGGGGAAGTGCCGGCTCAAAAAATGGAGAAAATAGTTGGTTAGGACAGGTTTTCAAAGTTGTATAGGCCATGCATGAAGTTGCATAAGTCGAGTGTGAAACTGCATAGCTTATGCAAGACATTGTGCACATTTTGTCAAAGGAAATAAGGCATTTGAAAACCTAGCGTGAAGTTACATAGGCTATGCAATAAGTCATGCATGTTTCAGTAGAAATAATGGAAAGCTAAAATTTCCAGCGTGAAAATGCATAGGCTGTGTAATAGGCCATGCACTTTTCGACAGACATGAATAAAAAAGAAATAAAACAACAAAAATTTTGCATGGCTTATGCATTAGGTTATGCACTTTTTGCCAAAATCAAAGAAACATGCAAAAATAAATTGCAATGCCTGCAATTCAGTCTAAAAATAATTTTTGACTAAAAAATTAAATTTTCACTGAAAATTTTAGTTAAGCTGACTCATATGAATCCAAATTTACACAAAAAAATTGCAAAAATGCATCAAAATGCAAATTCATTCAATTAAAAGCAATAAGTCATGTATATCCACTCATGTAAACAGTGAAATCTTCAATCAATCTATAGAATTTTGCATTTAGCACCACAAAACTATAAAACTTGTCCTTATACACCCTTACCAAAAATTAAATATGCCATAACTCAAAATTTTGCACCAAAACACACCCAAGAACACCAAATTACTGTCATCAACTTTCAAACAGACCTCAACTTAGCATATTGGAATTTCTGAGACTAAATCAAACACCAAAACTCAAAATTTAACAATCACCACAAAAATCACATCAGAGAAGTAATTTATGAATTAAAATACCAAACCTCAACTATTTCTTAGATGATGAATATATTGACAGTATATTTTCCATAATTTACTGCTCAAAAGCTAAAAAGTCTACTTCATAGGCAATAAAGCAACAGTGAAAATCTACACATAAGAAACAAAATCAAAGGAATTAGTTTAAAAAACAGGCAAAAATTTAAAAATCAAGGAAAGGGAACTTCCCAACACAACAACATCTATTTTCTTCAGTTAAAGGTTCAATAAAAGACAAAATGAACAATATTAAAATTTTTGTATATGAGGGAGATTTAAAATAAAAGAAAACAATGCAAATAAAATAAACTCAATAAAAACAAAATAAGTGAACTTGGGGTGCCTCCCAGGAGCACTAATTTATGGTCCTTAGCTTGACCCTTGATGTAATTTTACTAAAAAGAAGGTGTGGGATCGAAGAGCTTGTAATAGCTTGCCCCCTCAATCGGTTCTTCAGTGATATAGTGCTTCAATCTATGCCCACTGACCTTGAAACTCCCAGATTTCTCACTATAAATTTCAATTGCCCCATGAGAAAAAATCTTAAAAACATTATATGGACCAATCCATCTTGATTTAAGTTTCCCAGGGAACAATTTTAATCTTGAGTTAAATAGTAACACAGAATCACCCTCCTTAAATTCCTTTTTCCTAATATGCCTATCATGCCAAGCTTTGGTTCTTTCTTTATAAATGTAGGCATTTTCATAGGCATCCCTTCTTAACTCCTCAAGCTCATTGAGTTGTAACAACCTCTTCTCACCAGCTTACTTAAGATCAAAATTCAAGGTCTAAATTGCCCAATGCTCCTTATGCTTTAGCTCTCCGGGTAAATGACAAGATTTTTCATACACTAACCTAAAAGGTGTAGTGCTTATCCGAGTCTTGTAAGAGGTTCTATATGCCCATAGAGTATCATCTAATTTGTTAAACCAATCTTTCCTAGAATTGTTTACTGTTTTATCTAAGATGTGCTTGAGCTCCCTACTAGAAAACTTAACTTGCCTAGAAGTTTGGGGATGATATGGAGTAGCTACCTTGTGTACTACACCATACTTTCTCATCAAGGTCTCAAATTGCCTATTTCAAAAATGAGAACCCCCAACTTATAACAACCCTTGGAGCTCTAAATCTGCAGAAAATAATTTTTCTCAAAAATTTCTTTGTAACCTTAGCATCATTAGTAAGAGTGGCAATAGCATCTACCTATTTTGACACATAGTCAACTCCCACTAAAATATATCTATTACCATATCAAGGTGGAAATGGGCCCATAAAATCTATTCCACATACATCAAATAACTCCACCTTAAGAATACCATTTTGGGGCATTTCATCTCTCTTTAACAGATTTCCACTTTTTTGGCATTTATCACACCTCAACACAAATGTTCTCACATCCTTGAATAAATTTGGCCAAAAGAAATCAGCTTGTAAAATTTTACTAGCAGTTTTAGAAATTTCAAATTGTCCTCCATAATCAGATGCATGGTAATGGTGCATGACACTCTCAATCTCCTCATCAGGAATACATCTTTTTATCAATCCATCACTACATCTTCTAAATAGTAAAGGCTCATCCCATGTATAAAATTACCTCATGTAAGAACCTTTTCTTTTGCTGCCATTTCATTCTTGGAGGCAGTACTCCACAAGATAGATAATTCACCAAGTCAACATACCATGGCAATTAGTAATAAGAGAGAAAAGTTATTCATCTAAGAAAAACTCATAAATAGGGACTGCATCTAGCTCCTCATTATCCACTCTTAACCCACTTAGGTTATCCGCAACCACATTCTCAGCTCCTTTCTTATCTTTAATTTCTAAATCAAACTCTTGCAGCAGTAGAATCCACCTAATTAGCATAGGTTTAGCCTCCTTTCTATGGAGCAAATACCTAATTGCTGCATAATCTGAAAATACAACCACTTTTGAATTTATGATGTATGGTCTGAACTTTTCCAATGTAAAAATAACTGCTAGGAATTCCTTTTTAGTAGTTGCATAATTAATTTAAGCCTCATCCAATGTTCTACTAGCATAATAAATAGCATAAGCCTTTTTGTCTTTCCTTTGACCAAGAACTGCTCTAATTGCGTAATCACTTGCATCACATATAATTTCAAAAGGAAGATTCCAATCAGGTGATTGCATGATTGGTATAGTAGTTAGAGCTTCCTTCAATCTGTAGAAGGCATCAAGACACTCTTTGTAACACTCATCACCCGTCTACAGTGTAACCGAGCGAGGTGTGCTACATTCGGTGCTGGAGCACCCTATCTTATCTTACTTTATTATTTTAGTAATTTTGAATTCGTTTAATTTAATATCAATTATTTTTCTATGAAGAAACCAGCGGAGTTTCCCCTATTTTATTAAATATTGACGTGATTCACTATTCACCTGTTTGAAAATTCAACAATAATTTCACAATAAAAATATCATTCATGTTATCATATTCATCTCACATTCAATTCTTGTAATTCACATACTCATTTGTATATCTCAATTTCATATTCATTTCCATGCATTTCCATTCATGCACAATTTATATATATAAATTCTCAAGTTTCATTAATTTACATGATTTATAGACTGATTACATAAATTCATAATTTACATGATCTACAAATTAATTACAGTTCCATAATCTATATTTTGACATACAATTCATAGTTTACATTACAGATAATAACTAATTATAATGTAAAAAATACATAATATAATCTATATGGGCCCTATCTACATGCATTGCTGACGAGGTGACAACCTTTGACACTCTATAGATCCGGACTCCAAAATTTCTGTTTAGTATTCGCTAGGCTTTAACTTCAGTACCTGCGCGAGGAAACAAATCCATCGCGCTAAGCATTACTGCTTAGTGGTGCAATAATATAGCAAGAAAATAATATACAAATAAAGGTAGAAATAAACCATAGTTCGAAAAATTTAGATTTATAATTATTTTAGTTTCTAATATTAACTGTCATCTATCCAGCCATGTTCTTCTTTGGAGGTGCTCAGTTCAGAAGTTTGCATTAATAATGTACCAAATACGAATAATCTAAAATTTAAACTTATGTTTATATTCTTATATAAGTCACCTTTGTAATGTTATTTAAGTTATAATTCTTCTACTAGTCTTTTTTATCACTTCCTTGATACTTCTAAATTGTTACAATCATTCCGAAATATTTAAAATTGTTAGAACTAATTTAATTTACTTCAGACCCTTCTAAGAAATAAATTTTTGGAGCTAATCTAATTTATTTCAGAACTTCTTACTCATTTATTTGCTTTCTAGCATTTTTAATTGCTAATATTCGTAACTTATTTTAATAAATTAGACTGCCCAAGTAACCTACGACAGGCTGACTAAACTGGATAACGGGTCGTTGGCACTGGACACTGCAGTGCCTCGGGCCGTCATACCATGGGATATGGAACGTCAACCACATATGCAGTCAGTATGGCTAAAAAGCTATGATAACACATAATCGGGCATAAAAGCCATGAGTACGGGCATAAAGCCATGAATGCGGGCATAAAGCTATGAATACAGGCATAAAGCCTTTCGTAGTACTGCTAAAACAATACCCTATTGGCATGCCAAACTATCCAATCTGACACACGTCTAGGCAATACAAGGGCACATAATATCATTAAATATTAATATATTATGTTTTATGACTTTATTATTTCATGATAAATTTCAATTATAATTTATACATTCATTTAATCATTTATATTATCACAATTTACATCAATTATCCTTTTATACCATTGTACTCAAAGTACTTTTCCTTTCTACAATAATGAGAACTAATGTCTCATTCATACATTAATATGGTTCATTTATTCATTCATTATGTTATTCATATTTATCACAATTCAAAACAATGGTTCACATGTAACATTGTATTTCAAAACATTTTTCCTTTCTCATTTATACATTTTATGAATTCTATTTGTGATGGGCTTATAAGCCCTAACTATCTATTCACATCAATTAGGTGACTTGTTTTTCATGTTTCAAGTAATCCATGAACATTTCATGGATTTCAAATTTATGGCCTTAATTTCCCTTTAACAATTTTAACTAGAATGCATAGTCCACATTTCTCATACAATTCTAAGCATTTAAGCTTAGAATTGGTTCTAGGTCTTCATCTTAGTTTGCAAATCATTTTGATTGCTATTCACCTTACTAGTCAACCAAAATGTTAACTTTTTCATACTTAATGGATATGTTAATTCTAATTACACCAAGATCCCACATTTTGAGTTTTACATTTGCTAGTATTAATTGCCAATTGCAATTTAAAGTCCCCTAGATGCATTTCTAAATTTTCAGTTTTGATTACCTAAGTTTACTGTTCCATTGGACAATTTTACAGTGGAAACTGGGCTAACTTTTCTTCATCAAAGTTGTTCCTTATTGTGTCTTCTTTAATTCCCTTTTTGAATCACTCCATTTGGAGTTTTGTAGCTCAAGTTATGGTCATTTTACCATAACTGGCCGGAGTGACCTGTACCCAGAATTTCTGGGCAATTTGGTTCTGCCAGATTTGGTGTCCTAAATTGGACTAGCAATTTGAATTGGTTAAGTCCAGAATTTGAGTTTGAGTTCTTCATGAAAGTTGTAGGTCTATGTCTCAACTTTCTACTGGTGAAATTCCAGATCAATTAAACTTTTCTACACTGAGTTATGACCACTTGAACAAACACTGTTCATTTAGTCATTTTCCAGGGACAGCATGTTGGCCACCCATATTAGGATAATTTTTAGGTCAACTTGGTTTGGTTTTCTGGGTAGGATTTCTTCACCAAAGTTGTGCCATTATGTGTCTAGTTTCATGTCCAATTGGCCTTGCACCAATTGAACCTACACAACTCAAGTTACAGCTACCCAAACATGCTGGACTCACATCCTAACCTGCAGTGCATGCTGGATAGCATACATAACCTCAATTCCAAAGCCATAATTCACTTCATTTCCTCATCATACATAGCCAAATGGTCACTAATTGACCATTAGAACTTCCATTCACCAACACATAAGCAAACCCTAGGTTTGCTCTAAACCCTAACTCCAAAATTCCAATTTACTAAAAAATCATGCTATCAAATGTTCTAATCATCAATTTCATGTTCAATTGCATCAATTCACAACTATAATTCAGTTGAATCATTGAAACTCTAAAGTACCCTAGGCTGCCAAAATTGAAGGTTTTTCATGCTTACATAATTTATTTTCTTTCTTCCAAAACTAACACTCAATTCATAATATACACAAGGTAAACTCATGGATTTATGGAAGAAGTAGCACTAACCTTGACTTAGCCAATTCCCAAGGCTTGAAAACTCCAATTTTTCTCTTCCTTTTTGCTGTCCAAGTCTTGCTCTAGGTGTGAGGAGAAGTTTTTGTGAAGGGAAGCTAGGATTTTGAGGTGATTTTGGGGGTAGAACACAAGCTTGAAGTGTGCTCCAATAGAGGTTTCTCTCTTCTCTCTTTCTCTTTTTTCTTTGGCGCAGGAATAAGAAGAAGAAGGCTGCTATAATTGTTTCATTTTTATCTCATTTTTATATCATTTTTATCCCTTTTAATTTGCTTGTCAAATAGTGATTGGGTGGAGAGTGTTTAATGACATCATATGATGTCATAATTCTTAATTTCTTTCATTTTCTTTTCTTTTTTTTTTCTACTCATTTTCAATTCAATTTTTAGCAATATTTATTCATATTTTAGATCATAATAATTATTTACTTAACTGGACAAGTCGGCCAAAAATCATCTCTGAAGACGAAATGACCAAAATGCCCTCCGTTTGGCTTAATAGACTAAAATTGTCTGTACCGATTGAAAAATTTTTCTAAACCTTTTCTTGGCATTCTAATGCCATAGAACCCTCAATGACTCTTCTCTAGAGTCTCAAAAATTATTTTATGAATTTTCTCCCGGGTTTAGGGCCTTTAGCTGCGAAGACCGCAACTTCCCACTGGGTTACCCATCGCTAGAGTACCGGCTCATTTAACTCGACTCTGTTTTATTTCTAAATTTTTTTCTAAATTTTTTTTATTAATATTTGAGTTTATTATAGTTCCTCACTTTAGTTTAAATATTTTTCCAAACGTTTTAGCTGTCCGGACCGACACCGGTCACCGAAACAATAGAATGTATGGAGTTGCTATAGTGAGGGTGTTACACTCTTGGTCAAATATAAATGGCACATCACGACTTAATAAATTAAACAAAGGTTTAGCTATTTTACAAAAATCCTTAATGAAATGCCTGTAGAACCTAGCATATCCCAAAAAATGCGAACTCCTTTAACATTGGTGGGAGGGGAAATTTTTTCTATCACCTCAACCTTGGCTTTATCAAACTCTATTCCTCTATTAGACACCAAATGTTCAAGCACTATCTCTTCCTGAACCATGAAATTACACTTTTCCTGGTTTAAAACCAAGTCAGTGTCTGCACAACGCTATAAAACTTTAGAAAGATTAGCTAAGCAAATGTCAAATCAAGATCCATAAATAGAAAAGTCATTCATAAAAACCTCTATTATATCTTCAATAAAATCTGAGAATATTGCCATCATGTACCTTTGAAAAGTGGTTGGTGCATTGCATAAACTAAATGGCATTCTTCTATGAGCAAAGGTTCCATATGGGCAAGTAAAAGTGATTTTCTCTTGATCATTTGGATGGACAGGGATTTGGAAAACCCTGAATATCTGTCCAAATATCAAAAATGCAAATGCCTAACAAGTCTTTTTAACATTTGATCAATGAAAGGAAGTGGAAAAAAATCTTTTCTAATGGCATTATTCAATTTTCTATAATCTATGCACATTCGCTAACTAGATACTATTCTAGTGGGAATTAATTCATTATTTTCATTTTTGACCATTATTATTCCACACTTTTTAGGGACCGCATGCACTGGACTAACCCATGTACTTTCTGAGATGGGATATATAATACCCACATTAAGCAAATTTAAAAATCTCTTTTTTAACCACTTCTTTCATATTTGGGTTCAAGCTCCTCTAATATTCAATAGATGGTTTACAATTTTCCTCTAAAATGATTCTATGCATGCAAAAGTTTGGGCTTATTCCCTTATTGTCATCTATTGTGTATCCTAAAACCTTCCTAAATTGCTTTAAAACTCTCAATAACTTATCAACCTCTAAAGTACTCAAATTTGCATTGACAATCACTGGATAAGTTTCAATGGGGCTAAGAAATGCATACCTTAGCTAAGAAGGAAGTTGTTTGAGTTTTACCTTGGGTGCATCTTCTTCCTTAAATGATGGTTGCTTAATCTCACCTCTTTTCACTTGTGTAAGTTGTAAAATTGATGCTGAGATAAATGGTGGACTACTCTTCATGTGTTGAGCAAATGCAGCCACATGAGGGTTGTCATTGTCTATGCTGCCTCCATGAACCAAGCAATTTTCAAGTGGATCTTTAAGATATCTCTTCCTAAAATGCTCCTCTACAAGCTCATCAATAATATCAGTTCTCAAACAAGAATCAGCTTCATAATGATGTTTCTTCATGGCATTGTCAATGTTGAAAACTAACTGATCTTCTCAAACTCTAAGAGTTAACTTTTCACCCTTAACATCAATTAATGTTAGAATCCTCCTCCATGTCCAAAATGACAAATTCAACCGATATGTAAAACTTTCCAACCTTCAAAGGCACATTCTCTAAAATCCCTTTTGGATATTTAATTGATCTATCTGCTAGCTGAAGAAAAATATGGGTTGGTTTAAGGTCTCCTATGTTGAGCTTTTCATATATGGAGAGGGGCATAAGGCTAACACTATCCCCTAAATCACATAATGCTTTTATAGAATATGATTTCCCAATATGACATGGAATTAAAAAACTTCTCAGATCTTTGAGCTTAGGAGGAAGCTTCTTTTGGAGTATGGCACTACACTCTTCTGTCAAAGCTACAGTCTCATGATCTTCAAGTCTCCTTTTATTTAAGAGAATTTCTTTCAAAAATTTTGCATAAGAGGGCATTTGTGAAAGGGCATCAATAAAAGGTACATTGATGTAAAGCTTCTTCAAAACTTCTAGGAACTTCCCAAATTACTTATCAAATTTGGCCTTTTAAAACCTTTATGGAAAAGGAAGTTGAGGTTTGTCCTCAACTTCTAGGAACTTCCCAAATTACTTATTAAGTTTGGCCTTTTGAAACCTTTGTAGAAAAGGAAGTTGAGGCTTGTAAGGCTCTAGAGGTATATACTTCTCTTCTTTCTCTTCAACCTCTTCTTTACTTTTTCTTGTATTCTCTTCTTTTTTCACTCTCTTATTTTTCATCTCCCTCAATAAATTCCTCATTTTTTCTTTTCTCAACTTTTCCACTCTTCTCATTATTTACTACCTTCCCACTCCTTAATGTGATAGCTTGACAGTGTTCCCTTGGATTTTCCAGTTGACTTGGAAGCTTTCCCATAGACTTTATACCTGAAGAACTTACTTGATGTGCAATCTAGTTTTCTACCATTCTATTTTGTGCTTACATATGTTCTAGCCTTGCTTTCACCTCTCTCATTTCTTTATCATACTTAGTTTGGTTAGCAAGAATTTGTCGTAACAAAGCTTCAGTTGTATAACCTTATTCTTATTATTTAGGCGGAGGTGCAAGATTTACATTCCTTTATTGAAAATTAGGCAATGGTTGCCTATTCTACTGATACGGATTCCCTTACTATTGTGGTTGAAAATTTTGAGTTGGAACTTGGTTTTGCTAACTGTCATATGAAAAATTCCGATGATACCTCCAAGCTAGATTATATGTCTGAAAGTGAGGATTGCCCATTTACTTATTTCCATAATTTCCTACATAAGCAGCCTGCTCACCATAATCTGCTCCACAGTTAGTAGTTCCTTCTACATAAGCAATCTATTAAGGGTTTCTAGAGGATGATGAAGTGACCAACATACTTAGATCTTCCATCATCTTTGCTAAGACATTTGTAAGTGCATCGAATTTGGCATTGATCATATTGAATGGATCAAGATCATACATTCTAGCAGCTTGTTTCTTTTGAGTTAGAGCTGGCTCTCTTGGACTACTCCAAAGATGAGTATTCTTTGCAATTTTCTCTAAAAGCTCATAAGCTTCATCCTCATGCTTAATAATGAATTCATCTCCAGTTTGAGCATTAATGATCCCTCTAATTGTAGGAGTAATATTTGTATAAAAATTCTAGTTAATCATCCATTTAGGAATGGTATGATGTGGACATTGTCTCTCTAACTCCTTCCATCTCATCCATGACTTATAAAGAGTCTCATCTTTTCTAGGCCTAAAAGCAGTCATTTGATTCCTCAATTCTTAAGTTTTTCTAGGTGGGAAATATTGTGCAAGAAATGCATCAGTGAGCTACTCCCAATTTGTAATTAAGTTATAAGGTAGAGAATCAAGCCAATCCAATGCTTTATCCTTCAAAGAGAATGGAAACAATTTCAGCCTTGCTGCATCATCAAATACTCCAGGTTGCTTTTATATATCATAGATCATAGCAAATTTCTTAAGATGGGTGCGAGGATTTTCTAAAGGATGACCCCTAAATTTAGAATTCTGAATCATCTGAAGTACCCCAAAATCTATCTTATAGCTATTTGCATCAAATCTTGGTCTTGCTGTACTCTCTCTCAAATCGTCAAAATGAGGGAATGCATGATCCATCATACTTCCCCTAGGCACATTAGTATTGACAACTTCTTCTGCACAAGCTTCATTCTCATTGTTTTGATTATTTACACCATTACCGCCACCACCAATTTTAACTCTTTCCTCAGCCATTTCTATTTCAGCTTCAGCTGCTCTCAAAGCTTCTTTTCTTCTTCTGGTTTCTTTCTTATTGGCTCTATAAAACTTTTCAATTTTTGAATTATATAAAAGAGATGTGTCACTTGTGTTCTTGGTTCTTCTTATAAAAGATTAAAATTACCTAAAAAGCATAATCAAATGCAAGTGAAAAATAATATAAAAATAAAATCTATAAACAACTAAAATAAACAAGAATTCAATTTTAAACAAACAACTCCCTAGCAATGGCACCAAAAACTTGATGTGGCCCAACCGCAAGTGCACGGGTCACTCAAGTAGTATAGATAAAGATATCGTTCTCTCGAGGAATTGAATTAATAATTGAAATTTTTTTATATAAAAAAAATACTAATCTAAACTAAATTTAGACTAACAAGTATTTAAATGAAGAGATTGGGAATTGAAGGACATATTTGTAAATTTAATAAAGAAAATGCTTTAATAGAAAATTTCACTAGAATTATGAGAAATAAATTGAGCTAAATACAATATGGCAAGAATTAAAGTAACAAGCAATCAAAATAAATTGACAATTAATAATAATAAAAAAAGGTGATTTCGGAGTTTAGGAGTTCATATTTAAGCTATTTTGGGATTTAAAATTAGTTATCCAAACATATAGAAATTATGAGTTTCAAGGAGATTAATTCTCAGATCCTTTGAAAACTCTTTTAAGTAAGACAAAAAGTGTCTTTCTTAACTTAATCCTACTTTTATGGAGTTAAAATTAACTAAGACATATTAGGTTCTTTAATCAATCTATTAATTCTCTTAATCCTTAGTCTATTTCTAAATCTAAGTTAATTAAGTTCAATTCTTGATTATCTATCACTGAGTTTTCCCCTTTTGGTGCTTCAACCAAGGATTATGAACAATACTTAATGGAATCCTACACTAAGCATGTCATTAGGCTCACAAGAAATGGATAAAACCTCTTAATAACCATGAAATCTGGATTAACTAGCTCAAATCCATAAAATATCTTAAATATTACATACCCAACTCTAGAATCTTAGAAGAACTACTCACTACTCATGTTTTATACAAATATTCTAGCAAAAGAAGAAATAAAAGATAAAAAGAAAATTAAAATTGAAGAAACCTGATGAAAGAAGAGTAGAAAATTGCGAAGATGAAGAAGAATTGAAGCTTCAGATAGAAATAACGAGATTAGCGGCTCCTTTTTTCTTCTCCCTTGTAAATCTTTTCTTCTTTTAGCAAAAATGAGGTAATAATGCTTTTATATCCTCTAACATAAACCCTAAAAAAGACTAAAAATGGTGTGTGGTTGTCACACCCTACTCCTTAGTAAGATGTAACATGATCCCGTAGTACATCTAATGAATTATCGTACTTCGCCTACCATTAACCCATTAAATATACTACAAGGGATTTTAAAACACTTTTCTTACTTTTTGAAAGTGGTGAGCTTTTATAGCAGGTATTAAAAACATTTTATTGAAGTTTAAAAACTAGTTAAAATTTTTGTCTATTTTTATTTTTACGCAAATTTTGGAAAATTTTCTGCAGAGTGTCATTTATATTTGGGAAAAACAGTTTTTCAAACACATAAAAAAAACACTTTCAATATTTTCAAAACAACCATAACTCCAATACACTTATTTTCATATCCTCATTCATCATAATCAATTCAATTCACTTATCAAGCCAAACTCATCATAAAAGAAACTGTCCATAATTTTCAATTTCCAGAAGAAAGTAAATAATACATTCCTTAAGGTACTAAAATTATTATTACAATTAAATTTGCATTTCCATTACACACCCAAAATAACATTTCAAAAGTTTTATACATCTGCTCAAATAATTTACACACATATATTTATATGCATATTTAAAATCTAATATACAAGGGTATACCTATAATATACCCGAGCCTAGTCACAAGCAGTCTTCAAGGTGCAGCTGCAGGAATCTCACTCAACTACTCTATCTTTACTCTCACCTGCAACAACATACAAAGCTATCGCTGAGTGGTGAACTCAATGGTGCACAACTATAATTTAAAATGTAATACAATATACATTGACATAATTATACCAAAATTTTGAAATTTCGAAATTTAACCAACTTCCAAATGTCAAAATTTTCATTGCCAATAATAATAATCACTTGTTAAAATAACCTTAATCAAAATTTCAATTTGTCAAATCACAACTCAACAATAAAAAATAATTCCTGCAATTATGGAAATAATCAAATTATTTTAACAAAATTATTTGTGCACAATCTCATTTAAAATCACAATTTCTTATCTATCAAAACCCATTCTTTATCTCACTAACTATGCAAGACTAATTCGAAAGGGCCATTTTCGGGGTGATTCTAACTCCCTATGGTCGGGGAGGTCGAATCTGGATTCTAACTCCCTATGGTTGGAGAGGTCAAATCATCGTGGATAGTACACAACACAATAATGAAAATTCTGATGGGTCCATAATAATTACTTAGATCTAACCTCTAATAAGAGGAGAATCTAAGCTTGTGCACATATCATGGTATTCTAAACAAAACAAAGCTAACTCCATTGTCTCCTCAACAAATGAAAGAGACGGGTAATAACCTAGTCAAGCATCTATAGTGAGATATAAAACAATATCATGCATTTATTTGTCTTTTTTGTGAGCATAAATCACAACACAATGTTAATTCAAAATCAATTCCAATATTCCATAACTTCTTATGCTCATCGCAATCCAAAATAGAATTTTGTATTTTTATTCATACAAACTGCCTATCACAATTCAAAACATAATTTATCCAGTCTAAAATAATATTCAATAATTATTGAAATAATATTTCACAAAATTAAACTCATGCTTGCTATACCAATTTCAATAATCATTGAAATAAATCCCATAATTGATAAACATAGTGCATAAGGAAGAATAAAATCATTTAATTACGTAAAATATTCAAAACAAATTCAATCCAAAACTAGTTGTGCACAAATCTCTTTTGTCAACTCAATTTACTCAAACTTTCGTTTCTCCTTCAAAGATCCCTTTCCAACTGAAACACATAAATTTAAAGTGCTTTAGTATCTATTTCTAATACTTAAATTCCAATAATTAATTCATATATACTTAATTCTAGCCCGAATATACTTAAACTAACGTTTTTAGATATTTTCATTTCGGGATTACTATTCACGATACTATTCAAGTCAATTTGTAGACTTTCTTATGCTTAATAGGTTTATTAGTTCTAAATGCACCCATATACCACATTTTGGGTATCAATTTTGTTGACATTGATTGCCAATTCAATTTCTAAGTCTCCTAAGAGAAATTACAATTTTTCAGCTTTAGTCCCCTGTTTTCTACTGTTCCATTGGTCAAGTTACTGTGGTAATTTGGCTAAGTTTTCTTCATAGAAGTTGTTCCTTATTGTCTTAACTTTATTTCCCTTTTTGAATCACTCCATTTGGAGTTTTGTAGCCCAAGTTATGCCTATTTTTTTAAGGCTGGCCGGATTTGGTCCAAACCCAGAATTCTGGGCATTTTCTGGATATTGGCAGTTTTTGTATACTGACTTCAGGTGAGTTTTTGGATAGGTTATAGTCAAAATTTGGGTTTATTTTCTTCATGAAAGTTGTAGGGCTATGTCTCAGATTTCCATCGGTATAAAATTCAGGTCATTTGGACCTTCCTAGACCAAGTTATGATCATTTACGTAACTACTGTTCATTTGGTCATTTTTATACAGGTCAGTGTGCCCTAATCCGGAGTTGGCCTAATTGTTCACTAAGTTATGGTCACTTTCTAGGCATGATTCCTAAATGAAAAATGTGCCATTTTGTGTCTAGTTTCATTCCCAATTGGCCTCACACCAATTGGGTTGGTAAATTTTCAATTTTCATCCCTGAAAGGGACCTAGGTTAAGCTGCCTGTAGAATGATCCTAACCAATCTGAATTGAAACTTGGTTCCAACAATTCATACACACCACAAATGGTCACAATTGACCATTTCTCAACTCAAGTAAGGTCAACTACATCCATTGACCATTTTCTATAATTTTTTCTCCCAAACCCTAAGTCAAGAACCCTAATTTTCTAAATTCCTCAATTCATGCAATTTAAACATACAAATCACCTATACAACATTAATTCACCAAGCTAAACACCATCAAAACCCTAGGGTACCATGGCTGCTGAAGTTTCTTTATTCCCATACAAGCATGAATTCTTCACTTTTCTAAGTAATTTTCACTTGTTCAATGTTAATTCTATAAGCATAAATCAATTTAAGTTAGGAGAGAGATTTACCTCATATGGAGCTTTTCAATTCTCTAATTTTTCTCTTCCTTCTTGCTCCCAAAGAGTTTATCTAGCTCTAAGGGTAAGGTTTAGTGTTGGGATTTGGGGGATTTATGGAAGGGAACTAAAGAAATTCAAGCTTTTTATTCTTCAACAATGGTGGAAGATGAAGGAAGAGAGAAAGAAGAGCCCCTCAGGTAAAATAAGAACAGCCCCCACATTCAAAGCCCCCTTTTTACCATTAGCAAGAACTTGTTTCAGTTGCATATTATAAGGAATTCGAACAACTGCTTCAAATCTGATTCTGGAAGTACCTTGTGGAACCTCAATATCCACGGGTTTATTAGCTAAATGACAATTGGCACATACAATACGACGGTTGCTTCCGTGGATTTTCATAACCTCTTTGTGCAAAAATGGGATATGCATTTGAAATGGATGCCCAAGTTATTATATATATCATGAGCGATACGGAAATGGAACGAGTAATCTCTTCCTTTATCCAAGAAAAGGTCTTTCTGGTTTGCATGGTCCAATCATTGATCCTGAAAATTTCTACAATAAAATTAGGTAGGTCGCTAGTATAGTTCCCTATCCACGATACTGCTATTTACTGAAATATTTTTACTAAAATAGAAAATATAGGAAGAGAATCCCTTGGATGTATAGAAAAAAGAAATATGTATATATAAAGAAAGATTTTGAATGTTTTACTTATGTACAAAATAACAAAGATTCTAATTGGATTCATGGATCATTTTTCAGTCATTCATTGAATGATAAACCACTACAAGTGACGGAGATACACGATTTAAATAACGGAAAATCCAATATTTAAAAATGGTATCGAGAATGACTGGAAAAGTGGAAACAAGGCCAGATATAATTTGATCGTTATGAGCAAATCCAAAATCTTTGTAGACGGATTCACGGCAACAATGAAGAAGAGAAGACCAATTTTCATTTCTTTATAATTTTTTTATTTTTACCTCTTATTTGACTTGGTCAAATTAAGTAATGAAATTAAAATTAAATATGAAGTCATGCTTATGTCACTTGATGATGTCATTAATTTATTTTCTTTTCTTTTTCTTCTCTTATTTTTCCCATACTTCTTTAATTTAATTCTATATTCTGAAATTTTCATTTCTCATATTTTATTGAACAGTTAGATCAGGAGTCAGCTCTAGGGGTGAATTGACCAAATCGCCCCTCGCCGGTTCAATCCGGTTTGCAAGTTATTCGCTATTTCTTTCAGATCTTTGACCTAATTATTTGACCTACTTAAAAATTCTTTTTCGTGATTTTCTCTTTTCCACTGTGTTTGTAATAGTCCTTAGGACCGTGGCGTCACATTTTCTGATTCGAAATTTGAGTTTAGATTGACCTCGCAGTCATTTCCCGAGAAGGTCACCCATCGCTGTGACTCCCGGCTCATTTAACTTTTTATGCTTTGTTTTTCTTCTTTATACTTAACTATTTGGCAATTACTAATTATTTGCGTTCAAGGCTTATCTAGGTATCTTAGACGTGGTTCTAATCCCTTTAATTGTCCGGACCGATAACGGTCACTGAAACAATAAAATATACCATGCTATGCAAATAGGGGTGTTACAGTGGTGAGGTCATACACGTGTGACAAAATCTTGCATCTTCAGCCAATTAATGAGGAATTGCATAGCCAGAGTTGTGCCCATGTAGCATCTTATGCAGAGTCGGAACTGGAAAGAATGAGTGAAGAGAAGTTTGCATAGCCATGCAAGTCCCTATGCATGTTTTAGTGAGCTTCAAAGAGTTTACATGAAAGTGCATAGGCTACGCTGAAGGTTATGCACATTTCAGCAAGCTTGAGAGATTTTTCGGTTAATTGCATAAGCTATTACATAACCTATGCATGAGGCTATGCAGGTTTTGGCAAGGTTGAGTTCATCCTCCGTGAAGGTGCATAAGCTATGTAGGAAGCTATGCACATTTCGGCAGACTTGCAATACTTCTCCAGTCTCTTGCATAAGATAGTGCATAGCCTATGTACTAGGCTATGCAACTTTTGGCAACTTAAGAATTTCTTTGATTTTCTAGGCACAAGCTGTATAGGCTATGCAACTCCTTATGTAACTTTGCGCGGCCATAAAAAAAATCTTCAATTTTAGGCTTCATTTTTACACTTTTAGACCTAGAATTCACTTCTCACTTGCACAATTACCTTTTAGTCCCTCAAAATACCATTTTATCTACAAAACAAAAGCATAATTATGAATTAATCCAAATTTTAATAATTATGAAAAATTAATTAAATAACTAATAAAATTAACCAAAAATGCCTAACAAATGGATAAAATAACTATGAAACTTAACCTAAATGACTATATAAAATGCATATATCAATTAAAAGTGAAAATTTAATTGGCAATTATATAAACTTTAGAATTTAATTAAAAAAATTACTAAACTTTAAACTTTTTTTAACAATTAACTCAATTCTTAATTTAAACAAGCCCTTATGCACACATAATGTGCTTGTTTGCTCGTAAATTTGATTGAAATATTGAACTTTTTAATGGAAATGACGAATTTTGATTTCTAACGTTTAAAAGAAAAAAAATTCAGTCAAGCACGTACGCATATAGAGAATTAATTAGCTAAAAAAAAGAAATGTTAATGTAAGGAAAAAAAAAAAACATGTTGGATCCAACAAGCGGTGGAGAAAAATGGCAATCATCAGTGTTTCACATTAATGCTTTGAGATATGAAGCGATAAAAAATCCAAATTGGGGACCAGTGCCAGCCTAACCTTATCACAGCATCTCAAAGGACCTCACAAGTTGATGCTATTTGAAATGTCGGACATCGACAATGAAACTATAGGGGCAAAGTTTTACACCATTTTCCAAGTCGATTTTAATTTATTTGATTCAAAATAATTTATAATTATTTTAATTTATATAAAAATACAAAATTATTATTCAAATTTAAACAACTCAAAATTTACAAATTAACGATTAATTTGATAATTTGTGTGAACCGATTTGAAATTTATTTGTTTAAATTAATTTAATTAATTCACATTTTGATAAAAAATTAAATTAATAAAAATTAATTTATCTAAATCAATTAACATTTTGGTTCAAAATTACCTATAATATTCAAATTGATTCGAGTATGATTTAAATTTTTTTTTTTTATAATGATTCGATTAGTAATCCAAATTAAACCATAACACGAAATAACTGACATGAAAGTTAATTTTATATTAGTTAATTTTATCATATTTTAACATTACCTTATGGCTTCAATTTATCACAAGGCAAAAAATTACTAAATTTCAATTTCTATTCATTGATATTGGCAAATTTCAAAAGGCAATTAGTCTAATAAAATAAAATAAAATAAAATCACTATATAAATTTGATATAGTGATTCATAGAAATATAAATTAAATTCGAATTATTTTATTTTTCAAAATGAAATTAAATAAATGCATTGAATATGGCTACATTTTAAACACCATATGATCATAAGTAAAATTAAGCCTCATAAATCAGTGATGAATATTAAAGGTGGAAATTTTCCAGCACTCAACTTCATTCGAAGCAACCATTGAGCGTGATTACCTAATGGTTAACTTAGTGAGTTGATTTTATCCCACCCTGATTTGACTCCCCGCACAAGCATGATGAATAAATATTGCCTCTGTTTAGGAGTGCAATAGGAGGAGGTTACGGGTTGTCCAATGGTTCGTCACATTGAGTGCTCTTTCGGGTTCAGTGGTATATCCCTTCTAATGTTATTGGGTTAAATCAAAGATATTAACTGGTAACCCCCGACTAGGGCCTAAGGGACCTACAACTGTCATACTCGGAGAGTACTATTTTTTTTAGATAAAAGAAGAAGAAAATTCGTTCGAAACCATTCATAATGCATTTAAATTCCCCTTAAAGTTAAAATTGTCTATATTTAAATAATTCATAAAATTAATGATCCACTAAATAACTCAAGTCGTAACTAATTTATTTAAACTTAATCCAATTATTTTAAATTTAATTTAAATAATTTAATTTTTAAATTAATTTTTCTTAAGAAACCAATATTTTGATTAAAAAATCAATAATTTATAGAATGACCCAAGCCCTTTTTTCCTTGCATAGCAGTCTAATTGATAACTTAAATCAATTTATAACCCAAAATATTTCAATAATCCTAATCCTAAATAATATAAATTCAAATTATCCAAAACTTGTGGGACTTTACTCGCTGCGTCATTGATGAACTTTGTTTCCTATTCTTAAAAATGATGAAGCCTAACTCGCCCCAAAAAAATTAGATTAAAGGAGAAGTGCTCAAGATTTTATAAGAAGTACATTACCTATGTTCAAAAGCTAGCTAAAAGGAAAGAGTGTCCAAAGTTTATAAGGGGCACATTACTTGTATAACAAACTAATGTGGGATATTAATACATACCTCTTGTGCTTATGATCGAAGACCTAGAGTGTGAAATATTTATAGAAGGCCTAATATTGATTAGAAAAATTTTGATGCCATCTTAAAAAAATGGATCAGGCCTAACTTTCCTTAAAAAGTTTACTCAAGAGGGAGAGTGCACGAGACTTTATAAAAGGCATATTATGCTTATCCCACACCGATGTGAGATATTGACACCTGTTGTTTTTACGTGGATGCAAAATTTACTCTCTATGAATCCAGTTCAAATGTAGTTAATTTTCCAGGATGATGATATTCACAAATGGCAAGTGAAAGAAGGTCCCATTAAAGTCATGAATAATTGAAGGGCCAATTACTTTAAATTGAACGCAAATAATGGCAAAAAGAATCGACACGACAATGGATTGTCAAATGAACACTATCGTTTAAAATGGTACTTTTCGACATTATTGCTTTCAATTTAAGTTGTTCATTGGACACCTCTAAAATTGAGAGGATATTATTGCATTTAAGAAGGTATTTGACGTCAAATTTGTTAGATGCGGTTACCTTCCAATTTTTGGTAATGGATAGCTTTTGTCATTGTCTTTGTCATTTTCATTTTGATGATTACCTTAATGAACCGGAAGTTTTTGGGCAAAAGTCTTATTTTGTTAAATACTTAAAATATCATTGACTATTTCATTTGTGGTTTTTATTGAATCCCAAATTGCATAGGCTTCATTTTCGTACGTGTTTATTGTTTGGTAAATGTCCTTATCTTTTGAATTTGGTGATAGTTTTTGTGAGAACATAATTGGCTCATATTTACAGCTTGATAGTTGCAGCGAGAAAATTATTAGCATGCAAATTGCCCTTGGTTTAATAATTCTTAGTCGAATAATTTTTTTTAAAACAAATAATTAGGATTTAATTGATTAAATTCAAAACAATATAAATAACAAAAGGAGCATGAGACCTCTTGATATAACACAAACTGTCACAACCAACAAAGTATAATATAATTTTAAAGTGGTAGAGCTCTTTGAATTTTTCAGTCTAGCCTAATTATCCAAGAACGTGTTGTATATGATGAACACCAAAAAATTGAACCACTAATTTTACTAAAGGAATAGGTCACACTATCATACCCCAATAGAAGAGATCAATATCTACCAAATAATTATACACCTATCTAAAAATAAAAACAAAATAAAACAAGCACTCCATATAAGATGGAGACAAACATTAACCTTAACAAATAATAAAATGTCTCTCAACCAAGGATCATTGGCTCGTTTGATTAACTTCAAAGCATATATTCAGTCTCCTAAAATTAGATCATTGCAGATGCAGATATAGAACAGATATTCATAGAATACATGAAAAAGATAAAAGTGAAGCAAAGAATACGGAGTTTCTCCAGCCATGAAGTCAGCTACTCCCCTATGAAGCCAAATCTGAGTATAATATTTTTGCAGTGTTGGGATAGAAAAATCGATTACCTGTACCAGACGGTACTATTGTTGATAAATTTTAATCAGAATAATTTTAAAAAATAAAAATAAAAGTAATCCCAATTGTCAATAAAGTTAAAATTGTTCTATTTATCATTAGATAATAACAAACTATTATAAATAGCTTATATGTTAGATAGTATAGAGAGAAAGAATTCCTATATTGTTAAAATATAAGAAAGTGAAGGAATGACAAGACTGAAATGTATATAGAATTATATATATAAATAAATATATATTATATTATTATGGCACTTGGCACATATATGTGTAAAATAAAATAATTATTTTATTTTAATTTTCATAAATAAATTACGAACATATGTGTTTATTAACAAGTAGATATGTTTATTAATAAATATACATGTCAATTCTATACAAACAGTCACAAATGTTTATATAGGTGTCTGTTAATAAACAGACATGTCTATTGTATACAAATAGTCACAACTTTTGTATAGGTGTCTGTAAAAAAACAGAAATGTCTTTTACACAAACAGTTGTATCTATTGAAAATAGATAAATGTGTCTATCTAGAAAATATGCTATAACTTTTCCATTCTCTATAAATATGAATGAGTTTTTTAATCCAGATATATACTACTTCTACTTTTTCTTCTTTTCTTCTAGTCTCTCTAAATTCAGTTCGTATAAAAAGTTCTTAAGGAAAATCTTCAAAAGTTATTGTCTGCAGATTTCAAGCTTTATTGTATCCTGAGGGTATATTACTATAATCTTGCAGCAATCTAGTAGGGGCAATTAATACCTTAAAGATAGTGATTCACCACGCCTCAAAGCCTATTCTACATCCACTGTCTTAATAATTTTAAGGTATTAATCGCAATGGAGTCTAAGGCTATTTCCGTGATGAATCAAGAGTTCATGAAACTTGATCGTTTTAAAGAACAAATTATGTTCACTGAGAAGGTGAAAGGAGATCCAAAAAAGAAGATGAATTGCCATGCAAAGGTGATATTCTCAACAACTCATCAGATAGGCTATAAGATTTGTTTACCTCTGTTAAATCTCCAAAGGAAATATGGAATTCATTAGAATTTGAATACAATAAAGAAAAAGTATAGATAAATTTCTCATTATGAAATATTTTGAATTCTAAGTACTTGATAATATGCCTATTATGCATAAGTCCATTAGTTGCATATCTTTGTTTGAAAGTTTAAGGATTTGAAAGTGGTAGTTCCTAAATCACAATAATTAGGAGGAATAATAGCACATCATATTTCTAGTTTGAATGATTATAGGAAGAAATTACTGTATGCCACATATGACTTTTCTCTTAAACAGATTCAGAAATACTTACACATTAAAAGTTTTTTATGTGATAATTTATCTTTATGTTAATGGCATGCTTATAATTAGAAGAAATATAAGGTTATATTATAATGCTAAAGCTCATGGTAAATGTGTTAAAGAAGGTAATAAGATTTATATGCATAAGTCGAAAACACTTTTTATATGCATAAATCATAATTCATATTGATTGTGTTTATCACTAACTAGGTGGGGATATTGTTAAAAATATTAGTGATAGGAAAATTTGTCTCATTTTGAAAGAGTTATGTCTGTTCATTAAAAGGCATCAAAATGAACTATTTATTACTGATAGTTATATCTGTTTTAAAAAGTGTAAATGAATAAATATAATTATTGTAAGAGATATAAAGTGAATAGTTGTATCTATTCTAAAAGGTATAAGTAAACAAATATAATTATTCTAATAAATATAAAGTGAACTGTTGTATATATTTTAAGAGACGTAAATGCTTTATAAATAGCAGTTTGGAACGAAAAAAAATTCTATTAACTTTTCTCTTTTGTCTCTTCTCTTCATTTCTACCTACAATCAACATTATTATTCTTTAATTTATTCTTGGGAGAATTTTAAAATTACTGTCTAGAATTATATTTTAGTTATTATCCTGAAGGGATCTGCTTAAACTACCCAGTTATAACATAGTGGGGGTTTTGCTCTTTGCTAATCTCATTATATTGAGAAAATATTAAATAAATTTAATTATTTAAAAGTCAAAGAAGCAAAAAATTTCATATGATGTTTCTTCCAAATTAACTGAAAAATTCTGGTAGGGCAATTGCTTAAATTGAGTATACTAATATATTGATAGCTTAATGTATGTTATGTATTGCACTAGACTTGATATTGATTTTGCAGTATGTAAATTATCAAGTTATACTAGTAATATTAGTATGAAATATTGGTCAGAAATTTTAAGGGCTTTTGGATATTTAAAAGAAATTATAAACTATGGATTGTTCTGTGATAAATTTTCAATTTTGTTAAAACCATATAAAGAGTTGTATCCATGCAAAGAGTTGTGTCCCTTAGTCAAAAGATGTAACTAAATGAAAAGATGATATTCTTCTTAATAGTTACATGCATGAAGAGATGAATTTATTGGCCAAAAGGTTAGTACATTTTGAGTAGTAAATATAAGAGCCTTACAAGTCATTTGTAAGAAGTGATAAAAGGACAAATGAGTATGCATTTGTGTGTGTGTGCAAGTTTAGTTTGGTTCTTTATTTTTGAATGCTCTCATTTTAAACAAGTTATGGAGCAATTTATTTCTGCAAATAAGGTACATATCTAGACTGTGAATTATTTGTGTAATTCATGTTATAAACATGTGATTGCATGGTAGACTAGTGAAACAATTATAATGGAGATACTATAGTTATACAAATGTCAATTAGATAACTAGTGCTAGGAATAATAAGTCAACTTTTGGTTGAGTTTCCACTTTAGGTGGAGATGCTGTTTCTTTGGCATCAAAGAAATAAACTTGTATAACTCATTCTATGGTGGAATCCAAATTTATAACTTTGGCAAATATTGGTAAAGAAGCAGAATGGCTGAAAAACTTGTTACCAAATATTAAGTTGTGGCCACAACTTGTGCCATCTATTTCTTTATATTGTGATAGTCAAATCATGATGGCTAAAGCTTATAGTAAAATATACAATTAAAAGTATATACATATAAGCTTAAGACATAAAAATATAAGACAATTAGTTTCCAATGGTGTTATTACCATGTTTATATTAAATCCTATAATAATCTAGCAAATCCTTTAATAAAAGGGCTCTCGATAATTATGATCATAAGTACATGTGCTAATTAGGATTTAGAATATTTCATTAAATTTACTACTGATGAGAACCATACTTTATAGTATTATTACTAAATAAAGTTTAAAGGGTAACAACAAGTCATTAGTAAATGTTGTAATTAAGTATTTAGTGTACTAAGTTAATGAAATGAGGATGAGTATTTATACTTTTAATGAAGTTTAATATTATTATAAAAGAAACTTCACCTATATGAACATAGGAAGTGGTGCCGCTTCAACAAAAGTGAGAATAACTTTTGTAAATGTTCATGAAAACAGGAGGTAGCACAAGGCCATATTCGTGCTAAAATTTTAGTAAACTTTTTAAGTCGAACTAATTGATTCGTGTGTGTAGTATTTCCGGTTCTATTTAATACGAATCTAGGTTTAAGCTAAGGCCACCATAATTTCTTTAGAACTTTGAAATACTTACACTAAAGAAAAGTTTAAATCGAAAGATACTTTTCATTATGCATGAAACAATGGGATCTAACAGTACAAGCTAAGTGGGGGATTATTATAAATAGCTTGTATGTTAGATAGTATAGAGAGAAAGAATTCCCATATTGTTAAAATATAAGTGAATGAATGACAAGAGTGAAATGTGTATAGAATTATATATAAAAGTAAATATATATGTAACGCTCTCACTTTAGGTAGTCCATACATTCTACTGTTCTAGAAACTAACGTCTTTCTAGAGAGTTAGAATGTCTGGAACTATATTTAAACTAGAGTGAGGAGTCATAAATAACCCAAAATAATAACAAGAAAAATTAAGAAAAATTTTAAGAAATGAAATGCAAGAAGGTTAAACAAGCCGAAGTTACAGCGATGGGTAACCTTAACGGGAAGCGACTGTGAAGACAGTTAGCAACTCTAGACCCGTAGAAAACCCTGTGAAATAATTATTAGGACTTAAGTGAAGGATTTATAAGGTTTAGACGACAATAGAATGCCAACAAAATATTAAAAAAAATATATTAATTACGTAAATCTGTACAGACAATTTTAGTTCATTAAACAAAACAAAGGGCATTTTGGTCATTTCACCTTCAAAGATGATTTTTGACCAACTTCTCCATTTAAGTAAGTGAGGTATATGACATAAAATATGAATAAATATTGATATAAATTTAAATAAAAATAAAATTAACAAAAGAAAGAAAAAAAATAAAAATTAAATTTATAACCTAAGCATGATGCAATTAAAAATTTTCCACCATTCAAAATTAGACAAGCACTTATAAGAAAGAATAAAAGAGAAAATCAAACAAAATTTAACTCATCTTCCTCAGCTTCACAAGCTAGCCGAACCAACTCTTCTTCTTCTCCTCCATTTTCTCTATTCTTCGAGCTTGAATCCCCTTGTTCTTCACCCAAAAACTCAAAGCCCCAACACTAAAAGCAATCCTTGGATCCTCCTAGAGTGTTTGGCTGTTAAGAAAGGGAAAGAAAATTGAAGTTTAGCAAGGAGAAAATTCTGTCTAGTGTGGTAAGTGCATTTCAAGTTTCAAATTCTTTGAAATTCCTTGAATTAACTCTAATTGTGATTGAATGGAAGAAGAATTGATGAAATGGATGCATGGGTGAACAACTTAGATTTTGGCCAGCCTTAGGATCACTAGGATTTTGATTAAATTGATTTGATTAAACTTGTTCACAAGTGATAGGTAATAGGTATATGCATATATATATGATTGGTTATTGGTTATGATTTGTGTTGCTTGAATATGGAAATGTGGAAATTAGGGTTTAAGCTAAAATTAGGGTTTTGTCAAATTGTTGTTGAATTGATATTCTTAAGGTCAATTAGTGACCATTTGACATGGTTTGACCTTAAAATGGAAGTGATTGTGGCATTGAATCATGAATGGGAGGTGCTGCCTTTTTGCTAGAAATTCTGGACTTTGAGTCCAGTGAGTTTGGGTAGCCATAAGTTAAATTGTGTAGCTTCAATTAGTATAAAGCCAATTGGAGGTGAAAATAGGGACATAATGCCACATTTCTCATGAAGAGACTCTGCCCATAAAACCAACACAAAGTAACCTAGAAATTACTTGAATCCGAGTAACCAAAATCTGGACCAGGAAAAATGATTATATGAACAGTATTTGTTCAAATGGCCATAACTTTGTGTATAGAGGTACAAATGACCTGATTCTTGAACCCATGGAAAGCTTAGACATATTTGAACAACTTTCATGAAGAACAAAAATCAAAATTCTGACAATAACCTAATCAAATTGCTAACCAAAGTCAGCACACCAAAACTACTAAAACCAAAATTTGCCCAGAAATTATGGACATGGATCAATCCGGCCAATTATGGTAAAAATGCCATAACTTGAGCTACAAAAACTCCAAATGGAGTGATTCAAAAATGGAATTAAAGTAGAGACACTAAGAAACAACTTTGATAAAGAAAGTTTAGCCAAATTCCTACTATATATTAGTCCAATGGAATAGTAAACATAAATGACAAAATCTGAAATTTTGAAATTACTTCTATAAAGCTTTGAATTTCAATTAGCAATTAATGCCAACAAGTTTATAACCCAAAATGTGGTACTATTATGAAATTATAATTTGTATACCTATTATTTATGAAAAAGTAAAATATTTACATGAATAGTAAAATGAATAGTAACTACAATAACATCAAATGCAAGGAATCAAAACCTAACTTTGCTAATATGCCCTAGTATGCCTAGTATGATTGGTTTGGATAGGTTGTCATGCTAATAGGATTCTGATTGTAGTACTGTTATGGGTTCGTGCCATTTCGTGATTTATGGCTCTTATTGCCATTTTGTGATATTATGGCCTTTGGCCATTTTGCTATTCTTTGACATACACGGCTCTATACCCGATTGTTATTATGGCTTGTTAGCCATTCTGTTGTACACCTGGCAGATACTATGTAACTGATGGTGTGATGACCTAAGGTACTTGGATACCCAGTGCCAGTTTACCCATTTATCCAATCCAGTCGACTTGTATAGGTTACTTGGGCATGAGAGTAAATCCTAATAACTTATAAACAAATAATGAATATAAAAACCATTAAATTAAGTATATTATAAATAATTATCAAAAACACAGTTTGTGTAGAAAAATAGTAAAATTTTCTTATTTTAATTATTCTGTTTATTGTTATCTTATATTGGCACCACTAAGCTTTATGTTTAACACGTCGCTTTTTGCCATGCGTAGGTACTGGAGATCAAAACAAAGAGCCTAGTAGACCTTAGACTGGGAGATTGAGATTTTGATCTGCATTGGGTCCACAGTGTCACCTCATCTAGTAGTGCGTATTTTAGTAGACCCCACTAGTTTTGTATTTTATTTTCTTGGACTTTGTAATTAGATTATGGACATGTAATGTAAATTATATATTTGCACATTATGTAAATTAATAATATTTGAAAATTTTCTTTTTGAATTATTCATGAATGAATGTGATTAGATGATAATATGTGTTCGGAATGAGAATAGAGATGAAATAATTGATTGAAAATTTTAAGATGATGTTGAATTTGTGAAAAATCTATATGTTTGAAATTATGAAGAATTTATATACTTGAAAATATTGTTAAGATTTTAAACAGGTGAAAATTGTCAAAATTGTGAATAATTTGAGGGAAACTCCATCAGTTTCTCTTATTGATAAATTAAATCTTAGAAAATAAAATTAAATGTGAATATTAGGAAAGGTAATAAGATAAGTTAAGGCGCTCCAGCACCGAGTGTGACATATCTTGCTTGGCTACACTGTAGACGGGTAAGGGATGTCACATTTATTGGTATCAGAGTACGATTTAGGCGTTTTTGGATTTAGATAGAGTACATACCATGCATTACATTTGTAAGAGTTGAGGTGACACTAATGTAGATCTATTTATTTTTTATTATTTTGGTTAGGATATGGATCCGACCTCACAGAGAGCAGTAAAAGAAGAGGTAGAGAGTCATGCTCCACTAATGGCTAAAGCTGGAGGCAGAGGAGAACCTGCTCCATCAATGCAAGAGGTACCTACTCAGCTTCAGCAGGCTTTGTTTTAGCAAATGACATAATTTTTCAAGCAGATGACTGAGGCCATTCCTCAACCTCAGCAACTACCACGAAAGTCCCATTTGGAGAAGTTAAGAAAGTACGGGGCTGTGGACTTTCTAGGAAAGAAAGAAGATGATCCGGCAACAGCTGAAAATTGGTTAGAAAGGATAGAAAGAGTCCTTAGGTAGCTCCACTGCACCCCAGAGCAGAACTTAGAGGGTGTTATGTCCCTACTTCAGGATGATGCCTATCAGTGGTGAGACATAGTATCCAGGGAGGTGAAACTAGACCAGATAAAAGGGGAATTTTTCCTCACGGAGTTTAGAAAGAAATACATTAGTAATGTGCATCTGGAAGAGAGGGGAAGGAAATTTATTAGTTTAAGGCAGAGGCAGCTGTCAGTGGTAGAGTATGAAAGAGAATTTATCAGATTGAGCAAATATAAAAGAGAAATAGTTCCCACAGAGGCTGAGAGGTATGGAAAATTTGAAGAAGGGTTAATGATAATATCAAATTGCTTATTACTGCATTGAGGATCACGGACTTTGGTCAGTTGGTTGAAGCTGCACTGAAAGTTGAAAGGGTCAGAATAAATGAACAGAGCCAAAGGGATAGACAGCAGAAGAGAGGTCCGGGTCAGACCAGTTCTTTCTCTACACCTAGTAAGAAGTTCAGAGGTCCTCAATCTCAGGGCCAAAGTCAGACACAAGGTCAAGGCTAGTTCCAGAGGACCGGATCTCAATTCACACTTAGGAGAGGCCAATCCACACCATCAATGGGCAGCTCTCTAGGGACGGTGTATAGGGGACCAGTCCCAGCAGTCTCTTCAGCATGTCCACACTGCCATAAGTGTAACACCCTCACTTTAGCTAGTCCGTGCATTCAACTGTGCCGGTGACCAATGTCTATCCGGACAGTTAGAATGATTGGAATTATACGTAAACTAGAGTGAGGAGTAATAAATAGTCAAATAAGTATAAGAAAAATTAAAGAAAAATTTTAGAAATAAAATACAATGAAGTTAAATGAGCCGATGCCCTAGCAATGGGTGACCTAACGGGAAGTAGCGGTGAAGACAGCTAGTAACCCTAAACCCGAGGAAAATTCCATGAAATAATTTTTGGGATTCCAGAGAAGAGTCATTGAGGTTTCAACGGCATTAGAATGCCAAGAAAATGCTTAAAAAATTTTTTAAATTGGTACAGATAATTTTAGTTTGTTAAGCTAAACGGAGGGCATTTTGGTCATTTCACCTTCAGAAACGATTTTTAACCAATTTGTCTAATTAAGTAAATAAATTATATGACATAAAATGTGAATAAATATTACTAAAAATTAAATTAAAAGTGAGTAGAAAAGAAAAGAAAATAAAATGAATTAAATGGGACTTATGACATCACCATGATGTCATTAAAATGCCCTCCACCAATCACAACTCAACAAGCCATTATAAATCAAATAAAAAGGGATAAATTGAGACAAAAATAAAAACACAAATCTACCTTCTTCATCTTCAACCAGCCGACACACCTCTCTCAACCTTCATGAGTGTTGTTTCATCTCTCTCTTCCATATCCCATGAATTCTCACTACTAAACCCTAGACATCTTTCATTAAAACTTGTCTATACCTCTTGGGAAAGTGTTTGATAGCCTAGAAAAAGAAAGAAAGTGAAGTTTAAGCTTGAAAAAATTTTGCTTAAAAAGGTTAGTGCTATGTAATTCTTTCTTTCTTCTTAAACTATGTTAAGCATGCATAAGGAAGTAAAAATTGAAAGAAATTAAAAAGGATTGTTGAGAAATTTTGAGTTAGGATTTGAATTAATTTTGTTACCTTGGTGTTATGGCTTGAGATTGATCTTGTTGAGACTATTTGGTGATCATTTGAAGTGTTATAAATGATAAATTGTAGTTGGGAGTAAGGAAGATGGAATATTGGGAGTGCTTCTCTTATGCAGGAAATTAGGACCTATGAGTCCAGTGTGTTGCTTGAGTTATAACTGAAGTTGTGTGACTCCAATTGGTGTGAGACCAATTGGAGGTGAAACTATACTCAAAATACCCCATTTTTCATGAAGAAACCCTGCCCAAATTCTATCAAAATCTTCGTCAAATTACTGTCCCAATCCGGATATCCAAACACTAAACCTAGAAAAATGACTAAATGAACAGTGATCATAACTCCCTCTAGACAGGTCCAAATGACCTAAATTTTATACCATTGGAAAGATTTGACATAGGACTACAACTTTCATTGAGGACACCAAGCCCAGAATGCCTCTAACCAAATAAAATTGTTGACTAAATTTAGGATACCAAACTGACCTGCACCATTCTGCCCAGAATTTACTGGACTAAAGCTCACCCGGCCAGTTTGGCAAGATGGCCATAACTTGGTCTACAAAAACCCAAATTCAATGAAATCAGTGGAAAAATTTCTATAAGACATAGATTTACAAAATTGGTCTTTTGACCAAAATCCAGACACTAAGGGAACTGGGTCAATTTATTAGGTTAAGTTAGTACATGAATTCTGGAAATTACCTAAGTGATCACTTGACCCTAGAACACTTATTTAGCCATATCTCCCACGAGGAAGCTCTAATTAGGATAAGCCATACTGATCTAGAACCCTAAGGAATAGGGCTCCAACTTTGTTTTAGACTCGGTCCTCAAATTATGAACATAAGAACTCTAAAATGGGAGTCAAAGTTTCTGACCTGAACATGAATCCTGGTAGAACAGGGTACATGAGTCCAGGCCAGTGACTTGGCCATAATTAATTATAAAAGCCTTGAAAAATTGTAATTAAAATTTTTGAGTGACTATAAGACATAGGGTAACAACTTCTATGAGGAACTTTAAGCCCAAAAATGATTGTAACAGGTCCAATTAAATAGACCAAGGCAGACTCCAGAATCTGCCTAATTCTGGACCCAGAAAGTGTAACATCCTTATTTTAGCTAGTCCATATAGTCTACTGTTCCGGTGACCAGTGTCAGTCCGGACAGCTAGAACGTTCGAAAAAATATTTAAACTAAAGTAAGGAACCAAAAATTAACTCAAATATTAATAAGAAAAAAAAATTTAGGAAAAATTATAAAATAATTTTTGGGACTCCATTGAGGTTCTTATGACATTAGAATGCCAAGAAAATACTTAGAAAATTTTTCAATCGGTACAGATAATTTTGGCCCGTTAAGCCAAACGGAGGGCATTTTGGTCATTTCGTCTTCAGAGATGATTTTTGGGCCAACTTGTTCAGTTAAATAAATAATTTATATAACATAAAATATAAATAAATATTTTCAAAAATTTAATTGCAATTAAATAGACAAGAAATGAAGAGAATAATGATAGAAATGGATTTATGACATCACCATGATATCATTTAAAATTCTCCCAACCAACCCAATATTGACACATGGCATAAACATATATAAAAGAGACTAAATGGGGCTGGAAAATGAAACAAGAATCAAACCTCCTCTCTCTTCTTCTCCTTGACGTAAAACACTCCCACCATGGCCACCATGAACAAGCTTTCAAAGCTTGATTTTCCCCCACTTTTACCCAACTAAACCCTAACCTAGCAACACAAAAACTTGCTCTTACGCCTTGGTAATTCCTTTGGGAGAAAAAAGAAGAGGAAAACAAGAGTTTTAGCAAGTGGGAAAATCTCACTCCTTTGAGGTTAGTGACCCAACCACGAATTTTTCTTTAAATTCATGTTAAGAACTTTGAATATGTGTAAATTGCAAAGAAAAATTGTTGAATACCATTTGGATGGAAACCCTAGATTTTTGGCAGCCATGGTTAGGGTTTGTTTGTGGTGAGTTTAATGAAGTTAAAAGACCATCATGGCAGCCCACAATATGTACCCACTAAGTGGATTGATGAAATGCAAGTTAAATGCATGATTTGAGATGTTAGGGTTAGGGTTTGGGTATAAAATGGAGACTTTAATCATGTAATGATGCAAGTGAGTTTTAATGGTCAATTAGTGACCATTTGGTTATGTGTAAACAAGAAATGAGGTGGTTTGATTAGTGGGAATTGCAGTTGGTGTGGCTGCCCATGGTGACCTGCAGAATTGGACATGAGTCCAGCAGGTTTGGGTAGCCATAACTTGAATTGTAGAGGTTCAATTGGTGCAAGGCCAATTGTACATGAAACTAGATACATAATGGCACAACTTTTGTAAAGAAACCATGCCCATAAAACCAAACCAAGTGGACCAAAAGCTTGCCTTAATCCGGGTGACCTGCAGTCTGTTTCTACAGAATGACTAAATGAACAGTGATTGTTCATTTGGCCATAACTCAATGTAGAAAGGTCCAATTGACCTAAAATTTTACCAGCAACAAGCTGAGATATAAACCAAAAACTTTCATGAAGAAACCTAACCCAAATTATGACCAGAACCTATCCAAAAAGTGAGTTGCAATCACTATTTACTGCACCGTAGATATGGTCAGTTCAGAAAAATTTCAATCCGGCCAGTTGTGGTTTTTGGACTATAACTTGAGCTACAAAACTCCAAATGGAGTGATTCAAAAAAGGAAATTCAACTAGACAAAATAAGGAACAACTTACATGTTGATTATTTTTCCAAATTCCCACTACAAAAATGACAAATGGAATAGTAAAAATGAAGTATGAAAACTGAAAATTCTGCTTAATTAACATTAAGCTTAGAAATGGTATGGGCAACCAATACCAACAAATTTTGAATGCAAAATTTGGTATGTTGGGAGTATTAAAACCAATATACCTATTGTCTATGCAAAAGTTAACATTTTGGTTGACTAATGAAGTGAATAGTAACATTCAAACTTGAAATTTAAAAATTGTGAAATTTAAAAGTGTAATATGCCCTAGTATACCTAACAAGATTAGTTTGGATAGCTTGGCATGCCAATAGGGTTCTGTTAGAAGTACTACATATGGCTTCATGCCATTCTGTGTTTTATGGCTCCCATGCCATTCTGTGACATAATAGCATTTGGCTATGTTATTTGAGTTGATATACTTGGGTTTTAACCCTGATAATTGTTCTGACTTATTATTAGTCGCTCTGCACAAGGAGACACAATGTGACCGATGGTGTGATGGTCCGAGGTACTTAGTACCCAATGCCAGTTTACCCGTTTATCCAGTCCAGTCAACTAGTATGGGTTACTCGGGCAATAATAATAAACCTTACCAAATTTTAAGTGAATAATACAGCAAATAATACCAGAAATCAAGTCTACCCAAAAATGAAATCATACATTCTGCATAATTATTTTATTCTATTCTATTTTATTTTATATTGTCACCACTAAGCAGAATTGCTTAGCTCGTCGCTTTTGCCACACGCAGGTACTGGAGACCTAGCTGGGGAGCCCAGCAGATATCAGACGGGGTGAGCCTTCAGAGCTGCATCCAGGGTCCAGAGTCACCTCACATCTACACTGCATATGGTAGGACATTAGGACTATAGGTGGCCCTTTTATATTTTTGCATTTTGTATTAGTTTGGATTGTAACTATAAACTCCTGTAATTATGTATTAATGTAAATATATGAAATTTCATATTATTGAGATTTTCTGCATAATGTATATTGATAAATGAAATGTTGAGAATTATTTATGAATATGCTTCAAGTGACGAAGTGAACATAAAGGTTTTGAAAATAGTATTGTGATTTGAGATTGAGATTTTTGAGATTGACTTGAATGTGTAGAATGGAGTTTGGATTTGGAAATTATTTTGGAAGTGTTTTTAAACAGGTTCAGCAGAACTATTTTTCCAATTTACAGCCGGCACTCTGCCGAATTTTCTATAAAATTTGCAGATAAATTCAGATTTATCAAAATTAAAAATAAATAAATTAGAAAGGGATAAATTGTAATAGAAAAATAGATTGGTGCTCCGGCACACTGAGTGGCATAACTTGCTCGGCTACACTGTAGACGGGTAAGGGGTGTCACAGAAAGAGACAGTGAACTAGTTATGGTTATTTTGCCATAACTTGAGTTCTAAAGCTCCAATTAATATGATTTAAAAAGGAAAACAAATACAAGACATAGAGGAACAAATTCTATGAAGGGAGTGTGGCCAAACAGTGGCCACATCCTGGTCAATTTGCCATATAAAAACAGTGCACCAAATCTGGACCTAAAGAAAAGTCCATACAATAACTAGGCATATGAGATGAAATGAATTAGAATAAATTGTTAAGCATAAAAATAACATGAATTAATGAAATTATAAATACTTAATAATACTATTCTGCCCAAAGTATGCCTAGACTCATTTATATAGCATGGATCGATTGGTATACCATTTAGGGACTACATATTACAGTACTGCCCACAGAGATAATCATTGACAGACAACATATGTCTAAGATGATTGTTCTACTGGTTTTATGCCTGCCCGATGGCCATAGTACCAATTTTCGTTATTACTAGCTTATGTCTGCCCGCTAGCCTTGTGCTTGATATGACCGTTGTATACTGGGTAGACATACGGATGTCTGACTAGTATATTCCCGTGTATCCAGTCTTTATAGTCTGTCATAGGTTACTTGGGCACAGTTATGAGAAATAAAAGTTTAAATTCAAACAAGTACATGAGAGAACTATTAATATAAAATATATAACACTGAATATGAATTACATGAATAAAAAGATCTCGATTAATTTAATTGCTTCCAAAGTTTGATAAACATGAAAAAGGACTATAAATTCATATGAATTTTATAAGACTGAATATAAGATATATGCACAGAAAAGATCTCTATTAGCTTATTTACTTCCAAAGTTCTAGAAAACATGTAAAAGATTTTAAATACATGAAAATTGATATTTATTTATAAGGCTATAGGTGAAATAATTATTTTAAAATGTTTAGTTATTTTTCCTTATTTATGCACCACTAAGCGTTACACTTAGCGCGTTGGTTCTTACCATGCGTAGGTACTGGAGAGCAGCAGCAGCAGTAGGGCCTAGATCGGACTTGGACCAGATCTGCTACAGTGTGAGTTGTCACCTCATCAGTTGTTTTGGTAGGGCTCATGTACATATTAGATTTTGCATTTTAGTATTGTATATAATTAAATAATGTAAATAATTTTGGATTGTATATAAATTGTAAATTATTGTATATGCAAACTTTATATGAATGAAATGTGATTTATTTTCTTAAAATTGATATGAGCATGAGAAATGATATGATGAATGAATAGATAAAATGGATATGAATTGTTTTAATAGGTAACATGAAACCCACTATGCACTAATAGAACAGAGAGGACTCTATCTGGGTCTTCATAAGAATACAATGGGATAAAAAAAAATTTCTATAAGTGAGATAATAAAATTAAATGGACATTAAATTAATATTGTAAACGATAAGATATGATAGGGTGCTCCAACACCGAATGTAGCATAGGATAGGATGCTCCGATACCGAATGTAGCACGCCTTACTCGACTATACTATAGATGGGAGAGGGGTGTTACAATAAATGGCATAGAGGTAAACGTTGGCGAGTGATTGGGGGATGTTTCTAGTGTGGGTCTACTGAGCATCAGATAAGAAATTGCCCAAGAAGAACTGTTATAGCTGCTCCAGCACCAGCAGATAGGCCTGCCCCTACAGCTCAAAGGAGTAGAAGGCTAGGTAAATCTGAGACAGCTGGCACTTCACAGAGGCCTGCATTAGAGTCAGTTGAGAGCCCAAAGGCAAGAGCACCATCCAGGGCATATGCTATAAGGGCACAAGAGGAGTATGATGCTTTAGATGTGATCAAGGGTACGTTTCTCCTCTATGATATGTCTGTACATGTATTGGTGGATCCAGGATTCACTCACTCTTACAATTGCATTAAGTTACTCGTAGAAAGGGATTTAAGTAGAGGAAAGTGACCAAGATATTCTAGTCACTAATCCTTTAGGCCACAGTGTGGTGGTAAATAGAGTGTGCAAAGGTTGTCCATTAAGGATTCAAAGGTATGAGTTCTCGACAGACCTAATTGAATTGCCTTTCCACGAGTTTGATGTCATCCGTAGAATGGATTGGCTATCACATCATCAAGCAATAATTGATTGTAAATTAAAGAGGATTACTCTGAAAACTCCTGAGAATGATGAGATAACAGTTATGAGGGAAATGACAGATTTTCTATCTAATGTCATTTCAGCTACTGCTACAAGGAAATTGATGAGAAAAGGCTGCGAAGCCTATTTGGCACACGTGGTTGATATTAGGCAGGCTAAGCTTGACTTGTGTGACATAACTACTGTAAGTGATTTCCCTGATGTCTTCCCTGAGGAATTGCCTAGTTTTCCACCAGAAAGGGAAGTAGAATTTGCCATTGAAGTAATGCCGGGAACAACACCAATCTCAATTGCTCCTTATAGGATGGCACCCACTGAATTGAAGGAATCAAAAATCCAGTTGTAGGAGTTACTGGATAAGGGGTTCATACACCCTAGTATGTCACCATGGGGAGCTCCAGTGCTATTTGTGAAAAAGAAGGATGGGACCTTGAGGTTATGCATTAATTACCAGCAGTTAAATAAAGTAACAGTGAAGAATAAGTATCCATTGCCAAGAATTGATGATCTATTTAATCAATTGAAAGGAGTAGGTGTATTTTCTAAGATTAATCTCAGATTAAGGTATCATCAGCTAAGGGTAAAGGATACAGATGTACCTAAGACTGCATTCAGGAGCCAGTATGGGCACTATGAATTTCTAGTGATGCCATTTAGATTGATAAATGCACCAGCAACTTTCATAAACCTTATGAACCATATCTTTCATCCATATTTAGATCGATTTGTAGTGGTCTTTATTGATAACATTCTGGTGTATTCTAAGAACAGAGAAGAATATGATGAGCATTTGAGAATTATTCTTCAAACCCTGAGAGAAAAGAAGTTGTATGCTAAGCTATCCAAGTATGACTTTTGGTTGAATGAGATTGCTTTCCTTGGACATATAGTATCAGCCGATGGGATTAGAGTGGATCCTAAGAAGATTAAAGCTGTAATGGAATGGAAGCCTCCCAAGAATGCAACTGAAGTCAGAAGTTTCTTGGGGCTAGCTGGGTATTACAGAAGGTTTATGAAGGGATTTTCTCTGATAGCTGCTCCACTGACCAAGTTACTGCATAAGAATGCAAAATTTGATTGGAATGACAAGTGTTAAGCCAGTTTTGAGAGGTTGAAGGGTATGTTGATAAAAGCACCAGTGTTGACACAGCCAGTATCAAGAAAAGACTTTGTGGTCTACGGTGATACTTCTCATAATGGGTTAGGGTGCATTTTGATGCAAGAGAAGAAAGTGGTAGCCTATGCTTCTAGACAGCTAATGCCACCTGAAAAGAACTACTCCACCCATGATCTGGAGTTAGTAGCAATTATCTTTGCATTGAAGATATGGAGGCACTATCTGTATGGTGAAAAGTGTTATATATACACAGACTACAAAAGTTTGAAATACTTGCCAACCTATAAGGAGCTCAACTTTAGACAGAGACGATGGATTGAGTTCCTAAAGGATTATGACTGTGTAATTGATTTCGATCTTGGGAAGGAAAATGTAGTTGCTGATGCTTTGAGTAGAAAGTCTATTACAGCATTAAGATCTTTGAATGCCCGTTTATCTTTCGCTCATGATGGAGCTATTTTAGCTAAGTTGCAAGTGAAGCCAAACTTGCTATAGCAGATACAAGATGGTTAGAAAATAGATGAGAAGCTAATGGCTATTATAGGCAGAATCACAGAAGGGAATGAGACAGAATATAAGGTAAAAGCATATGGGTGTTTATACTATAAGGGAAGAGTATGTGTACCAGATGATGGGGAATTGAAGACAACATTCTAGAAGAGGCACACCACATTGTTTATGCTATGCATCCCAGAAGTACTAAAATGTACCATAATCTGAAGCTTCATTACTGATGGCTTGGTATGAAGAAGGATATAGCTGATTATGTGACTACATGCTTGACATGTCAGCAGGTCAAGGTAGAGCATCAAGTTCCATCAGGTTTGTTACAACCTATAAGCATACCTGAATGGAAATGGGATCGGGTCACCATGGAATTTGTTAGTGGTCTACCTCTCACATAGAAGAAAACATGATACAGTATGGGTGATAGTAGACAAATTAACCAAGTCTACTCATTTTCTGCCAGTCAGGACTGACTATTCACTGGAAAAGCTAGCAGAATTGTATATTAGTGAGATAGTTAGACTCAATGGAATCCCAATTTCCATTATATCTGATAGAGACCCGAGGTTCACATCTAGATTTTGGAAGAAGTTACAAGAAGCCTTGGGCACACAACTCTATTTTAGCATGGCTTTTCATCCTCAAACGGATGGACAGTCGGAATAGGTGATTCAGGTAAATCTTAAAACTTATTGAATTAGTATAAATATTAAATTGAAATGATAGTAATAACATGAAGTATGTGATAGGTGCTTGAGAACATGCTAAGGAGTTGTGTCATTGAGTTTGAGAGAAGTTGGGACAGATACCTCCCACTGGCAGAATTTGCTTACAACAATAGCTACTAGAGTAGCATTTAGATGGCTCCTTATGAGGCATTGTATGGGAGGAAGTGCAGAATACCGCTGTGTTGGATAGAACTTTGTGAGGATGAACTTATGGGACTAGACTTGGTGAAACAAACTAAAGAAAAGGCGAAGTTGATAAAAGCCAATTTGAAGGCTGCCTCAGACAGACAGAAGTCTTATGCTGACTTGAAGAGAAAAGACATAGAATATGAAGTTAGCGATAAGGAATTTCTCAAAGTATCACCATGGAAGAAGGTATTGAAGTTTGGGAGAAAAGGTAAGTTAAGCCCTAGGTTCACTGGCCCAGATGAAATTATTGAGCGTGTGGGTCTAGTAGGCTATAGGCTAGCTTTACTGTCAAAGCTGGACAAGATCCATAATGTGTTTCACATATCCATATTAAGAAGATACCGATCAGACCCTTCACATGTCATATCAATGGAAGAGATTAAAATACAACTAGATTTGACATATGAAGAGGAACCAATAAGAATTCTGACTCGGGAAGTTAAAGAATTGAGAAATAAGCAAATTTCACTGGTGAAAGTGCTTTGGAGACACCCTAATACCGAAGAGGCAACCTGGGAAAGTGAAGAGACGATGAGGCAACAGTTCCCTCAACTATTTGCATCAGGTAAATTTCAAGGACGAAATTTTTATTAGAGGGGAAGAGCTGTAACGCCCTCACTTTAGGTAGTCTGTACATTCTACTGTTTCGGTGACTAACGTCTGTCTAGACAGCCAGAATGTCTGGAACTATATTTAAACTAGAGTGAGGAGTCATAAATAACCCAAAATAATGACAAGAAAAATTAAGAAAAAATTTAAGAAATGAAATGCAAGAAGGTCAAATGAGCCGAAGCTACGGCGATGGGTAACCCTAACGGGAAGCGACTGTAAAGAAAGTTAGCAACCCTAAACCATGGGGAACCTTATGAAATAATTATTAGGACTTAAGTGAAGGATTTCTAAGGTTTAGACGACAATAGAATGCCAAGAAAATATAAGAAAAAAAAAATTAATTATATAAATCGATACAGGCAATTTTAGTTTATTAAATAAAATGAAGAGTATTTTGGTCATTTCACCTTCAGAGATGATTTTTGGCCAACTTGTCCATTTAAGTAAGTTAGGTATATGACATAAAATGTGAATAAATATCGATATAAATTTAAATGGAAATAGAAATAAGAAAAGAAAAAAAAATAAAAATCAAATTTATGACCAAAGCATGATGCAGTTAAAAATTTTCCATCAATCAAATTAGACAAGCACTTATAAGAAAGAATAAAAGAGAAAAAATCAAAAAAAATTTAACTCATCTTCCTCACCTTCACAAGCTGGCTGAACCAACTCTTCTTCTTCTCCTCCATTTTCTCTTTTCTTCAAGCATGAATCCCCTTGTTCCTCACCCAAAAACTCAAAGCCCTAACATTAAAAATAATCCTTGGATCCTCTTAGAGTGTTTGGCTATTAAGAAAGGGAAAGAAAATTGAAGTTTAACAAGGGGAAAATTCTGTCTAGTGTGGTAAGTGCATTTCTAGTTTCAAATTCTTTGAAATTCCTTGAATTAACTCTAATTGTGAGTGAATGGAAGAAGAATTGATGAAATGGATGCATGGGTGAACAACATAGATTTCGGCCAGCCTTAGGATCACTAGGATTTTGATTAAATTGATTTGATTAAACTTGTTCACTAGTGATTGGTAATAAGTATATGTGTATATATATATATATATATATGATTGGTTATTGGTTATGATTTGTGTTGCTTGAATATGGAAGTGTGGAAATTAGGGTTTGAGCTAAAATTAGGGTTTTATCAAATTGTTGTTGAATTGGTATTCTTAAGGTCAATTAGTGTCCATTTGACATGGTTTGACCTTAAAATAGAAGTGATTGTGGCATTGAATCATGAATGGGAGGTGCTGCCCTTTTGTTGGAAATTCTGGACTTTGAGTCCAATGAGTTTGGATAGCCATAAGTTAAATTGTGTAGCTTCAATTGGTATAAGGCCAATTAAAGGTGAAACTAGGGACATAATGTCACATTTCTCATGAAGAGACCCTGCTCAGAAAACCAGCACAAAGTGACTAAAAATTGCTTGAATCCAGATAACCAAAATCCTGACTTGAAAAAATGATCATATGAACAGTGTTATTCAAATGGCCATAACTTTGTGTATAGAGGTCCAAATGACGTGATTCTTGAACTCATGGAAAGCTTAGACATATTAGAATAACTTTCATGAAGAATAGAAATCCAAATTCTGACCATAACCTAATCGAATTGCTAACCAAATTTAGCTCACCAAAACTACTAGAACCAAAATTTGCCCTGAAATTCTGGACATGGACCAATTCGGCCAATTATGGTAAAAATGTCATAACTTAAGCTACAAAACTCCAAATAGAGTGATTCAAAAAGGAAATTAAGTAGATACATTAAGGAACAACTTTGATGAAGAAAATTTAGAAAAATTCCCACTGTAGATTGATCCAATAGAATAGTAAACATAGATGACAAAATCTGAAATTTTGAAATTGCTTCTATAAAGCTTTGAATTTCAATTGGCAATTAATGCCAATAAGTTTATAACCCAAAATGTGGTACTATTATGAAATTAGAATTTGTATACCTATTATTTATGAAAAAGTAAAAAATTTACATGAATAGTAAAGTGAATAGTAACTACAATAATATCAAATACAAAGAATCAAAACCTAATTTTGCTAATATGCCCTAGTATGCCTAGTATGATTGGTTTGGATAGGTTGGCATGCCAATAGGGTTTTGATTGCAGTACTGCTTATGGCTTCGTGCCATTTCGTGATTTATGGCTCTTATTGCCATTTCGTGATATTATGGCCTTTGGCCATTTTGCTATTCTTTGACATACACAGCTTTATGCCCGATTGTTATTATGGCTTGTTAGCCATTCTGTTGTACACCTAGCAAATACTATGTGATCGATGGTGTGACGGCCCGAGGTACTTGGGTATCCAATGCCAGTTTACCCATTTATCCAGTCCAGTCGACTTGTATAGGTTACTTGGGCATGAGAGTAAATCCTAATAACTTATAAATAAATAATGAATATTAAAACCATTAAATTAAGTATATTATAAATAATTATCAAAAATACAGTCTGTGTAGAAAAATAGTAAAATTTTCATATTTTAATTATTCTATTTATTGTTATATTATATTGACACCACTAAGCTTTATGCTTAGCGCGTTGCTTTTTGCCATGCGTAGGTACCGAAGATCAGGACAGAGAGCCTAGTAGACCTTAGACTAGGAGATTGAGATTTTGATCTGCATTGGGTCCAGAGTGTCACCTCATCCAGCAGTGCATATTTTGGTAAACTCCACTAGTCTTGTATTTTATTTTCTTGGACTTTGTAATTAGATTATGGGCATTTAATGTAAATTATATATTTGTATATTAATTTGTACATGATGTAAATTAATAATATTTGAAATTTTTCTTTTTGAATTATTCATGAATGAATGTGATTAGATGATAATATGTGTTCGGAATGAGAATAGAGATGAAATAATTGATTGAAAATTTTGAGATGATGTTGAATTTGTGAAAAATCTATATGTTTGAAATTATGAAGAATTTATATACTTGAAAATATTGTTGAGATTTTAAACAGGTGAAAATTATCAAAATTGTGAATAATTTAGGGGAAACTTTGTCAGTTTCTTCGATTGATAAATTGAATCTAAGAAAATAAAATTAAATGTGAATATTAGGAAAGGTAATAAGATAAGTTAAGGTGCTCCGACACCGAGTGTGACATGTCTTGCTCGACTACACTGTAGACGGGTAAGGGGTGCTACAATATATTATTCTATTATGGCACTTAGCACGTATATGTGTGAAATAAAATAATTATCTTATTATAATTTTCGTAAATAAATTGCGAACATATGTATTTATTAATAAGTAGATATGTTTATTAATAAACAGACATGTCTATTTTATACAAAAAGTCATAACTATTTGTATAGATGTCTGTTAATAAATAGACATGTTTATTCTATACAAACAATTATAACTATTTGTATATGTACTTGTTAATAAACAGACACGTCTTTTACACAAACAATTATATCTATTGAAGATAGATAGATGTGTCTATCTAGAAAATGTGCTATAACTTTTCATTCTCTATAAATATGAATAAGTTTTTCAATCTAGATATATACTACTTCCACTTCTTCTTCTTGTCTTCTAATCTCTCTAAATTCGGTTCGTATAAAGAGTTCTTAAGGGAAGTCTTCAGGAGTTGTTGTCTGCATATTTCAAGCTTTGTTGTATCCTGGAGGTATATTGCCATAACCTTGCAACAATCTAGTGAAGGCAATTAATACTTTAAATATCGTGATTCATCATACCTCAAAGTCTATTCTACACCCACTGCCTCAACACAAACATCACAAGGATAAGAAGGAGCAATAAATCGTAGAGACTACTGCCGTCAAATGAGACAAGTAAGGTCAATCAATGTTGAAGTCAAATTAAAAAGTTAAAAAAAAAAGGTGTGGTTATGAAAAATTTGAATTATAAATTTAATAATTATTAAATTAAATACTTCCATTTGAATTTATATATTTATTATATATAATTTAATTAATTTTATATAAATTTTAATATAAATATTGAATTTAACAGTTATTAAATTCATTCTCAAATATATTACATACACCCATTAAAAAATTTTTGAAAATGACAGAAGGGGAGGAATAATTATGCAGTACTTAGGATTTCAATTTTTAGAAGAGGTGACCAATATAAAGGTGGCCATGGCTAGAAAAATTATAAAGTGATCTGCTATTCCATATAGCATTTGACATAAAATGATAACCTAATAATTAAGTACCATCTAAACAATTACAGCTATGATTTTTTTAAAAGAAAAACACTTCTAATTAGTTATTAATTTTTAGAACTCACTACTAGGTAATTATTATTTTATAGGCCCACTCATATATATGTGTCAATATTTCTTTGGATTGCCATTTTATATAGTTAACTGCATGGAATTAGCAGAAGCATTCTATAATTATTCCCACGGCTAATGGTAGTTACA